>NW_019174334.1:1970462-2277371 GCF_002260705.1 Seriola dumerili
TGGGTGTTGTGGGTGTGTGTGTGTGTGTGTGTGTGTGTTTGTGTGTGTGTGTGTGTGTGTGTGTGTGTGTGTGTGTGTACGCGCGGGCATCCACGCGTGTACGTATGTGTGTGTGTCAGGCTCAAAATGTCATGCACAGGGTGGGTCGCATATTATCTAGATGCCAAGAGGAAGGGCAATCAAGGAGCAGAGAGGAATCAACCTCAGGGAGGTGCTCAGGACAGACAGAAAAGGATGACGGCAGGGATACAGACAGAGACAGTGAGCAGAGAGGGGCAGTGACACATCCATAAACAGGCAGAGGATCAAGGAACACTGTGGAAATGATCGTTTACAATGACGAAAATGGGTAATGTCTAAATAATGAAACTGAATTCTTTGGATCATGAGATCTGCCTCCGTTATTCTCCTCCATAGATAGATCGATAGATAGATAGAATAAAAGTAATGCCTTATTTAAAGTAAAGTAATGCCAATTAATAATAAAAATGATAATAATATTCCAATAATATGACATACATGTAGATTGTATAATAACATAGGATTTTTACATACAACAGTATTTTTTCAGAGTGGTTTGACATGAGTTAGCCCAGAATTTCTTTCTACTTAAACAATTTAAGTAACTATTACTCAAAAATATTTTTAATCATTTTAGCCTGGGCCACTGCACTCAAAAACAATGCTTAAGTGTGAGGATTCGCAATACTTTACGGTATTTGATTTTCTCTCAGACAAAGTGAGATACCTGAAAACAAAACTTACTGTAATGGGCATTTTCCATTAGGCTACTTAACTGACTAAATTAGTTTTTGACTAATTGATAAAATAATCAATCATTTACTGACTAATAAAAACTAATCATTGGTTGCATCAATCTGATTACACTGTATTTTTAAAATCTTGAGAATATCAGCATTGATTGACCAATTGTTTAAAAACCTTGTTTAAAACACAGTATATATATGTTTATATATATATAGATGTAGATGTAGATGATCTTGCTACTTCTTCATTACATTACATTTACAGGAAAAGGCTGATTCAAACCCAAATTAGATCAAATATACTTGAATATTTCAGCAGTACTTAATAACTGTTTTGAGAGATAGTAAGTAGATAAAATATCAAGTGCATCTTCATCTCCTCTAATGCACCTTTTTACTGATCAAGCATTGATTGTGTTTTGAGGTCCCTTCCCAGCTCCTGTGCAATTTCAGTTTTTCATCTTAAGGAGATGTGAGTAAATAAGTCACAGAGCATATTGCATAAGCTCCAGTTCCCACAGCTCCACTGGTGTGTAATCTATTGATTTAGACTTGTGAGAGTCATTGACAGGGACAGGAACTCGAGTCCTGGAAATGTGGGATGATTTGTTAAGAATGGAAGGAAGCTGATCCACAGGATGACAATACCACCTCTGCATCCTCCATAAATGAACAATCCAGCATTACATAGCACTCCAAAGATCCACTATTGTCAGCCTGTTGGACTGGGAAAAAGGATGTGATGCTATTGATAAAAATGGATTGGCGATGATGATAGTTATATGAATGACGATGGAGATAAGATCAAGCAGCAATGATCAAGGCGTTTCCCTGGTGTTCTTGTCTTCCTCCTGCCGAGCACAGCTGTGAAAAACACACACACACACACACACCTGGAAGCAGTGTACAATGACTTGTGTCAACACAGCTGAATCCCTGTCCCTCTCCGCATCCTCCTCCCTCAAGGTGTGTGTGTCCAACGTCGTCCTCCCTATGGCGCCCTGTGACAGAGAGTCTCCCCGCCACGTCCACACACAACCACATCCTGAGTGTTACTCACAGACAGGAAGTTCTTCAGGGGAAGAAAAAGGTAGGTGAAGCACTGGGATACACACTGTGACTGACAGAGGAGCCATGATTGGTTAGTAACAGATTTTTTCAATCACCACAACAGCACTCTGAAATAAACTCAAAGGTACAACTGTGGAAAAGGATTTTAGTTGCAATTATCGGCAGAGTCTTTAACAAAAACTGAATAAAGTTCACCGAATTCCAATATCCACTCCACTCCAATTCCACTCTCTCTCTCTCTCTCTCTCTCTCTCTCTCTCTCTCTGACACACACACACACACGCACACACACACACACACCTACATTAATACTGACAACAGTTTGCATGTCGAGCTGCCCACTGTGTTGGAAGTGGGCAGGAGGTCTGGCTCAGAGACCCCTATTGTCCACTCAGTGGGCCAATGGAAAATATGATTCCTGCCATCAGTGGCAGAGGTAATGAGCCTGATGAATGTTCGTGCATGCGCGTGTGTGTGTGTGTGTGTGTGTGTGTGTGTTGCACATTGTGCTGGTTTGTTCATGCGGATGTTTGTGCTCTCCATAGACAGTGGGGGTCCTGACTGTGGCAGAGGCCTTTGTGTCTGGAGTGTATCGCTGCATTGCCTCCAACTCTGCAGGCAAAGACCAGCTAGACGTCCACTTCTACATCACAGGTGATCAAACACAAAATCAATCATATCCTCAGATATCAGATATCCTCAGATATTTCAATTCTTAAAAAAAATTAAAGTAAAAAAAAAACTATTTTAAGTTTCATAGTCACCCTTACACTCCTCAATATCCTCTTTCTTAAAATAACTAGTTTCAGTCTTCTTTCTGTCATCTGTCATTGCTTTTCTCACAACAGCTGACCCACTTGATACTTTGTCATAGGTCAAGGCATAATAATGTCAAGAAACATTATAGTATAGTAAGGCATAAAAACGTCTGGAAATGTCACACTATCAAAAAACCTCATAGTATAGCATAGCAAAAAAAACTCCACTACGAAATTTTTCAACCTGGGATTGAACGTGATAGTATAGTATGGCATAAAAATGTCAAAAAAACATCATAGTATAGTATGGCACATGGCAAGAATGTCGTGAGTTCATTCCCATGAGAGTTTGTGTGTTCTCCCAGTGCGCACGTCGGTCCTCATCTCCAAAGACATGCACAATAGGTCAACTGACAACCCTAACTGATATTTTTTGACATTTTTATGCCATGGTATACTATGACGTTTTTTGGCATTTTCATACCATACTATAATTTTAATAAAGAATTACAATAAAAAAAATATATTTTCAGTTTCAAAATCACCCTTTAACTCCTCAGTATCCTCTTTCTTAAAATAACTAGTTTCGGTCTTCTTTCTGTCATCTGTCATTGTTTTTTCAACAGCTGACCCACTTGATGCTTTGTCATAGGTCAAAGCGTAATAATGTCAAAAAATATTATAGTATAGTAAAGCATAAAAATGTCGTACTGCAGTATGACATAAAAAGTCATAGTATAGTATTGCATAAAACGTCATAGTATAGTATGGCATAAAATTTAAAAAAACATCATAGTATAGCATGGCATAAATATAGCGAAAAACGCAATATAGGAAGGCATACTAATGTCATAGTATAGAAAGGCATTCAAATGTCAAAAAACATCATAGTATAGTATGGCATAAAAATGTCAACAAAGGTCATAGTATGGCATAAAAACATAAGTTAGGGTTGCCAGTTGACCTATTGTGCATGTCTTTGGAGATGAGAACCGACGTGGGCAATGGGGGAACACACACACTCCACAAAGAAATTTCTCAGCCTGGGAAAGAACTCACAACCTTCTTATTGCAAAGCAACAGTTCTAACCAGTGTGGTATTGTTTCCCCATATTTGTCATCATATGTAAAGGCATGAAGACATCATACGTCACAGTATAGTATGGCATAATAGTGTCAAAAAACGCCATAGTATAGTATGGCATAAAAATATGATGCCATATATGGGGAGAAACAATAGTACAGTGGTTAGCACTGTTGCTTTCTAATATGAAGGTCATGAGTTCAATCCCAAACTTAAAAATTTCTTTGTGGAGTTTGTGTGTTCTCCCAGTGCCCATGTTGTTTCTCATCTCCAAAGACATACACAATAGGTCAATTGGTAACCCTAATTGATGTTTTTTGAAAATTTATGCCATACTATACCATTATGTTTTCTGAAAATTTATGCCATACTATACTATGATGTTTTTGGAAATTTTTATGCCATACTATACTATGACGTTTTTTGAAAATTTATGCCATGCTATACTATGAAGTTTTTAAACATTTTTATGCCATACTATAGTATGACCATCCATCCATCCATTTTCTACGGCTTATCCTCTAGTAGGGTCGCGGGGGGGGGCTGGAGCCTATCCCAGCATCCTTTCGGGCGAGAGGCGGGGTACACCCTGGACAGGTCGCCAGTCCATCGCAGGGCACACAGAGACAAACAACCATTCTATACTATGACGTTTTTTGAAAATTTATGCCATACTATACTATGACGTTTTTTAACATTTTATGCCATACTATACTATGACGTTTTTTTGACATTTTTATGCCATACTATACTATGACATTTTTTGAAAATTTATGCCATACTATACTATGACGTTTTTTGACATTTTTACGCCATACTATACTATGACATTTTTTGAAAATTTATGCCATACTATACTATGACGTTTTTTGACATTTTTATGCCATACTATACTATGACGTTTTTTTGACATTTTTATGCCATACTATACTATGACATTTTTTGAAAATTTATGCCATACTATACTATGACATTTTTTGAAAATTTATGCTATACTATACTATGACGTTTTTTGACATTTTTATGCCATACTATAATATGACTTTTTTTGACATTTTTATGCCATACTATACTATGACATTTTTTGAAAATTTATGCCATACTATACTATGACATTTTTTGGCATTTTTATGCCATACTATACTATGCTGTTTTCGAAATTTATGCAATACTATACTATGACGTTTTTGAACCTTTTTATGCCATACTATACTATGACGTTTTTCGAAAATTTATGCCATACTATACTATGACGTTTTAGTGAAATACTATACTATGACATTTTTTTTTACATTTTTAGGCCTAACTGTACTTTGATGTCTTTATGCTTTAATATGATGCACTATATGGTGAGAAACAGTAGCACACTGGTTAGAACTGTTGCTTTGCAATAAGAAGGTTGTGAGTTCTTTCCCAGACTGGGAAATTTCTTTGTGGAGTTTGTGTGTTCCCCCAGTGCCCACGTCGGTTCTCATCTCCAAAGACATACACAATAGGTCAATTGGTAACCCTAATTGATGTTTTTTGAAAATTTATGCCATACTATACCATTATGTTTTCTGAAAATTTATGCCATACTATACTATGACGTTTTTTGACATTTTTTTGCTGTACTATACTATGATGTTTTTTGACATTTTTATGCCATGCTATACTATGACGTTTTTAAACATTATTATGCCATACTATACTATGACGTTTATGAAAATTTATGCCATGCTATAGTATGACGTTTTTTGACATTTTTTTGCTGTACTATGCTATGACGTTTTTTGACATTTTTATGCCATACTATACTATGACGTTTTTTGAAAATTTATGCCATACTATACTATGACGTTTTTTGGCATTTTCATGCCATGCTATACAATGACGTTTTTTGAAAAATTATGCCATGCTATACTATGACGTTTTTAAACGTTATTATGCCATACTATACTATGACGTTTTTTGACATTTTTATGCCATACTATACTATGAAGTTTTTTGACATTTTTATGCCATGCTATACTATGACGTTTTTTGATATTTTTTTGTGGTACTATACTATGATGTTTTTTGACATTTTTTATGCCATACTATACTTTGACGTTTTTTGACATTTTTATGCCATGCATGCTATGAACTCACAACCTTCTCATTGTAAAGAAACAGTGCTAACCACTGTACTATTGTTTCTCCCCATATATGGCATCATTTATTAAACCATGATGTAATCATAGTATAGTAAGGCACAAAATGTCAAAAAACGTCATAGTATAGCATGGTATGAAAATGCCAAAAAATGTCATAGTATAGCATGGCATGAAAATGCCAAAAAATGTCATAGTATAGTATGGCATAAATTTTCAAAAAACGTCATAGTATAGCATGGCATAAATTTTCAAAAAACGTCATAGTATAGTATGGCATAAAAAGGTTTAAAAACATCATAGTATAGCATGGCATAAATTTCGAAAACAGCATAGTATAGTATGGCATAATAATGTTTAAAAACGTCATAGTGTAGTATGGCATAAAAATGTCAAAAAACGTCATAGTATAATATGGCATGAAAATGCCAAAAAACGTCATAGTATAGTATGGCAAAAAAAAGGCAAAAAACATCGTAGAATGAGAATATCAGTTAGGGTTGCCAATTAGCTTCTTATGCATGTCTTTGCACAAGAGAACCTAGGTGCACACTGGGAGAACATACAAACTCCACAAAGAAATTTCTTAGCCTGGGATTGAACTCTCAACCTTCTCATTGCAAAGCAACAGCTCTAACCAGTGTGCTATTGTTTCTCACCATATAGTATATCATATTAAAGCATAAAGACATCAAAGTATAGTAAGGCCTAAAAATGTAAAAAACTGTCATATAGTAGTATTGCACAAAAACGTCATACTATAGTATGGCATGAATTTTCAAAAAACGTCATAGTATAGTATGGCATAAAAAGGTTTAAAAACATCATAGTATAGTATGGCATAAATTTCGAAAACAGCACAGTATGGTATGGCATAATAATGTTTAAAAACGTCATAGTGTAGTATGGCATAAAAATGTCAAAAAACGTCATAGTATAGTATGGCATAAAAATGTCAAAAAACGTCATAGTATAGCATGGCATGAAAATGCCAAAAAATTTTATGGTATAGTATGGCATGAAAATGCCAAAAAATGTCATAGTATAGTATGGCATAAATTTTCAAAAAACGTCATATTATAGTATGGCATAAAAATGTTTAAAAACGTCATAGTATAGCATGGCATGAAAATGCCAAAAAATGTCATAGTATAGTATGGCATAAATTTTCAAAAAACGTCATAGTATAATATGGCATGAAAAGGTTTCAAAACATCATAGTATAGCATGGCATGAAAATGCCAAAAAATGTCATACTATAGTATGGCATAAAAATGTCAAAAAACGTCATAGTATAGTATGGCATAAATTTTCAAAAAACTTCATAGTATAATATGGTATGAAAAGGTTACAAAACATCATAGTATAGCATGGCATGAAAATGCCAAAAAATGTCATAGTATAGTATGGCATGAAAATGCCAAAAAACGTCATAGTATAGTATGGCATAAAAATGTCAAAAACGTCATAGTATAGTATGGCATAAAAATGTCAAAAAACGTCATAGTATAATATGGCATGAAAAAGTTTCAAAACATCATAGTATAGTATGGCATAATAATGTTTAAAAACGTCATAGTATAGTATGGCATAAATTTTCAGAAAACATAATGGTATAGTATGGCATAAATTTTCAAAAAACATCAATTAGGGTTACCAATTGACCTATTGTGCATGTCTTTGGAGATGAAAAACAACATGGGCACTGGGAGAACACACAAACTCCACAAAGAAATTTCTACATTTGGGATTGAACTCATGACCTTTCTATTGAAAAGCAACAGTGCTAACCACTGTACTATTGTTTCTCCCCATAGATTGCATCATATATTAATCCATTATGTAATCATAGTATAGTAAGACACAAAATGTCATAAAACGTCATAGTATAGTATGGCATATAAATGTCTAAACCTCATAGTATAGCATGGCATGATAATGTCAAAAAACTTCATAGTATAGCATGGCAATAAAATGTTAAAAAACATCATAGTATAGTATGGCATAAATTTCGAAAACAGCATAGTATAGTATGGCATAATAATGTTTAAAAACGTCATAGTGTAGTATGGCAAAAAAAATGGCAAAAAACATCGTAGAATGAGAATATCAGTTAGGGTTGCCAATTAGCTTCTTATGCATGTCTTTGCACAAGAGAACCTAGGTGCGCACTGGGAGAACATACAAACTCCACAAAGAAATTTCTTAGCCTGGGATTGAACTCACAACCTTCTCATTGCAAAGCAACAGTGCTAACCACTGTACTATTGTTTCTCACCATATATGGCATCATTTATTAAACAATCATGTAATCATAGTATAGTAAGGCACAAAATGTCAATAAACGTCATAGTATAGTATGGCATAAAAAGGTTTAAAAACATCATAGTATAGCATGGCATAAATTTCGAAAACAGCATAGTATAGTATGGCATAAAAATGTCATAAAACGTCATAGTATAGTATGGCATAAAAATGTTTAAAAACGTCATAGTATAGTATGGCATAAAAATGTTTAAAAACGTCATAGTATAGTATGGCATAAACTTAAAAAAAACATCATAGTATAGTATGGCATAAAAATGTCAAAAAACGTCATAGTATAGTATGGCATAAAAATGTTTAAAAACGTCATAGTATAGCATGGCATGAAAATGCCAAAAAATGTCATTGTATAGTGTGGCATAAATTTTCAAAAAACATCATAGTATAGCATGGCATAAATTTTCAAAAAACGTCATAGTATAGTATGGCATAAAAATGTCAAAAAACGTCATAGTATAATATGGCATGAAAATGCAAAAAAACGTCATGTATAGTATAGCAAAAAAATGGCAAAAGACATAGTAGAATGAGAATATCAGTTAGGGTTGCCAATTAGCTTCTTATGCATGTCTTTGCACAAGAGAACCTAGGTGCGCACTGGGAGAACATACAAACTCCACAAAGAAATTTCTTAGCCTGGGATTGAACACACAACCTTCCCATTGCAAAGCAACAGTGCTAACCGCTGTACTATTGTTTCTCACCATATATGTCATCATTTATTAAACCATCATGTAATCATAGTATAGTAAGGCACAAAATGTCAAAAAACATCATACTATAGTATGGCATAAAAATGTTTAAAAACGTCATAGTATAGTATGGCATAAAAATGTTTAAAAACGTCATAGTATAGTAGGGCATAAACTTAAAAAAACATCAGAGTATAGTATGGCATAAATTTTCCAAAAACGTCATAGTATAATATGGCATTAAAAGGTTTAAAAACATCATAGTATAGCATGGCATAAATTTCGAAAACAGCATAGTATAGTATGGCATAAAAATGTCAAAAAACGTCATAGTATAGTATGGCATAAAAATGTTTAAAAACGTCATAGTATAGTATGGCATAAAGATGTTTAAAAACGTCATAGTATAGTATGGCTTAAACTTAAAAAAAACATCATAGTATAGTATGGCATAAATTTTCCAAAATCGTCATAGTATAATATGGCATTAAAAGGTTTCAAAACATCATAGTATAGCATGGCATGAAAATGCCAAAAAATGTCATAGTATAGTATGGCATAAAATTTCAAAAAACGTCATAGTATAGTATGGCATAAAAATGTTTAAAAACGTCATAGTATAGCATGGCATGAAAATGCCAAAAAATGTCATAGTATAGTATGGCATAAATTTTCAAATAACGTCATAGTATAGCATGGCATAAATTTTCAAAAAACGTCATAGTATAGCATGGCATAAAAAGGTTTAAAAACATCATAGTATAGCATGGCATAAATTTCAAAAACAGCATAGCATAGTATGGCATAATAATGTTTAAAAACGTCATAGTGTAGTNTAACGTCATAGTATAGCATGGCATAAAAACGGTTAAAAACATCATAGTATAGCATGGCATGAATTTTCAAAAAACGTCATAGTATAGCATGGCATAAAAAGGTTTAAAAACATCATAGTATAGCATGGCATAAATTTCAAAAACAGCATAGCATAGTATGGCATAATAATGTTTAAAAACGTCATAGTGTAGTATGGCATAAAAATGTCAAAAAACGTCATAGTATAATATGGCATGAAAATGCAAAAAAACGTCATAGTATAGTATAGCAAAAAAATGGCAAAAAACATCGTAGAATGAGAATATCAGTTAGGGTTGCCAATTAGCTTCTTATGCATGTCTTTGCACAAGAGAACCTAGGTGCGCACTGGGAGAACATACAAACTCCACAAAGAAATTTCATAGCCTGGGATTGAACTCACAACCTTCTCATTGCAAAGCAACAGTGCTAACCAGTGTGCTACTGTTTCTCCCCATATGTGGCATCATTTATTAAACCATCATGTAATCATAGTATAGTAAGGCACAAAATGTCAAAAAACGTCATACTATAGTATGGCATAAAAAGGTTTAAAAACATGATAGTATAGCATGGCATAAATTTCGAAAACAGCATAGTATAGTATGGCATAAATTTCGAAAACAGCAGTATAGTATGGCATAAAAATGTCAAAAAACGTCATACTATAGTATGGCATAAAAAGGGTTAAAAACATGATAGTATAGCATGGCATAAATTTCGAAAACAGCATAGTATAGTATGGCATAAATTTCGAAACCACCAGTATAGTATGGCATAAAAATGTCAAAAAACGTCATACTATAGTATGGCATAAAAAGGGTTAAAAACATGATAGTATAGCATGGCATAAATTTCGAAAACAGCATAGTATAGTATGGCATAAATTTCGAAACCACCAGTATAGTATGGCATAAAAATGTCAAAAAACGTCATACTATAGTATGGCATAAAAAGGGTTAAAAACATGATAGTATAGCATGGCATAAATTTCGAAAACAGCATAGTATAGTATGGCATAAATTTCGAAACCACCAGTATAGTATGGCATAAAAATGTCAAAAAACGTCATACTATAGTATGGCATAAAAAGGGTTAAAAACATGATAGTATAGCATGGCATAAATTTCGAAAACAGCATAGTATAGTATGGCATAAATTTCGAAACCACCAGTATAGTATGGCATAAAAATGTCAAAAAACGTCATACTATAGTATGGCATAAAAAGGGTTAAAAACATGATAGTATAGCATGGCATAAATTTCGAAAACAGCATAGTATAGTATGGCATAAATTTCGAAACCACCAGTATAGTATGGCATAAAAATGTCAAAAAACGTCATACTATAGTATGGCATAAAAAGGGTTAAAAACATGATAGTATAGCATGGCATAAATTTCGAAAACAGCATAGTATAGTATGGCATAAATTTCGAAACCACCAGTATAGTATGGCATAAAAATGTCAAAAAACGTCATACTATAGTATGGCATAAAAAGGGTTAAAAACATGATAGTATAGCATGGCATAAATTTCGAAAACAGCATAGTATAGTATGGCATAAATTTCGAAACCACCAGTATAGTATGGCATAAAAATGTCAAAAAACGTCATACTATAGTATGGCATAAAAAGGGTTAAAAACATGATAGTATAGCATGGCATAAATTTCGAAAACAGCATAGTATAGTATGGCATAAATTTCGAAACCACCAGTATAGTATGGCATAAAAATGTCAAAAAACGTCATACTATAGTATGGCATAAAAAGGGTTAAAAACATGATAGTATAGCATGGCATAAATTTCGAAAACAGCATAGTATAGTATGGCATAAATTTCGAAACCACCAGTATAGTATGGCATAAAAATGTCAAAAAACGTCATACTATAGTATGGCATAAAAAGGGTTAAAAACATGATAGTATAGCATGGCATAAATTTCGAAAACAGCATAGTATAGTATGGCATAAATTTCGAAACCACCAGTATAGTATGGCATAAAAATGTCAAAAAACGTCATACTATAGTATGGCATAAAAAGGGTTAAAAACATGATAGTATAGCATGGCATAAATTTCGAAAACAGCATAGTATAGTATGGCATAAATTTCGAAACCACCAGTATAGTATGGCATAAAAATGTCAAAAAACGTCATACTATAGTATGGCATAAAAAGGGTTAAAAACATGATAGTATAGCATGGCATAAATTTCGAAAACAGCATAGTATAGTATGGCATAAATTTCGAAACCACCAGTATAGTATGGCATAAAAATGTCAAAAAACGTCATACTATAGTATGGCATAAAAAGGGTTAAAAACATGATAGTATAGCATGGCATAAATTTCGAAAACAGCATAGTATAGTATGGCATAAATTTCGAAACCACCAGTATAGTATGGCATAAAAATGTCAAAAAACGTCATACTATAGTATGGCATAAAAAGGGTTAAAAACATGATAGTATAGCATGGCATAAATTTCGAAAACAGCATAGTATAGTATGGCATAAATTTCGAAACCACCAGTATAGTATGGCATAAAAATGTCAAAAAACGTCATACTATAGTATGGCATAAAAAGGGTTAAAAACATGATAGTATAGCATGGCATAAATTTCGAAAACAGCATAGTATAGTATGGCATAAATTTCGAAACCACCAGTATAGTATGGCATAAAAATGTCAAAAAACGTCATACTATAGTATGGCATAAAAAGGGTTAAAAACATGATAGTATAGCATGGCATAAATTTCGAAAACAGCATAGTATAGTATGGCATAAATTTCGAAACCACCAGTATAGTATGGCATAAAAATGTCAAAAAACGTCATACTATAGTATGGCATAAAAAGGGTTAAAAACATGATAGTATAGCATGGCATAAATTTCGAAAACAGCATAGTATAGTATGGCATAAATTTCGAAACCACCAGTATAGTATGGCATAAAAATGTCAAAAAACGTCATACTATAGTATGGCATAAAAAGGGTTAAAAACATGATAGTATAGCATGGCATAAATTTCGAAAACAGCATAGTATAGTATGGCATAAATTTCGAAACCACCAGTATAGTATGGCATAAAAATGTCAAAAAACGTCATACTATAGTATGGCATAAAAAGGGTTAAAAACATGATAGTATAGCATGGCATAAATTTCGAAAACAGCATAGTATAGTATGGCATAAATTTCGAAACCACCAGTATAGTATGGCATAAAAATGTCAAAAAACGTCATACTATAGTATGGCATAAAAAGGGTTAAAAACATGATAGTATAGCATGGCATAAATTTCGAAAACAGCATAGTATAGTATGGCATAAATTTCGAAACCACCAGTATAGTATGGCATAAAAATGTCAAAAAACGTCATACTATAGTATGGCATAAAAAGGGTTAAAAACATGATAGTATAGCATGGCATAAATTTCGAAAACAGCATAGTATAGTATGGCATAAATTTCGAAACCACCAGTATAGTATGGCATAAAAATGTCAAAAAACGTCATACTATAGTATGGCATAAAAAGGGTTAAAAACATGATAGTATAGCATGGCATAAATTTCGAAAACAGCATAGTATAGTATGGCATAAATTTCGAAACCACCAGTATAGTATGGCATAAAAATGTCAAAAAACGTCATACTATAGTATGGCATAAAAAGGGTTAAAAACATGATAGTATAGCATGGCATAAATTTCGAAAACAGCATAGTATAGTATGGCATAAATTTCGAAACCACCAGTATAGTATGGCATAAAAATGTCAAAAAACGTCATACTATAGTATGGCATAAAAAGGGTTAAAAACATGATAGTATAGCATGGCATAAATTTCGAAAACAGCATAGTATAGTATGGCATAAATTTCGAAACCACCAGTATAGTATGGCATAAAAATGTCAAAAAACGTCATACTATAGTATGGCATAAAAAGGGTTAAAAACATGATAGTATAGCATGGCATAAATTTCGAAAACAGCATAGTATAGTATGGCATAAATTTCGAAACCACCAGTATAGTATGGCATAAAAATGTCAAAAAACGTCATAGTATAATATGGCATGAAAATGCAAAAAAACGTCATAGTATAGTATAGCAAAAAACAAAGTAGAATGAGAATATCAGTTAGGGTTGCCAATTAGCTTCTTATGCATGTCTTTGCACAAGAGAACCTAGGTGCGCACTGGGAGAACATACAAACTCCACAAAGAAATTTCTTAGCCTGGGATTGAACTCACAACCTTCTCATTGCAAAGCAACAGTGCTAACCACTGTACTATTGTTTCTCACCATATATGGCATCATTTATTAAACCATCATGTAATCATAGTATAGTAAGGCACAAAATGTCAATAAACGTCATAGTATAGTATGGCATAAAAAGGTTTAAAAACATCATAGTATAGCATGGCATAAATTTCGAAAACAGCATAGTATAGTATGGCATAAAAATGTCAAAAAACGTCATAGTATAGTATGGCATAAAAAGGTTTAAAAACATCATAGTATAGCATGGCATAAATTTTGAAAACAGCATAGTATAGTATGGCATAAAAATGTCAAAAAACGTCATAGTATAGTATGGCAAAAAAATGTTTAAAAACGTCATAGTATAGCATGGCATGAAAATGCCAAAAATGTCAAAGTATAGTATGGCATGAAAATGCCAAAAAATGTCATAGTATGGCATGGCGTAAATTTTCAAACAACGTCATAGTATAGCATGGCATGAAAATGCCAAAAATGTCAAAGTATAGTATGGCATGAAAATGCCAAAAAATGTCATAGTATAGTATAGCATAAATTTTAAAAAAACATCATAGTATAGTATGGCATGAAAATGCCAAAAAACGTCATAGTATAGTATGGCATAAACTTAAAAATAACACCATAGTATAGTATGGCATAAATTTTCAAAAAACGTCATTGTATAGCATGGCATGAAAATGCCAAAAAATGTCATAGTATAGTATAGCATAAATTTTAAAAAAACATCATAGTATAGTATGGCATGAAAATGCCAAAAAACGTCATAGTATAGTATGGCATAAACTTAAAAATAACACCATAGTATAGTATGGCATAAATTTTCAAAAAACGTCATAGTATAGTATGGCATAAAAATGTTTAAAAACGTCATAGTATAGCATGGCATGAAATGCCAAAAAATGTCATTGTATAGTATGGCATGAAAATGCCAAAAAATGTCATAGTATAGTATGGCATAAATTGCCAAAAAATGTCATAGTATAGTATGGCATAAACTTAAAAATAACATCATAGTATTGTATGGCATAATTTTCAAAAAACGTCATAGTACAGTATGGCATAAAAATGTTTAAAAATCTCATAGTATAGCATGGCATGAAAATGCCAAAAAATGTCATTGTATAGTATGGCATGAAAATGCCAAAAAATGTCATAGTATAATATGGCATAAATTGCGAAAAAATGTCATAGTATAGTATGGCATAATAATGTTTAAAAACGTCATAGTATAGCATGGCATAAATTTTCAAAAAACGTCATAGTATAGTATGGCATAAAATTGTCCAAAAAAAAAACGTCATAGTAGTAGGCATGGCAAAAATGCCAAAAAATGCAAAGTATAGTATGGCATAATAATGTTTAAAAACGTCATAGTATAGCATGGCATAAATTTTCAAAAAACGTCATAGTATAGTATGGCATAAATTTTCAAAAAACGTCATAGTATAATATGGCATGAAAAGGTTTCAAAACATCATAGTATAGCATGGCATGAAAATGCCAAAAAATGTCATAGTATAGTATGGTATAAATTTTCTAAAAACGTCATAATAAAGTATGGCATTAAAATGCCAAAAAATGTCCTAGTATAGTATGGCATAAACTTAAAAAAAACATCATAGTATAGTATGGCATAAATTTTCAAAAAACGTCATAGTATAGTAAGGCATAAAAATGTCAAAAAACATCATACTATAGTATGGCATAAAAATGTCAAAAAACGTCATAGTATAGTATGGCATAAATTTTCAAAAAACGTCATAGTATAATATGGCATGAAAAGGTTTCAAAACATCATAGTATAGCATGGCATGAAAATGCCAAAAAATGTCATAGTATAGTATGGCATAAATTTTCTAAAAACGTCATAATAAAGTATGGCATTAAATTGCCAAAAAATGTCCTAGTATAGTATGGCATAAACTTAAAAAAAACATCATAGTATAGTATGGCATAAATTTTCAAAAAACGTCATAGTAAAGTATGGCATTAAATTGCCAAAAAATGTCCTAGTATAGTATGGCATAAACTTAAAAAAAACATCATAGTATAGTATGGCATAAATTTTCAAAAAACGTCATAGTAAAGTATGGCATTAAATTGCCAAAAAATGTCCTAGTATAGTATGGCATAAACTTAAAAAAAACATCATAGTATAGTATGGCATAAATTTTCAAAAAACGTCATAGTAAAGTATGGCATTAAATTGCCAAAAAATGTCCTAGTATAGTATGGCATAAACTTAAAAAAAACATCATAGTATAGTATGGCATAAATTTTCAAAAAACGTCATAGTAAAGTATGGCATTAAATTGCCAAAAAATGTCCTAGTATAGTATGGCATAAACTTAAAAAAAACATCATAGTATAGTATGGCATAAATTTTCAAAAAACGTCATAGTATAGCATGGCATGAAAAGGTTTCAAAACATCATAGTATAGTATGGCATGAAAATGCCAACAAATGTCATAGTATAGTATGGCATAAAGTTTCAAAAAACGTCATAGTATAGCATGGCATAAATTGTCAAAAAACATCATAGTATAGTATGCCATAAAAATGTCAAAAAACGTCATAGTATAGCATGGCATAAATTTTCAAAAAACGTCATAGTATAATATGGCATGAAAAGGTTTCAAAACATCATAATATAGCATGGCATGAAAATGCCTAAAAATGTCATAGTATAGTATGGCATAAAATTTCAAAAAACGTCATAGTATAGTATGGCACAAAATTTCAGAAAACGTCATAGTATAGTACGGCATAAATTTTCACAAAACATCATAGTATAGTATGGCATGAATTTTCAAAAAACATCAATTAGGGTTACCAATTGACCTATTGTGCATGCCTTTGGAGATGAGAAACGACATGGGCACTGGGAGAACACACAAACTGCACATAGAAATTTGTAAGTTTGGGATTGAATTCATGATCTTCCTATTGCAAAGCAACAGTGCTAACCACTGTACTATTGTGTCTCCCTATATATAGCATCGATTATTAAACCATGATGTAATCATAGTATAGTAAGGCACAAAATGTCATAAAACGTCATAGTATAGCATGGCAATAAAATGTCAAAAAACATCATAGTATAGTATGGCATAAATTTCGAAAACAGCATAGTTTAGTATGGCATAATAATGTTTAAAAACGTCATAGTATAGTATGGCATGAAAATGCCAAAAAACGTCATAGTATAGTATGGCAAAAAAAAGGCAAAAAACATCGTAGAATGAGAATATCAGTTAGGGTTGCCAATTAGCTTCTTATGCATGTCTTTGTACAAGTTTAGTATAGTAATCTTAGTATAGTAAGGCACAAAATGGTATAAAACGTCATAGTATAGTATGGCATAAAATTTCAGAAATCATCATAATATAGTATGGCATAAAATTTCACCGTATAGTAAGGCATAATAATGTCAAAAAAACGCCATTTAGTAAGGCATAATAATGTCATAGTATAGTATGGCATGAAAATGCCAAAAAACGTTATTGTATAGTAAAGCATGAAAACGTCAGTTAGGGTTGCCAGTTAACCTATTGTGTATGTCTTTGGTGACGAGAACCAACGTGGGCACTGGGAGAACATATGAACTCCAAGAAGAAATTTCTCAGCTTGGGATTGAACTCACAACGTTCGTCATTGCGAAGCAACAGTTCTAACCAGTGTACTATTGTTTCTCCACATATATGTCATCATATAAAAATAAAAATTGTCATATAGTAAGGCATAATAATGTCATAGTATAGCATGGCATAAAATTGTCAAAAAACGCCATATTAAAGTAAAGCATGAAAACGTCAGTCAGGGTTGTCAATTAACCTATTTTGCATGTCTTCAAACATGAGAACCAACATGGGTTCAGGGAGAACATGCACACTCCACGAAGCACCAGTTCTAACCAGTGTACTATTTTGTCTCCCCATATTTATCATCATACAATAAACCGTGAAGACTTCAAAGTACGATAAGACAAAAAATGTCATAGTATTCGTGGTGACCTCTGTCATGGGATTTTTTTTTTTTCCTGCTAGCAACCTTACTGATAGCCTATACCGACAGATGCAGCCACTTCACAAACTTTATTTAGTGAATATAAACTAGGTCTTGATTTTGTAAATAGTAGGCCTACAGGCTAATAGTAATAAGCAGTAAGCAACAGTCACACTCATTGTTGATAAAGAATAAGGAATTTAATAAATCTCAACAGGGCTGCCACCTTCTGTGCAGTCCAGGCACAATGGTCCCAAAGAACTTGTTCGTCATCTCCAGGTAGAACAATTGGAAAATGCAAACACCAACATACGGTATAAAAAAAATCAATCCAATAAATCTCAGAGCAAACAGCAACAACCGCTCTTGGCAGTAGAGTGCACACCGTCTCCAGATGCAGCTGATTGCCATTGGTATGGGGGTGTGTGCCAGGTGCTTCAGGCGGTGCCACGTTGATTTTGTCAAATTTAGAAATGTGTTAAAATAGATATCTATATTGTTGTATTTCACCACTATATCCCAGAGAAAACTTTCAATTTGGATAGGAGACGTGCAGCAGCACTAAATAAATCAATGCATAATATAACGACATGAAAAAACATTAATTGGCAATTGGATAGTTACCAATGCTTCTCTATACTCTATAATGTCTTTTTTACTTCACTACGCCTACATTTATCTGATAGTTTTAGCCTTCAAATAAATAGATAAATAAATTAAGATTAAAACTACCATACAGTTTCCAAGCCAAGTTCAGTAGCACTTACCTATTTTTTCCAATACTTGAGAGCCCAAACAATGTAATTATATATGATGTTCGTGGAGCCTGTAGGTGGTAGAATGGTGGCCCTAGTATATACTAGGGCCACCATTCTACCTCCTACATATATAATATATATAATATATATATATATTTAGTGGGCCTTTTCAAGCAATCTTGGCACCCTGGTGGCCACGGGGGGCCCAAAGCAGCCGCTTAGTTCACTTATTCCTTGGGCCGGCCTTGAATGAAGTCTTACTACTGTGCTGAGATTATTTCACTCTTAGTATGACAGGAGGCGCTGTGTCAGAGAATAAAGAGACACTGCAGCAAGGTCAGTGCAGTGTGTGTTAAGCTCCAGACTAACAGACCTCAGAGCTCAAACTTGAGTCTAGACTGGACCTGTAGTGACGGTACAGCAGCTGGTTCCATCAGTGTATTGCAATATACTGCATCCTTACATTGCATTGTTAGTTATATATTGAAGAAATACTAAAACTTTTTACTGCCTTAAGTGGTTTTTGATCACAAATTTGATCATTTTTTGAGGAAAGATGTGAAATAGAGTTCAGAGTTCAGGTGTAAGAACTAAACTGGATGTTTTAAATCCAGTATTATGGAAATATCTGAACATCTGGAAATCTGTTATATGGCACATCAGAAGGACAAAAACAGTGAAAGTCTCTTGATTCAAGTATTTCAACCTGTATCTTAATGTAGGTTAAATACTTGCCAGAACAAAGTTATGAACATGCATTGTGTACATACTGTATCTTGCAGGTGTGTACCTTTGATGTGGGGTTAGATTTGTAACTAAGCCTACAGGTTAAGGTTGTTTGTGTTGTGCGTGAGTGTGTATGTATCTGCGCACAAGGCTGTGCTGAGCTGTTAGTGTGTGAGCAATAGCGAAACAGGAAACTGGGGCTCTTATCGTTCCACTTCCCCATGCAGCGCACTTCCTTGGACTGGCAGGTCCGCTTTATTTCGGGAGGCCTTGGGGTGTTCGGGAAAGATAAACACTATCTGCCATCAGGAAACTCTCGAGCCGTTTCCACAGGAAGTTTCGAATGGCTAAAGTAAATAAAAATCCTTTTCACTGTATTCCACTACCTGCTTTTACCCACAATAGCCATTCAACATTGTCATCAAAGGTTACAAAAAATGGAGGTTTGGTGGAATCAGGTCTTAAAGTGTATGTTTCAGGCTGCAGGCAGGATCCTGACTCACATGTCGGGAACCTGAGAAGGCTTATTCATCAAACTGGAGATCACTGAAGGTTTATATATTGTTCATGGTCCCGCTCCCTACCTCTTTTTCCTAACAATCCATCTCTTCATTTCTTCTGGTTCCTCTCAGACGTCCCAGGAGGCTTCAGTGTAAACCAGCGGGAGGAACCAAGAGAGGGCGGGGACCTCCATCTCACCTGTGTAGCCAATAAGTACCTGTACACCACGGTGTCATGGCAACGAGTGAATGACACAGAGGATGTCCAATCCAGCAGCCCTGCCCTAAGTAGTCAGCAGCTCACATCAGGGGAGTTCTCTAACTCTCTGGTCCTGTTGCTCAGCAACCTGACAGCCAGAGACTCTGGAGCCTACAGGTGCTCCGCCCGCCACCTCGTGACTGGACAGGAGACACATCTGGACACACAGGTGGAGGTCACAAGTGAGTAATCTCAACTTTATCATCTCCTCTTCATTCTCATCTTCAATATCTATGATCAGTGTTGAACGTTGTTGGTTGAACTTTAAAAAAAAAAAAAAAAGAGTAATTACACTTTGTGTCTCTATCATTTCATTTATATCAAGTAATTTTGGATCCTGTTTTTCCCTTGTTGTCTGCACAGTGTGTTTTACCTCGACAATCTTATGTCCATTATGGTTTGACTGTCAATTTGCAGTCCCAAAATGTGCCTTTTTTTCTCAAGGTCACGAATTCAGATAAAATTTAAAGTGTTCAGGGATTTCCAGTCTCTCATCTTTTTTTTCTCAGATCATTTGACTTACAGGAATTAGAGGACAGAGATCTGAAAGATTTCTGTTATCCCAGATGTTCAAGTTTGAATTCCTCATCTTGAATTTTGAGAATTTAATCTGAGAACCCTGAATAAAGTTGTTTTTAATTTTCTATCTAACTTACTGAAACCTACAAGAAAAACATTAATTTAATTTTTTGATTTAATTAAAACCAAGTTTAGAGGAGAATTCAAGCCACATGAATTCAGATAAATGGTATAAATATTTCACTGCAATAAATTCAGTGCAATTTAAATTTCACAATTAGGTATTCAATTGCTCATTAATTCACATCTTTATGGCCTTCCTTTTCCTCCTTACAAATCCTGGTTTTCAAGAACTGAAACAGAAACAGAGGCTGAATGATTCAGGGAACCCAGTGCTGAACAGAAGCTCTCTAAAATGCCACAAATTAGCGATACTTATTGTCAGGGGGCTCCAACTGAATTGTTGTCAGGGGCCTTGAATGTGTAGCTGTGCACATGCACATTAACAATATTATATTAATATTGTTTATTACTAACTTAAAGAGAGTTAAACACACCATATTCTCTGTCTCTTGATGTTTTCTGTGCACATATGTTGCACATACATACAAACAAACAAACACCCACCCTCTCTCACAGAGGTCTCGCTGCTTGGGAATTGGGTCCCCTCAGCTTCCTGGGGCCCCACCCTGCCTTTGCTCTTGCGCTCCAGCTCAGCACCTCTTTCACGTGGGAATGAGCTCTTGTCTGGAGGAAGAGCACACAATGGCACTTCCCACAATGCCACATTTACAGGCCCCTACACAAGGCCGGAGGAACAATCAGCCAATCAGACACTGTCAGGCCCCAGCCCCCGCGGACAATCATCAATTGTTGTCCAGGAGGAAGATAGGGGAAACAACAATCAGTCGCCTTGGTTAAGTGACTTTTCTTCATGTCTTTTACTGCTGTTCTCTATACAATCAGGGCTCAACACGACAACTTCCTCCCTCGGGACCCCCACAAAGGAATTACTAGAGAGACAGGGTGACCAGAGAGAGACAAGTGAGGGAACTAGAGAAAAAGAGGGGGAATGGGGGAAAATTAAAAAATGGAGAGCTCCATGGAATCAGGAGTCATCTGATCTAATTATAGTGTATGAGATTTGTAGTGTAATTATAGTCCATGAGAGGGAAACATAAAAACTACAACTCATTGTGTGCACTCATGGGCCCGTAATGTCCACATGATGAAATACAACATTGTTTTGTCTTTTTAGAAATGGGATTGCATTGTGGAGTTTTTCTGGGCCTAAATGTCAGCTGACTCACAGGTTGAACCCAAGGCCACAGAAATGTGGAACTACCAGCGCAGAATTGCTGTGCGAAAGTGGCACCGGTCCAGCAAACTGTGGAGAAAGCAGCACTGATTTCACTTCATCAGAGATCTCTGTTTGTCTATAAATAACTACAACTGTACTGAGACGATCGTGAACACTGATCTTAGTTTATCTAGTTTAAATCTTTTACTCAAGTAGAAATAGTTGAAATACCACCATGTAAAATGTACTCTGTCATAAGTAAAGTCTTCTATTCAAAGTTTTACTTTGTTAAAGTTAAAGTAAATATAGGCTATTAGCAGCAAAATGTCATTAAAGGCTATAATGTAAAGTATTATAATAACAATGTAACAGTTTTGTAATGTGAAAAGTGTGTCTTGTAGTGATGGATGCCCATTGATTTATCACCTGATTCTGCAGTTATCCATGCAGAGCATTTTTCCACATTGTTTTGGTTTTAACGCTTTAGTTTCGCTCTTATCGCTGCTTTTGGACCGCAGCCGGCAGCTGTTTCAGTGAACATAGTTGAACATTTATCTGCTAAAGAGATCAGTTTCCCTCAGGTCTTTGTGGATGTGGAGGCCAAAACCAAAAGTAAAAAGGAAAGTAAATATAGGACTCAAATTGGCAGGTGAACAGAAACAGGATTCCAGATGAATGTTAATGTTGCTCCATATCTGCTGGATGTGTAAATAAGAAACAAGTTATCCGTATCAATGTAAGAGCTGCTCATATGTCAGTGTTGTGTTCACCGCCTTTAAATGACCAGAAAAATCCGTTAGTGTAAGTTTTAAGTATCAAAAATAAAAGGACTTATTGTGCAGAATGTTCTCTCCCACAGCTTTATATTATTATATTACTATCATACTGTATATGATTCATATTGAAATTGATCAAAGTGGATCAATGGATCATTCTAACTACTTTATATACTGTTGTATATTTAAAAAACTAAATGTATTGTAGCAATAACTATAACTGTGTCAAAAATTGTAGTATGAGTAAAAAGTGCAATTTTTCTATATAAAAAAAGCATAAAATATAAATACTCAAGCAAAGCGCCTCATAAACGTACTGATTCACACTGCTTTAGCACTGTACTAATACACACTCATACTTCAGCATTCTACTATTCATAGCGTGTTTGTGTATTTCTTTTCAGTTCTGGAGCCTCCGCTGCTGCATAATAATTTGACAGATTGTACTGTCAACGTTAGCAGTTCAGTGACCCTTAGCTGTCCATCTCAAGGCATCCCACCCCCTACCATCACATGGTACAAAGACGAACATGCTCTGTCACAGGGATCAGGTAAAAAATGAATTAGAAAAAAGACCACAAACATGTAACTTGCAGCTGTAATCTGGTGTGTAAAAGTTTATTTGCCACCGTCTGCAAGGTATCGTCATATCACCAGAAGATGGGACCCTCCATATTGACCGAATCACAGTGGAGGACCAGGGTCTGTATACGTGCCAGGCCACCAATGAGAGGGGATCCGCAGAGAGCTCTGCCTACATATGGGTCAACAGTAAGTAGCTGTAAACCAATTGTGTTTTTCAAGCACCTCGGCCTTTGATTGGCTGTGGTGATCTCAGACCTGAAGATGGGGCACCTCCATATATGGGTATGTCTGAATGTTCATTGTTCTCAGTTCTATAAGTAGCTGTATAGTTGTTTTCATGGATGTAGTATTTATATGTTGAGGTGTGACATTTCAGCTCTATTAATGGAAGATGATTAATTAGCTAAGTATGTGCTATCATAATCCCAATGTGGGAAACACATTGCTTTTGTTCAATTTCACACACACACACATACACACACACTCATGTGTCTGGTGGAGACAGGGGGGACAGGCTGGTTCTACCCCCCAGACTGAGCACTGCTCCCTGGCAGAGGTGGTGGACGTGCTCCCCAGTCCAGTTCTGGAGGGAGGAGTGGCTGTGTATGTGTGTGTGTGTGTGTGTGTGTGTGTGTGTGTGTGTGTGTGTGTGTGTGTGTGTGTGTGTGTGTGTGTGTGTTGTTGTGTTCTGATCAGTCAGGAAGGAAACTGTCTCCCGTTTTTATTTCCTGCGGAAGGGTCCGGCCTGAATCTCAGAGAAGCTCCGCGTTGCACTGAGCTGGGCATTTCTACATCTCCCCTTTAAAAAAAGAAAAAAAAACTTTAATGTTATTTAATGAAGAGGATAGATGTTAGTGTTTGTGGGATATGGTGCAACAGTGAAAATGCAGTGCCCCCACTTGGAAGCATGGAGAAAACTTGAGTAAAGTAAAATTATATACTGTAGTTATAATTAAGTATTTTTCTGTGATTTCTTTCTCTCAGTTTAGTTCCAGTTGAATTCAAAACTGCATTTCAATCTCAGAGATGTGTTGAGGAAAAAAACAAGCAGAAACACAATCAAATCAATTGATCAAAACCAAATAGATTAATACAAATATCAAATAAAAAACAGCAAATATAATAAAAGAAATCTAAATGAGTGATGTGGCGTGAACGGAACAACATCCTTACACCCGTGCAGCTTATTCCGGGGCAATTTGTGTTCAATAACTAAATGTAATCTAATGAAATATTAAAGCTAATGAAGCTTTAACGTGTGTGTTTCTTTGTGTGTGCTTGTTTGTGTGCAGGTGCCTCAGAATCCTCGTTTTTGGAAATTCCCACTCTCACCTGTACCTGCGTGGTGGCCACTCTCTTCTGGCTTTTGCTCACACTCTTCATACGGAAACTGAAACAGGTGAGAGGAAACAAGAAAAAGTATTGTTATTCATTTTGCCCATATAAAAGTTTTAATGCTGAACAGATTAGATTAGATTAGATTAGACTTTATTGTCTTGTCACGTGTATACTCTGTTTAACATAACCTGGAACATGTATTAATAATCATATAATAAGTATGTCTGATAAATATGAATAATTGAGGCAGAGAAGCTAAAACATTCACATGAACCATTTTTCGACATACACGGTTGCTTAGTGATTGAGCCTATGAATTTAATTGCATACAATGTGAATGTCCCAGAACAACTTCTACTTTTAATATTTAATATTTTTTTATTTTGTTTATCTGTTTAAGCCCAACACCTCAAACACCAAGCCAGAGTACCTGTCAATCATTCTGGACACAGGAGAGGGGCCAATAGAGGAGCAGTGTGAGAGATTACAATATGACCCCAACCAATGGGAGTTCCCTCGGGAGCGACTCAAATTAGGTACATTTCTTTTCTTTCAAATTAAAATGCAGAAATTGATAACATTAGCATGATTGGCTTTGACTGTGATATGAAACTGGGAGGATTTTGGGTAATCTAACGATGAGAGAGAGAGGGGGGTGTATAAGATCCCTTAACTGATACGAGGACTTTCTCATAGGTCTTATCAGACTATTATTGGGAGTGACTCTCATTCCATTAATCAGACTTTGTGTCTGTGTTGTCTGTGGTGAGCTAATCAACTCCAGCGGGGGGGGTGGGGGGTGGGGGGGGGTGGACTGTGTTTACTGGAACTAATCAGCTCTCACTATCATCAGCGTGGGATTCAGTTAGATGGACTCTTGATGGGGTCTTCTCTTCATCTCTTCATCTCTGCATCTCACATCCGGGATGGATGATAATAGTAATTAATAATGTTGCTCAATTAGACACAAACACACACCTCCCTTTTCCCTATCAGCATCGCCTTCCTTCTCTTCCTCGCAGGGAAACCTCTGGGACGTGGAGCCTTCGGGAAGGTGATGCAGGCGTGTGCGTTTGGTATAGATGGCGCCACCAGCTGCAGGACTGTGGCTGTCAAGATGCTCAAAGGTACAAGATCAGGCCCCTGGTGTTCTGTTAGAAAATTAAATTACAGTTCTGAGCAAGAACATTTGTGCCACTTGTTTTTCTTTTCTGCCTATCGTCCACTAGAGGGAGCTACAGCCAGCGAGCACAAAGCTCTGATGACTGAATTGAAGATCCTCAACTACATTGGACACCATCTGAATGTAGTCAACCTACTGGGAGCCTGCACTAAGCTGGGAGGTATGTGGATTTTCAATGCATGTGTGCTCTAAATCTGCCTAATATATGCCAAAGTTAACTTATGTGTATGTTGAGAGATACAGTCAGCATGTCAGTGTTTGTGTGTGTTTATGTTCTCACACTTGACATAATTCTAATATATGTTGTTGCTCTCTGTGTGTGCAGGGCCGCTGATGGTCATTGTTGAGTACTGCCGTTATGGAAACCTCTCTGCCTTTCTGAAGAGCAAGAGAGAGGTGTTTGTGCACAACCGGGTGAGCTCAGCAGCTTTGGCAGCGGTCGACAAACACAGTTAAAGATGGTGTCATGATAGCTGTATTTAACATTGACTGAGACCTTCATGAAGTACAAACGTAGCTCACATGAGTCTTTGGCCAAATTTCAGCATTGTCTTGCATTTAAGAGAAAAATAATATTATCTCTTTGAGCTGCACACAACTAAAAAATTATACTTTCAAAAACTCACTTCTGCAATCTCTTTGAGGTTCGAAGATGTTATCGGTTCTTGAGCAGGATGTGTACTTCCTTATTTTCTTCACAGGTTTAGACATTACTAAAAACTGTGGCCTCAAAGAAATGAGCTGTACAAATTTCTCTCTTATACCCTTCAACAAACTGAACAAAATTAGCATGTAACAATGTAACAAATCTCTGAAGACATGTTGAATCCATCCTGATGTTTGACTGTCCTAATTTTGACTCTCTTTAATAAAATATTTGATAACAATGAATTGATTTTTCCCAATCCAAGATGGCCAGAGGAAAGGATGGAGGGATGAGTGTCTGCGGTGTTTCTGACGGCCAGAGCAACGTTAGAACAGAGTTTGATGACAGGGAGAAGACAGAGAAGGGCTGTGGTGAGACAGGAGCTTTATTTGTGCAAATCGAAACAGCTTTTTTTTTTTTTCTTTTTTACATCGCTGTGTCTGCTCTCTCTCTCCCCCTAGATCCCAAATCTGCATCCACCTCTCCTCTATTCCTGGAGGATCTCATCTCCTTCAGCTTCCAGGTGGCGCGTGGCATGGAGTATCTGGCCTCTCGCAAGGTCTGTGTGTGCAGTGTGTGTGTGTGTGTGTGTGTGTGTGCATGCATCTACACATGTGCGTGTTTCATATATTTCATTGATGGTGCTGTCTTTGTGCCTACATCAGTGTATTCACAGAGATCTGGCAGCCAGGAACATTCTGCTGTCCGACAATAAAGTGGTGAAGATCTGTGACTTCGGCCTGGCCAGAGACATCTACAAAGACCCCGACTATGTCCGCAAGGGAGATGTGAGTTCACGTGAGCCGTCAAAATAAAACAGAAAATAAAAAATGTTAAACTTCTGTTTTAGCAGCGATGTTTAAGCGATGCATTTAACCAGTAGCATTGATTGTAATACTATTATCAAACAAAAAAAACTTGACTTGACATATCTGTTTTAAGATATTTTGTGTAAAAATTTTTGAAGTATTCTTACAATGGAAAATTTTTATAGTGTAATAAATTATTCAGAATATTAATTTTAAAAATCAACTACAAATCCCTCAATAAAAAAAAATTGCAGCCACTTCCTTTCTTACATACTCCAGGCAAAAAGGTTTTCTGTAAATTACAAAAATAGTATTTATTAATGTGGGTGAAATAGGACAACTATGCATAATTTCAAAATAAGATAAGCAGTTAACCGTCTGTGTTTTCCTCTAAAGGACCTGTGGCCTAACAGCTTTTCAACCAGCCAAACTTTTCAATGTTTACTCACAAGAAGGATGTAACTGTGCTCCTGTGCTCTGATTGGCTGACAGGCCCGCCTCCCTCTGAAGTGGATGTCTCCCGAGTCCATCTTCGACAAGGTGTTCACCACCCAGAGTGACGTGTGGTCCTACGGCATTCTGCTGTGGGAGATCTTCTCTCTTGGTAAGAGGACAAAAAATTTGAAACACCTCACATTATAATGAAATCCAATATAAAACCACTTAAAAATGTTTTGTTAAGATTATAATTTACTTTTTCTTCATCTCTTTGGTTATTCTTTGGGCTTTAGTTCAGATATTGATGTGTTTTTGCCCAACAGGCGCTTCCCCGTACCCTGGTCTTCACATAGATGAGGAGTTCTGCCACCGACTGAAAGGGGGAACAAGGATGCGAGCACCAGAGTACAGCACACCTGAGATGTGGGTTGAAATGTTTTAAAACACTGTAACCCACTGAAATAAGCCAGAGAGAAAGGGGTGTGCTGATGATGGAGCCCAACGTTCAACTTCTTCAACTTTGTTAACCAACCAACAACATTGAAAACTACAGATCATAGAAAAAGACACTGTCATTTTGCCGTGGGAGGAGGACCCAAGCTTAAACCTGTGTGTCATCCAGTATAGCCCAACAGCAGTGATCAACAGTGGTTAACTGTGATTCTGTTAATGTTTTGCCTGAAAATTCAACAGTATACCTGTGTTTTCTATGTGTTCAGTTACAGCACCATGCTGGCATGTTGGGAGGCAAGTCCCTCAGATCGACCCACCTTCACTAACCTGGTGGAGACACTGGGAGACCTGCTGCAAGCAAAGGTTCAGCAGGTCAGGCCTCAGGCTTATGATTTTTGTTGTTGTTCTTGTCCATAAAAGACAAAACAAAATAAGTTCCTACAAATCCCCCACTGTTCCATCTATCTTTTCAACAGGATGGGAAAGATTATATTCCCCTGGGATCTTTCATGACTGGAGACAAAAACCGCAGTGAGACCTTGAAAGAAAACCCGCTTGCAGTCACAAACCTGAGGTAAGGACATGAGAAAATGAAAACATTATGTGATTTAGTGCACAGCATTTAGATCTGAGGTAGCATACATTGACTTACGATGATAAGTATGTGTATAATGTCAGTTATCAAGTATGGTAGAGAAGGGGGATAAAATATTCAAAAAAAAAAGAAAGGAGAAAAATGAGCGACAGGTGCAGATGTGAAAGTGATGGGGGGGGGGGGGTGGGGGGGGGGGTGAGGTAAGTGAAACCAAATACGGAAACAACAGGAAACAGGTTGAGAAAGAAGAGAAATTTCTAACTTATGTTTTGAATCTTAATCCAATCAGTTACATGAGAGGTATGGCCACACTTCAGACTTTTGAGGAACTGCCCTGTGAGGATCCAGATAACCCTGATGTAAGAGAACACCTTCACTTCTGCTTGCATGCACACCTACACACACACACACACAAAAAAAATGCACACTCACTTCATCAGGAAAAAAAGACACGGTAAAAAAAAAAACAAAAAAAAAAGAAGTTACAAACTACTGCGATGTTTGCTTCCTCTGCTTCAGGATGAGCAGAGTGACAGTGGGATGGTCCTTCCATCTGAGGAACTGAAGCATATGACATGGAATAACGGCACTAAAACCAGGAAACTCAGCAGGTGGTGACCTTTCATATATTTCTGATCTTTTAGCCCTTGACTTTCCTCCTTCCACTGACTCATTTTTTGTGATCACAGTGATCTTGCACATATTCAAATGTTTTCAGATGAATTGAAGATTACAGATTACTGCCTTCTTGTGAAATGTCTCAAACTAAGAAGGAACAAGTTAATCAAGCCCCATTGTGAAGGAGTATATTCGTCATACAAACACTTTGTTAAAAGATAAGTGGATGATTTAATGCACGACAGGGACATATAAATCAGTAAAAGCTTGAATGCAGGTTGTTCGCTTAATGCATAATAAACAAGATAATGACTCTTAATCTTTGTATTTTTATATTTAGGTTCTTCACTTTCAAGTGTCAGGACAACCAGGTGCCCTACTTGTGCAACGACATGAAAGGTCTCCGTGACTACGAGCCTTCTATCCTGCCGTGTGACTGGGAGTCTGACGAAGGCGGCTCCCCTCCTCCGGACTACAACTCTGCCTTCCTCTACCCATCCCTCTAGCACCTGCTCTTGTTTAATTCTTTGACAGCTTTATACAGGGTTAATATAGTTTCCAGCTCATCACTTTTATTCACTCAGAATGTATTTTTTTCTTGTTTTTTTTACACTTGCCGTTTTAATCCGTTACCTCATTATAATATCTGTGGGTAAATCTGTTTCTCTTTTCCTCCTTCAGCCAAACTGAGAAATGTTCCTTTAGGTTGAAGACAAAACATTCATTTGCTTTTTCTCAGTTTCAAAAATCACATGCTGTTATACAACAAAGCTTCCTCACAACGATCAAGTATTATCTTAATGCATCTCCACACAACCCTATCCAAGAGCAGCTAAGTAGCCTATTACCCAGCAGGAATTATCCTACGTAATTATGAAGAATGTATTTACCAAGCTACATCTATTAGAACCTATTTTATTGGTACCTCATGCTCTGAGCTTTGTGAAGAGAAACACTGCTGTATGAAATAACTGTTCCTCTTGCACAGACACTATATGCTGGACAAAAGTTATTACCCACTGAATTATATATGTTAGACAGAATGTATCAATCTGTATTTATTTCAATGCTGTAGTCATGTCGTGGATGAGTCACTTGTTAACCTGGTGTTTAAATTTGACGTCTGTATCTGACTACACTGCCGCACTACCGGTTTACTGGGTTCACCTAAAAATAAAAGTCAGTAATTCAACAGCCCTGCGATAGAATTTATGCACCGCAATTATATCAAAAAATTTGAAATGCCTCTCAACATTATGTAAAATAATTTGAAAGCAAATCAAACTAAACCCTCCGCAATGACGAGGAGACCATGAAGTTGAATCAGCAAGTTTCTAAAACAGTTTCAACAAAAAATAAACATTATAATCTTCATGAGTCTGGGATTTACTGCAGGGCTGTTGTATTTAACCGTATTACTTTGAGCTGGTTAATCCTAAATAAACTGGCAACTGAGTGCATATTTAATTCTACATTGACTATATTTTGATATTCAAGTCATTCAGCATTGACAAAAACAAAAACACACATTTCCTTATGCTGTTTTTACAGTGTATTTGCATTTACAAATAATACTGACTGCATAAAAAAACAGTCCTATGAAGCGTAGAGCTTCCCCCTCTCCATCAATTTCCCCACTAAAACATTAGAGCTGAAACAATTAGTCACTTGACAGAAAATGAATTGGCAACTATTTTGACAATCAATAATCAACCTCGTTCCAGCTTCTCAATTGTGATTGTGAAATGTGTGAAACGATTTGCTGCTTTTATTTGTCGTAGATGACAGTTTAGACGAAATGATTCATCAAGAAAATAATCTGCAGATGAACCAATAATGTAAATACAGTAACTGAAGCATCACTAAGGAACATGAGATCAGCAGATACATCCGCTTTTTAAATATCGGCATCTTTACGCAGACCCAATACACTCGGTATTGACATGCAATCTATATCTGGACAATGACATCCGAGGCCTTTGCATAAACATGTTTCTCTTTTTTTCCCCAGTTAAAATAAAGATTAAGATTGCATGTTAATATTAAATAATTAATGTTAAATGGGGTCAAAGTAACTAGTAGACTGAAATAGGCAGCAAGACTCATGATATTGCCATCTCACTATGTAATAGGTCAACAAGAACTATAATGCAGACATTTCCTATTACGAAAACAAACCTCAAGATGATTAATCACTGAAGAACGTAATTGTTTATGTAATATCCAAACCACATGTTGACATCAGTATTGTCCTGATTGTGTAAACCTGCTATAAAATATTGTAAATGTAAATGAAGTTGTAACATTCTTAATTACAAAAACATGGCTCCCACATCTGTTTTGATATTCTTTATTAAAATACTGCTGTACACACAAATATTGCAAAATTTGAGACAATGAACACAAGAGGGGCATAAAACATACTAAGATGGTGATTGTAGGTGTGTTGATGTGGGGGAGGAGAAGAACGTTATCACTAATAGTAACTGGAGCGTGTGTGTCTGTTTCGATGTGGAAGATAGTGATATGAGCACTGACATTGTGCAGGCCAAGTTGGGGGCATATGTGTGTGTGTGTGTGTGTGTGTGTGTGTGCGTCTGAAGGTGTTTGTGTTTGTGTGTGTTTGTGTCTGTATCTTGGGGGTTTTCTAAAGCACCACATTCACCAAATATGTTTTTGTCTGTTCATTTACCTAAAACAGAGGAAGTAGTACATGATCTAACACAGCCAGCTCCCTGCAGTTTTATTGCCCCCAAGAACAGACCATTGACATCCATGACAACTTTGAAAAGTTGAGTTAAACCAACTGCAGCCAAGACACTGTTTGATTAGGCTGTTCACCTTGATTTGTCTCTTATCTGACAGTGTGGTTCACACACGTGACCCTGTTGTTCTACAGTCTTATGTTTGGACACATTCAACTACAGCAACTGAGAACAAGACAAAGGCAGAGGTATCCACAACAGAGCTTGGCTTGTGTTTTTCTAGGTCAAGTGGGTTTGCACCAAATTCATGTAGTCAACAATTTTGATTCAAATCATCAATGGAATTATGAACTGTGCTTAAGGGCAAGATGAAAATCCCTCGCAGCATGATCTCCACAACGCTGTTAACTTCCTAAAACCTCCATCTGAAGACGTCCCGCCCACTCCACTGTAGCTCATCTATCTGACTGGACAGGGGGCGGCCAATGACAGCCAAACACATTCAATCATTGGGCCCCTCCAGCTGTTTGTCATCCTGAGAGAAATCCAAGCCATCCGAGTGAGTGCAACAGCCAGCGCCACTGCCTTGTCTCCAGCACGTTTTTATTTCATGATCTTAAAAAAGTCAACTAAAACAAAAACTGTTGGTGCCCTGTTCCTATTCTCCTTCGCCCTCTATCCTTTCCCCTTTCCCTAAACCCCTGCTGGAATTGGTCCACAGAATAATAAAGAGTTGAATTGAGGCAAAAATGAATTGCCCTCCCACTTCCCATCATGCATTCCTGCACAACAGCTGAGCAAAGAGAAAAACCAGCTAGAAAAGTCACAAAAAGCATCACTTTTTCTCAAATGTAGAGGGGCCCAGACCCCCTGAGGGGAAGTGAAGTTTGGGACAAAAAGAGTAAGAAGAGGGGAGAGTGAGAGAGGGACAAAGAAAGGGGACATTGGGGCGAGAGGACGGGTGGGGGACAAAATAAGGACATTCCACAAAGAGGCAGCTGTGGCTCCACCTCAACAGAAGCCCCACCCATGGGCTACACCCAAGTGCTGGACAGCCAATCGAAATGACCGGTCCTTGAGCAGTTCATGTCACGATAGCGTCCATTAACCAAAGGTGGTTGCTGCATATGTAACAAACACTTGGTTGACAGCATCAGGAGAAGACACCCCTTCCCTCAGTGCCAACAGAAACCACGTTTCACCCCCCGAAACCCAAATCCCAGTCCATAATAGCCCACCCACCCTTTCACCCACACATATGAGCCTGATATTCCACAATCTCCTGAACTAAAATGTCAGAAATCCATCATTTATTTCCAGTTTTAAGAACCCTTCCCTCCCACCCAAGTGGTTTGTCCTTTCTGAGGGGGAACCAACAATCAAGGCAAAGGTGGGCTGGCCCATTTCATTAAACGGGTGCCATCCCTCCCCAATGAAAGCCTCAAGTGGTGTGTCCCGTCTCGTAGTGCGTCAGAATGAAGGGGTGTGGTCTCCAGCCAGATGAGAGATGCAGTCAATAAAAAGCTGGATTTCTTTTTTTTTTTTTTTTGTTGGTTGTTTGTTTTAATTGTGAGTTTGCTCTGGTATTTATGTCCGTGTGTGGCTTTAACTCTCTCTGTACACCCTGTAGGCCACTCACACATATTCATAAAAATAACAAAAATTAACAAAAAAATTAAAATCTTAGTGCATCCTCCTCAGAAAAATAAACCCCAACTGTAGAAATAAACAATAAAAGCAGGAAAAAAGTTTATAACCTCATGGTTTGTTTCTGGTTTTGTTCCCCAAATCTAAAAAAATGTCATACTCGTTTATCACAGCTTCCATGTTTGTCCTTTTTCTTTTTTTTCCGTTTGTTTTTCAATTTTCAGCTGCGGGGTTTAGGAAAACTAAAAAAAATACACTTTAGAAAAAGCCATCCTGGTGGACAGGGTCAGTGTATGTGACTGAGGTTCACGAAGCCCTGCCCCGCTGCCTTCGCCATGCTGATGTCATCTCCGTAAGCCTGGTCCTCCACTGTAGTGCAATAGTGTGCTCCAGGTCCGGGCAGTCCCACCCCGGGCCCAAAGAGGGCGCTACAGAGAGCCGGAGGCTGCAGCCTGCAGCTCCTGGAAGGTGCTGTCGAAGCAGCGCTTCAGGTCAGAGTAGGTCACAACCAGGACACTTTTCTCATCTCGAGACACCAGGCTGATCTTCTCAGGAACGCCCGCGTCCAGCTGAGGAAGACACAGGAAATGTGACAAATGAAAGGAAAAGCCTGAAAAATGTGTGGCTAAACAGGGAGACTATGCCCACATCCATAGGGCACAAGGAGTCACTGACTAGTTTGATGAGTATGAAAATGATGTGAATCACATGCTATGGCCTTCACAAAAAACACCAAATGAGGGAATATCCTTTGGAAGAATGAACTCTACTAGAGAAATGAACACCAAAGACGAAAGTCAATGCCAAAACCCATTCAAGCTGCTCTGGCAGCACATGGAGGCCTAACGTCTTACTGAGACACTTCTGTTTTTTCTTTTAATTTGTGAAGACACACACACACACAGATGTATGTGTGTGTGTGTGTGTGTGTGTGTGTTTCTGCCAGTTCTACCAGACCAAACCGTTAATCAAGAACATTAAAGCAGATTAATCAATGAAAATAATTGTTGGCTGCAGCGCTAATTTGAAGCAAGTAGATGGAGAATCTATGAATAACTGTGAACCAAGATGAACTGGTATATCTGAGATAAGCAGATGATACCTCAGTGTGTGTGAAGTCATGTGAACATAAATAAAAACAGATCAGTCAAAGACCAGTTTAATCAGCTTCCGACAGTGAAAAGCAGAACAGAACTGAAATAAGGGAGAAAAAAAAAAAAAAAAGCAACTTGTGAAAAATATACAAGAGCTTAGGTTGGGAGCTGATAAGATTTGGTGTTAGCTTGAGAAAGCAAAGCAGAACATGATCTTATAAACATCACTTCTGCTGTTCTTGCACAGGACCAGCTGCTAGCGAAATGCTAAAGGTCAGTGATGGAAGTAGGCCAACAATCGCACCTACTTTTACACGCAATTGGTTCGCAAATGCATGCACGTTGTCAGCTAGTGTACAAGAAACATTAAAAGATGTTCTGAAAATAGGCCACTCTACCTTCTTTTATTCACATTAAAAAGTTCACTAATGGACAACCCAAATTTCTGCATATTCAAATGTCATTAATGTAATTTAAAAAAAAAAAGAAAAAAAAAGAAAAAGAAAAGGAGTAAGAAACAGAAAAGTTCACTCACTTTGTTGAGGCAGGAGACAATGTGGCTGAGGTCGATCCAGGGCGTCCCAGCTTCTGTCACCTGATGAAACAGGTGGTCCCGGAAAAGCTTCAACAGGTAGCGGTCACCCGTCTCTGACCACGTTGGGTCCTTCTGAAACCTGATTCACACAAGACAAGGTCATTGAGTAATAACAGAAACACAAGTCACACATTAATGGGTCTTTCCACACGCTCGACTTACTCTGGCCGCTCGTTGATGGTGCCTAGTTTGGCCAAGAGGCGGAAGAGGCGGCCATTTTGTACCTCCTGCAAATAAGCAAATAATGGTTTTATTCATCAGACCCAAAATATTTTAATTTGAGGAGGAAAAAGGCGTAGACAGCATCCCTGAAGTACTAGCAGTTTTTTGAGCAGTTACACAGGATGGATACTGGTGGAAATAAACCACTGACATAGAATTAGAGATGTTGCAGCAAACTGAAAATGGAAAGGACTTGAAGAAACTGCCACCAAATAAGAAATTATTCTGCTGCTGGAGGGTGTGTTATGCAATATGCAATATGCAATATACACACACACTCATTCGCACCAAGCTTTTAACACAGCTTTAGGACTGTTCTGATTTTTCACCAATGCAGTTGTACAGAGAGCGATGCTTTGGGGTAGCTTGATACTGCAGGTTGCTGGATAAATAAAAATGAATAAATATGCGTGAAAGCAAATTGATTTATAAATAAATGGAAAGGAATGAATTTACTGAATGAAGAATGAACAAGCAATAAGGGTACGTCAGAATTCCTCCTTAAAAACAATGGACCCGCGGCAGGGAACACTATCAGAAACTGAATCCTGTGTCAATTGACTTTCTGTCCATACATGGTGCTGGACCCCGTTTCCTCGCAGGTTCCAGGAGACACTTCCTTCTTACTGAAAGTCAACCGTAGGAGGCTGCATTTCGTTTCCCTCTAAATATGTTTATTTTTGTGTGTACTCACATCTCTGATGATTAATTAATGTTAAAAAAATTTATGAATGGAAATAGAAGACAACAGTAGCCAGCTCCGACAGTACTGAACCAACTGCAGACCTCTCTCTCTCTCTCTCTCATAAATGTTTAGAGAACAAGCTGCTGCACTACTGAACATGTGCACCTATAGATACCACAAAAACTTGATGTTTCTGACTTCACATAAGATTGTCATCAAGTTGTAGCTCACCTTTCGTCTCTGCAGATATAATTTACTCTTGCCTCTCCTTTCTCTTCCGCCTCTCTGCCTGTCTCACCCTGTCAAACGTTTTCTGCACTGTTGGACAAAGTGAAAATTATTGAAGACCAAACGACTGAATGTCTTGTCTTCCTCCGATGTGTATTTAGGAACATACCCTCCATGCTTTCCTCCGCAGCGGTTTCAAGCTTACACTTTTCTCCCTCAAAATTACTGCAAAACTAAGCCTTTACAGAAACTGCTATAACCTTTTACTTCGGTCTTCTATCTGATATTTTGATTTGTTCCTATCAATTATGATAAAACTATCCTCAAAAACCTGATTGCTGCGCTATGGGAACATGGCTATATCACTAGACAAAGCCCATTAGGATAAGAACAATTCTAATGTCATTTCAATCATGTTTTTTGTCTTACTGCAAATAAAGTCTATTAAAACTGTTTGAAAAAAGATAAATAAATTGAAAATAAATAAATTGAATTTTAGTTTTTTGGCCATATCATCCAGCTGCATTTCAGACTATAATGAATATATATCACAAGTAATACATCTGTTTGAAAGAGTCAAAAAAGTAACCTGGGTCATGAGTAAGAATCTTAAAAATAAAGACGATGCCAACCACATACAACAGCTTGACACAAGAGGGGTGTTGAAATGATGCCGCTAAAATTCCCCACAACATTTCACATGAAAACTAACCAATGCCACAGTTTACATGAGCTCAGTTAGGATTATGAAAAAATTAAACGTATGTTCCTCATGGTCTTTATAAACGATGTGTTTCAAATGTTTTAAACTGCTCTGATCTTTTATCAACAAAAAGGCACACTAAGCAAGAAAACAGCACTGCCAATATTCCCTGTGTGCAGCTACACATTCAACTGACACATAATACAGAGATGGCCTGATATACAGGAAACACTTACACTGTCCCCACCAGCACAAGTATCAGCAGATCACTGGCAGGTTTGACCAAAAAATGCCCTACTTTTTTCAACCTACTTTTGTACTACAGAGTAGTGAAAAAAAGTAGGTAATAAAAAGCAGGTAATAACCTAGTTTTTATTACTACAGAATACAGTAGCATTCACGTGTTACCTGAACTAATCTTACTGACATCTTCCCATTTAAACTGTGCATTTCTTTCACAAAGTCCTCTGTGATATCTGCTAGGCACCTATTAAAGCAGAAACTGACATCACTATTTGCATTTAGAAGTGACAACAAATACAACCTACTTTCGTTCTGGTGGATGTGTACAGAGTCAGGGAGTAAAGGGGAAGTCGGGGCATGAACAAGAAAAAAGATGAGGCGAAGGTCGGTTGTTTCACACATTCATGCTTGTACATGAGGAAACTACATTCAAAGCGAGACTGCAAAGCCTACAATATACCATACAGCATCCTGTGTGTACACAACTTCCCTCTTAGCTAACTAAACCAATGCCCTATTTCTGACCACCGCCTGACAATATCAGCTTGTGAAGAACATGACTGAATCATACACTTGCCCCTCCCGGAGTACTTTATATACATACTCCACTTTCTGTTCTGCTATGTGAGACACAAACTTTCTTTGTGTTTTTCTGACTATTCTTGAATGTAAACGTAGCACCCTGCTATATACCTTGGCCAGGTCCTCTTCAATGACATCATTCCTCATCTGTGATGCATCTAGTTGTGTGTAGAATCGGGCTCCAATCATCGGCATAATGTCATTGACACTGCGCAGGCGAGACTGTTCAGTCAGCAGATACCTGCACATAAACAAAAAAGTCAGAGTTTACCCACAGGTGAGTTAGAAAGGTCCAATGCTGTCATGCTGTGTCATAGATGGACTCTTCCACTGGGAAATGTGACAAAATTTTTTTTTGAGGCGAACACTCAAGTCTGAAAGCACTTTTTTATGGGTATTCAAACTGTACTCTACGTATGTGCAAAAGGCAAAAATGTAAACACTGCTAAAATCTGACACCTGGAGCAGTTCTTTTTTTTTTTAATTGGCACTATCGGGGGAATTTGAATAGACCCAAAACTATAAAATCATATTATAAGTTTGACCTAAAATCCTTTTGAACCATTTGCAACATTATGTGTGTAAAGCGTCAACGTAGCAGGTATATATAAGTATATGTCTTGTTAAAAGGTCAATTAATCTGAGTACACCAAGTTCAATTGTCTTCAAGTTTGCACTTCTATGCAATGACATGAATGTAAGTCTTTGCAGACATAGTCTCAGCTCCTCCCAAACAGAATAAGACCATACATATATACTGACTTCAATCTGTAGCAAATGCAGTAGCAAGTAACATCCAGTGTCTAAGTTGCCGTCTTGCTCATATACATGGAGCTGCAGACAGCATTTTCCATGTTTTTATCAAGTGTAGATAGAAAATCACAACTGCTGATGCAACTACCACCACAAACTACATATCTGGAAAGGGTGGATGACAACATACATCAATCTGCATTAGAGGAAATAGACTTGAATCGGAGTAGACTCATAACATGCTGGAAAGATATATCTCTCCCGATCCGAAAGACCTCAGCTAGAAAACGTTGCTTGGGGGAGGCCACTGTGACCCAGCCCCAGATAAACAGCAAATAATGGATGGATGGATGAATGTAAAGTATATCGGACTGCGGTAGACTCTGAAACGGTATGAAAATATAGTCCTAACTTGATTAATGGTAAAATTAGTTGTAAAACAGGGGCGTTTTACTGAATCTTACAACATATGTTTGTCAAATCTTGGTTTGAAATCCTTAATTCCTCACAGAAGACATCTCGGAGTGGTAACTGGGTGGCATGGGACAATTTGTGGCTAAGTTACAGCATTTTGGGTGGTGTCCAACTTTAATTAGGACAAGTGTCAATTCTACACAAAATTTATTGTCTGAAATGGACAACATGTGCTGCTTCATGCATGTTTCTTACAGAATGAGGTTCTTGAGGTCTGAAGAGTAGTTGATAGACACCAGCTCCATGGCTTTCTGCAGGTTCTCCCTTTGAATGCCAGCCAGGGAGTTGCATGCCAACGCCAGCACCACCTTGCCCAGTGACACTAGGTCTGCTTGCTACATGAGAAAACAAATGTTAATCTAACCTCACATTTGAAAAATAACTTTAACCAGACATTCTAAAGTTAATACGTGTATGAGATTATTACAGTATTGTGAGATCTGTTTTCATGTGTGATTGACTGTAAGCAGGAAACATCATAGAAAGTACCTGGTACTGTGGCATTAGGGCAAGATGATTGGTCTGACTGTTGTCAAATGTTAAGACATCAAACACCCCAACACAGTTCACCCGTAACCTACAGAGATAAGAGAACATTGCCATCATTAGTTTTTGCGCATGTGTGTGTGCACAATCACTCGGTTGAGGGAAAAAAAGCAAGCCTCCACGGAAAATGTGCTGCTTTTAATGTATCTACAGTTAACAGTCTTATCTACTATTTGTCGGAAATTGAAATACATACCATCACTGCCATTTATGGTTATGTGTGACAAGACTAATCAACAACAATCAGTGACCCATGCTGGGTGACGATTGTCTGCTGAGGTATTTGTGTGTGTGTGTGTGTGTTTGTATACCTGGTCTTGCCAGTAATGAGAATCTTGCTGGGGTCCATGACACGACAGGCTAGGCCAGCAGTGTGGATGGTGCGCAGGGCGGAGCTGAGCTGGACAATGTAGGCCCAGATCAGAGACTCAGGGAGCAGACCTGCGTGCTGCCGTGGCGGGGGAGGCTCATGTTGTCCTGCACACAGAGAAACACTTTATCACACAAAACACAGCCTGAAGGGTTAGACATTACTTGTGAACTAAACCTCAAACTGTCAGCAACTTCCTTGGTAATGTTATCTTTAGAATAAACCGTCTCTCTGGTGTTGTCAGAAAGAAACGCCAGTTTCCATCAATTTAACATAATTTTCTTTATCAATTAACCTGCTGATAATTTCCCTTGATTAATCTAATTATCACATGTTGAACATACAGTCAGGAAATGGTGAAAAAAAAACAAAAAATAATTCCCAAAACTCAATTGTTAAAATAACTGGTTGTTTCAGGTCTATCATTGTGACAGTAAATGGGAGGAAATGCAACGCACGGTTCAAGTAACCACGTTTACCATCTCTGCAAAACTTTGTATATACACATATAAATATCACACGTACAAGGCTGCAACCATTAACATGAGGTTGAGTAATGATGCACAGGTGACAGTGTGTTAGGGTGTGTACTGCACAGCAAAAGCCACAATGTCAAAATGTTTTGTCTAAAGGCAATTTGATTTGTTTGTTAACAGTGTTTGTGACAGAACGGACAAATCCAAGGGCCTGAACGGTTTTGCTTCCTCTGTATGCATTCCTATAGGTAGGTCATACAGCACCTGCCCTAGGATCAGTTTCAGCCACAGTTTCCTCCAATTCCCCGTGTCTCTCTCGCACAAACACACGCATGCCAACTGTCAATCTAGGGTACTTTACAGACTCCAAACATTTAAATCCTCTTTGAAGCCTTGGGAAATCCATGAGCGTGTCTTTATTTTAAAACCAACTGAATTATTTTATGTACACAAGTTAGGCTATCAAACATCGGATGCAAGCACAACAGCCCTGACAAAACACACCTAGATAGACCCGGGCCAATGACTTCCTTAACAAAACACGTAAACAAACTCAGAATGTGTGAAGCACAGGGGTATCTGAAGTGATGCTAGGTCTATTTCAGTGTGAGGGAGGAAGGGAGGGAACAGCAACTCACCCCACTTCCTCTTAGTAAAGTACGAGTCTGCAGCCGGGTCATTGAAGTGTCTGCTGAACATGGTTTCTGCACCCGCATGGAAGTCATAAGAGAACACCAAAGCTAGGAAAGAAGAAGTGGACAATGGTTAGAGGTCAGAAAACTCAACTATCAGAAAACAGTCTAACAGCTAGACGTACTTCAATTAATCCCATCATTACCTTTTCTATATCGTATTCCCTAAATATTCTTTCTTCACCATCATGGGACCATCAAATGAGAAAATTAAATACAAAATCCTAGTTTCTATTAGCCAAAATGATACTTAATTGCTCCTAATTGTCGACAGAAACATAGAATAAAATTCAAGACATGTACACATACAGTCCTTTCAGAAAGTATTCAGATCCCTGCACTTTTTTCAGTTTGTTATGTTAAAATCATTTAAATTAATTTTCCCTTATCAATCTACACTCAATGTCCCATAATGACAAACCAAAAAACAGAATATTAGAAGTTTTTGCAAATGTATTACTCTACTAGAGATGTTCAATTGTGTTCAAGTCAGGGCTCTGGCTGTGCCACTCTTGTTTCTCACAGTCTGAGAGTCCTTTGGGTGCTTTACTGCAAGCTCCGAGCAGACCTCCCTTTGTCTTTCACTGAAGAGAGGCTTCCGTCTGGCCACTCCATTAAGCCCAGATCAGTGGATTGTTGCAGTGATGGTTGTCCATCTGGAAGTTTCTCCCATCTCCAAACAGGACCTCTGAGGCTCAGCCAGAGTGAGGTTCTTGGTCACCTCTCGTACCAAGGTCCTTCTCCCCTAATTGCTCAGGGGTGCCAGGTGGCCAGCTCAAGGAGAGAACTGGTTCTTCCACGCTTCTTCCATTTAAGAATTATGGAGGCCACTGTGCTCATGGGGACCTTCAGTGCAACAGACATTTTTTGTATCCTTCCCCAGATCCATGCCTCGACACAATCCTGTCTATGAGCTCTGCAGGCAGTTCCTTCAACCTAATGGTTTGGGTATTTCTCTGATATGCAATGTCAGCTGTGAGACCTTATATAGACAGTTGTGTGCCTTTCCAAATAATGTCCAATCAATTGACTCTAACTGGGAAATGGGAGACGCCTGAGCTACATATCAAGTGTCATAGATGTCACAGACTTTCCTTTTTAATAAACATGCCATTTTCTCTTTGTAATTATGGGGGTATAAAGTTTAGATTGATGAGGGTAAAAATTTATTTTAAAACCTGCAGCATAAGGCTGCAACATAAAGTGTGAAAAATGGGAGTGAAGAGGTCTGAATACTTTCTGAGTGCACTGTAAATGGTTGTAAACACTTACAGTGGTCTCCAAAGGCCTTGGTGGTGAAGACCTCCCTCAGTGTTACAGAGTTGGAGTGCTGGATCTTCTTCCACATGTCCACCAGCATCATGCACTTGGTGTTAACAAGGCGGAAACCTACACAACATATTTTTAAGATACAGAACAGGTATACAGGAAATTAGAAATCTAACACTATCTTAACACATCCCATGCATTTCATATTTTCTCACTGATCTGCTCATCCAAAATACCATGTAAGCAAAATTCACTAGAATTTTGGGCTGCTATGGAAATACATAATTACCTCAGGCAACTTGTTGCTTTTTCACGTATTTAATAAAGTTACAAGAGTCAAAGCCTGATTACATCATTTGTCACAGTGGCTATTTCAGTTTTGCATTATTCGTCTTTGAAAGGCTGCTTCTCACCATGTATCCTCCTCAGGCAGTAAGGCAGGTCATCCTTGCTGTTGACAGCCTTGTAGCAGGAAGTGATGTAGCTGAAGTTGCTGGTCTTCTGCATGCGGTTTGGTGGGGGGAGGGGCTCAAGGGGGAATAGACTGTGGTAGCTGTCCACCTCAGATGGTACATCTGCGAAAGACAGAAGCAAAAAACATAGCATGATACACACACAATCAAAAAAGGGTTCCAACAACTGTAAGTAGGCTTTAAGTCATAGCCCATATGAACATGACTAAATCAGCACTAGATAATGCATTTTGTGATTTGTTTTCACCCTTGCAATATGTTATAACAGTTCACATAACCTAAAGAAAGGCCCACAGAAACCATAAAGAACATTTTTCAACACTCTGCCTCACAATGAACTCCTATAGACTTCATTTGTTTAAGCATGGAATGTTTTTTTGTTTTTTTTTCTTGTGAACACCAACAATCTAACACCAAAATGGCCTCTTGTTCATTGCAAAGCTTTCTTTTGGATTGTAAAAACATTTTAACTGCAAAACTGCCCTGTTCTACTGCATACACAGGTAAATTATCAAATCAATTACAACGCTTTCCAGTGACAACAGAGTAGACTTTTTACCTGGGTTCTCTGAGTGGTCAATCTGGGCCATGGTTATCAAATGTCTGTTTATCAACTCCTGAGGGGAGAAACAAGAGGGCATCACATCAGACATGACTTCCAGAGAAGAGGGTGTGGGGGATGTTTGGTGAAAAGGGAGGAGGGCGAGTGGGTGATACCTGTCGAAGCTCATCAGCCATGAAGAAGGACGGGGCATTTGCTTTCGGCTGCATGTAAGCCACATGGGGTGCAGTAGGGGGATAGATATGGTAAGTAGGAAACACCTGTGATGAAACCAGAAAGACACAGCTTCCTATTTATTGAGAAATGAAAACAAATGTGATCATACAGGTATTATTTTTTCCACACTGGAAGCATATAGCTACACAAATCAATGTGACAAATTGAATGAAGTGTTAGATGGGAAACAATGCTGTTAGAAGCCAAATAATAACCCATAGGTTGCAATAATGACTGTTTTTAAGATTGTGGTATGTCTACACAAAATGCTGCATGCAAACTGAAGCGTATTATAGAGATCAGATCAGATAAACCTATTAATGCGGACAGATTTAAATGCAGACGTTTTCTTATTTACAATCAATTTCTGCAAAGGTCATTGTGTGATGTTGCATCTTTGTATGTCTGTTTGCAACATTTAAAGTCTTATAGTTTATTCCCAGCATTAGCTTACAATTATTTCTCGACTAAAACACAGAAAAGGATGCCGAGTGCAGCACATACCATTCCAGCCATTGGCGCTGGAGTGTTGTCTGTGTAGAAGTACGTAGTACCCCCCACAGTCTCTTTCTGAATAATGTGAGTGCCCTGGTCAGATGCGGTGGTGGGCACCATGTAGTTGGCAGGGTTCGGGGTATGACTGCGCCGACGAGGGGCAGGTGAGGTGTGCGGTGTGATTTTTGGAGAGTGGAGAGGAGATGACCCCGCAGACAAGGACATGCCTAAAATCGAAGACAAGAGGAAATATTACTTAAAGAAAAGACGTGACTGCAATCATATAAAGATTTGAAGGTAAAACAAAGCAAAGCAAACGAGATCTGCTATTTTGGCTGGACCAAAACAGTAGATCCAGCCCTATAATCGGGACCATATTTCCACCATTGGTCAGCCAAATGCCACACAGTTGGAGTTTGCTCATTGGCCGTTGCGCTTTCAAAATGATTTGGCGCACAGTTTCTATTCAGGGGGTGTTTACAGCCTGCAGTGTTGCCAAGTAGCACATTTGTCACTAGATTTAGAGACTTTTTTCCCCAAACAAGACGCGGTATAAACCTTGTATAACCGGACCATGTATGGATGCCAATTGTGGGCTTAGGGCTACACATCTTGTTACGGGCAGTCTCCTTACCACCCTGGTTTCCTGGCTGCTCAGAAGCTGCAGGAAAGCAGAGGAGCGCTTACAACTCATTGGGCCTCGCCTCCATAACGGCAAATAAACTCCTTTCATTACATGTATCATTATTACTAAAGGAGGCAGAGGAATAATTAAACATGAGACACACCGAGCAACAGAGAGCAGGAGAGTGGGAAGGAGAGAGAGAAGTCATCAGTAAGTGCTAAACTAAAGAAACTAGCAAATCTGAATTGCATGTAAAGAATAGAAAAACCCATCAACCGAAAGGAGACAATATGTTTATCGCAACACAGCAATAAAGGCCCTGTTAAGCTATAAAGGCTTTCTGTCTTAAATGGTTACAGGAAGTTTTGAGTTTGTATTAACACGTAATGCAGTGACTTTGAAATTGCAAACGGGAGCAACTTAAAAAAAGGCAGGTATAGTCAATTCTATCAAACAGAGGGAATCTGAAATAAAGGTCTGTCTCTAATAAAGGCCAGTTACCTTCTGCAGTTGAGGTAAATAAAGGCCCCGGTCACTTTTTGAGGAAATACAGGAATTGAAAACTGTTGTAGATCCCAGACAGCGGCTGCGCATTGTGTGAGACAAAATAAGAAGGATATTCTGTCGCTTGTAACTTTCTCTCAGAGTAATAATTTTACAAGTAAATATAGCCAAAATTCACAACACAGACTTTATCTTATGTGTGTGATGATGTTGTCAGACTATGCGGCAGTCATAAAATCAGGATTTTAGCAGTTCAGAGCAGCAGGTTAGTAATGGCTTGAAAGTGACGGCTGGTTAACATGTAGTCTTAATTGGCTGCGGTCACCATTTCATACGTGTTACGTTGTCTGACAACATAGACAGAAAAACATGTACACGATGTACAAAAACATGTAAATGAGAACAGATTGAATGGAAATCCGGCTGTAATCAAATACTGTGTATGTGAGCACAGAAGGAGAGAAGCAAACAGAACAAACAGAGCTGAAACTGGCTGACACTAGGCAGTATGCAAATATGATGTGATGATATCAATTTCTTACAGCAGCTCAACAACAGTTTTCAACTACATCTTCAATTTCGCACATTGACAATACACCATCAAGACATATAGTAGATTTTGACCTAGTCCTGTTGTTTTTTTTCCCAACAGTAGCAAATGTGGTGCTATACACAAGAGGGAATTCCCAAATTTACTGAACTAAAGCATTTTCAGAGCTAAATATGGAAAACAAATCTGAGTCAGTAAAAAGCAGAGCAAAGCAAATGTAACAGGGTGATTTCTCAGTTAGTAGCTCTCCAAAAACAAAGATCCCACCTGGGGCCAGTGCAGCAGCTGTGGAAGTGCTGAGACCAGGATGTGGGAAGAGGGGTGAGGGGAAGGCTTGGACAGTGGACTGAGCCATGGTGGCCATACGTGGAGCTCCCTTAGGGATGAACTCACTTGCTGCCGGGTTAGGAGTCTGGTGGAACAAGAAAAAACATACAAGAATTACATGAAATCTATCACTCCTGTTAAGAGACAATAAAGACAAAGATGGAAATTACATTTATAATGTCTAGGTTTCATGTACCTGGTCATAGAAAAAGTACAGCACAGAACTTTAAAAGCACTTTAAAGTAATTTTGATGTCTTGGACCAGGTGCTTGTGTGCTCACCTTTCTCCTTTGGGAAATGCTAAGAGCACCAAAATCACTGAACAGTGAGGATGTTGGGGAGTTCACTGGATCTGTGGAAGGCCATAGAGTGTAAGGACTCGGGCAGTATTCAGTGCAAGAGTGCTGACTACTGCTTCACAAAGCACTATAAGAATCTTACCATGAGTGCTGTGGCTGAAGTTCTTGGCACCATCGTTGAGGAGACTGGGAGAGCTGCTGCTGGTAGTCATACGCTAAAGAGAACAGCATCAAGAACAGATGTGTTACAGAAGGCACTCGAATGTTTACACTGATCATATACAGTGGGGCCCAAAAGTCTGAGATCATTTTCTCATTCAAGTAGTCTCAGACTTTTGGACACCACTTTATCTACAGCTACTCTCTTGTACCTGCATCATTGAGTATTTAGACTCTGCTGGGCTTCCAAACCCATTGACCCCAATAAAGCTGCTGCTGAAGTAAGAGTTGGTAAGATTGGCATCACTCAGGGTTGCGCCCTCCATCCCTGGGACTGTGGATGACAAAAATGAAAGTTTAACAAATAACATTTGCTCCCTAGACCGATGAAAATGAGAAATAATTCTGTTCTTCATTTAAGACTAGAAGGTAAAGTATTCATGATAATATCAGCACTACTGAGTGTTTGCTTAACCAATCACAAAGCTAATGAGAAAGCATGTAAACAGTTCTACAACTGCAGAGTGAGCTACTAAAGCCTGACACAAGGCGATATCAAGTATGAATATCTTTGAGAAACAAACTTTTTGGCGACAATTACTGGTTTCCAAAGTTCCTCCTCGAAGGTACCATTTAACACTAGAGTTGCATGTAATGTTAGTTACTTGTTGTTTGTTTACGTTGGGCAAACACAAACACAAAGTTGAAAAAACAATGCCCCGTGAACAGTTAGCGTAGCTACGCTAATGTTAGCAAACATTAAACTTGCATCTAAACAGCAACACTGGAGTTCTCATAAACAAGACTTAACTGGAGAAAAACTAACGGCAACAATACTTAAACTGACAACGGCCCCCTGAAGGCAAAGCCAAACGCATTAAAGTTAGTTAAAGCGGCCAAATTAACTCTAGTTTAGCTAACGCTAGCTGGCTAATAGCTCCACTAGCTAACGTTACTGGGTCGCGGATTTCTGTCCACTCACAGCTGTCACACAAAAACACCAGGCCTCCTCCGTGTGAGCTGCAACAGCATGGCTAATGTTACATGTTGATATCAAGTATTTCTAACACAATCTTAAGATAAAGGTTTTCACAAGACAGCTAAAGAGAACGGTACGAGCTAGTTGCATACAGAGGATGTAGCATCATGTTTGGCAGGGAAATGTAACCCACGTTGTTTTGGGGGGAAGAGGCCTCGATGAATCCTCGGGCTAAATTTTAACAAAATCCCACAAGGCCCAAAAGTAAAGTCACCGTCAGTCTCCCCATGTGAGGCCTTGTCTTGTTGTAATTGTTACTCACTGGTTAACAGCTGCCCCTCCAGAGACGTGCCTGCAGGCCCCAATGTTTCGCTCTTCTTGGACACACCGGTCCCCCCGCCACCCGGGCAGGCCGCCGCGGTGCCACCGAGGGAATACCCCGCTGGCGTCCCGCCACCTCCGGCCATGGACAACGGGACGGGGCTACCGCCGCCACCGTGTAGCGGCAGGCTTGCCATGGACGGATCCTCATGCAGGAACTGACACTCATCTCCATAAAAGCACGTTTTGTCTTTCGCGTAGTATCGGCAAAACTTCACCTTGACATTGGGAATCCCGGCACCCCCGAGCGGAGCAGCTGAAGCTGGGAGTCCACTGTTCATGGCACCGCTGCTGCCGCCGCCGCTGCTGCCGGAAGACACTCAAACATAGAGAGACGCAGATAGCTAGCGAGCTAGCCAGCTAGCCTGCAAACAGTTTCCACTTAAAGGAACGGATTAATATCACTTCAGCTGGTGAGGAACGCATAAGACGCTACAGTACTCACATTATAAGGCTAGGATGCACTTTGGTTTAAGAAAATATCATTGCATGCGCGAAATCCTGGTCGTCGTTGTTGTCGCTATCCATGCAGCCGCCGTCTTCGCAAAGTAGCCTGTTGTTGTTTTTTGCTCGCAGTGTGGCTGCTCTGCTAGGGACCAGCTAGCATAGCTTTGCATTGTGGGTACAGCGTTTGGCTGAGTTTACCTGCTGTAAATGCAAGCTGCAAATTCAACTTGCAGCACTTGGAGACTGAGGATGCAAACAGATAATGAAGCTGAAGGAGTAGATGTCTTTTGAGCCAAGTTTGCAGGATCAGTTCTCTTCAGACCATGTTTTCAGCTGTCAGCTGAGTTAAAATTATTCAGTTAATTTCCAATTAACCTATTTTAAGTTGTAGCAACTGAATGACATGATTGCAATGCTACATTTGATACGTTAATATATCTATCTATATCTATATATAGATAGATATAGATATTTGAGAATAGAACATGAGAATAAAAAGGAATGGGCAAAAAACACTTTTTTAAAAGTTAATTTAAAGATTTTTGAGAGGTGACATCGTACAGCACAAGTCAATGTACATTATTGTATTTGTATGATATTTCATCTGCCATGTTATAGCGTAATATTCCCTTGTGACATTATAAATAGTTCCCAGCAGCCCTCTTACAATTATTTTTTGGTCTTTTGACAAGCTTTACATCGTGTATTTTCCTGTGAAAATTTCAGCAAATTTCAAATATGAATTCATATTCAGAGTTGCATTTATTTTTACCTTTTGACCAGAAGAATGACTTTTGACTCTGATTTTGCATCATAGCAGTCTGACTGCTGAGCAGAACTACACTGGCTTTCTCAGCAAACATAGTAGTGGTTTTATTATCATATTGTCATTGTAAAAATTGCTCATACAACGCAATGTATATTTTGTATATTTATAGTGGAGGTGTATTGCCTTTTTTAAATTCAAATGCAGCCTATAAAATGACTTTACATTTTATAAGACATTTAAAGGCAATCAGTTTCTAAGTAGAGTCCACTAGATTTTTTTAGGACGCCTTCGGACACCACATTAGGGCGTTTTTGGTGACATCACATTTTAAACAAGGCATATTTCATAACAATGTGTAAAATAATATGGTTTCATATTGCGAAGTGTGAGAATTCATTGCACTTAACTTTGAGCAAGTCTTTGGCCGTTCAATCTTTTTGACCACTCCAAGCATTTGCAGGAATGGACGCGCATCAAAACCCAAACGGGGTTTTTCAGCTGTGAAAACTGCTGCCAGGCGTGACTGATAACGTCATCACTTCCTCTGTTTAAAAGCAACTTGAACTCAACTTGCACATCAAAGTTTCGCAGTCTGACCGGTAACGAGTATGTGACAGTGACAAAAAGAGAGCATCGATCCGGAGGCAGAGAAATATGACTGCAGGTGAGTATGTGTTTGTCAGTGTAATAAAGAAGATTAGGCTTAATCATGTTTTCGAAATAATTATATATATTAATAAAATATAGCTTAATGTTTAGTAGGCTTCTAAAAAATATAGCACTATGTCTTTGGTGGAAAGGCATTGATTAAGCACTTACTTTATCATCATAACGGTGTTGATCATGTTCCTAAAACGTTTTTTTCCATTACACTTATTTTCTTATTTGCGTTTTCCTGTAGGCTCTATTTCTTTGAATTGTTTTTATTTTTAAATTACTTAGAGAGCACATACAAACATTTGAAATGAAGAACATGTTCTGTCTTTCAGCCTTTCTCCTGCTGTGTGCTGTCGGGATCCTCTCCCTTGAAGTCGTGTCAGCACACAGTCAGCGGTGTGAACCCAATGATGAGGTAAAGTCCACGATCGTTTATATGCTTTAACCTCAACAGCTCAAATGAATTCATGTATTTAAGTCTTTCTGAGTCACTGTATGTTTCTGAAACATCATTGTTATTTTTTTTATTATTTTTTCATTTTTATTTTTGGAAAGCTCCAGTAGATGCACATAAAATGAGAACTAAAATGTGCATGCAATGATATGCTTAAAACACTGGTCTATAGTCCAGAAGAGACATTGGGCATATAGTACATTTGGAGGGATTTTACAAAATGTGATACTTTAATGTAGGTTTTTACAGCTAACACATTGGCCTATTGTTGGCTCAAGTGTCACCAGTTGCCACTGTTTTCTCATGAAAGAAAGCTACTTGAAATATCTTTAAGAGTCAATAATTCACTTTGCAATAAAGAAACAGACTTTGGAAAATCTTTGCAACAAGTGCAGAGCAGCAAGAGGTTGTAAAACCCTCAGCAAGAGAAATGTCCCAAATGTCACTAAGACTAGTGTTGTTTCATTTCTGTTCATCAGAACAGAAATGAATAGTGAATGGTTTCATGCTGCTGCACTTAGCTCTACTTAAAGTAAGTGATTAAATGGTGCGTTTTGTCTTCCAGGTGGCATGTTTTGCGCCAGCTGATTATCTGAATGCGAGTGGTCCTGTCAACCTAGAAGTGTGTGTTGGTAAGAAACTCATCATCTCCCCAGACGGCTTCGATGGATACCCTGTCTGTCACTGGATCAGAGGAAAAGACCCAGTAATGACACTGTACGTGAACATCGTTGTGTGTATTAATGTGTGTTTCCCCTTTTTGTGTAATTATGATTAACCAGATGCCTTTTCATACGCTTTATCAGAAAGAGGAATGACTCGATAGTCCTGCCACCGCTCTCTGAGACAGATTCTGGGGAGTACACGCTGAGCTGTGAAACCAGCAATGGGACCAAGTCCTCAATGACTGTGTCTTTAGATGTGGTAATGAGTGAGTAACAGAACTTCCGTATCTCATCACCTCTCATCACCTCTAATTCTCAGTCCAACATTTAACATGCAGCAAACACACACTAGACTGTTTGATGCTGATAAATTAGTGGTAGTAAAACAATGTTAACAATTTAATTAATATTTTTTTCTAGAACATCCCACAAAGCCACAGCTGACACTGGAGGGTGTAGATGAGACGTTGTATTCCCCCAGTTTCAGATGCATTTCAGAGAGCTGCCCAAAGTCCACAATTGAATGGTCTGGGTAAGATGATATCCATTACATGCATAATTCAGAGCGTGTTTTAACTGATAACAGTACTGACATTAACTTTACACAAAAACCATCTCATTGTAGCACAATTTTCTGAATAATAATACTTCTCCTCCTTTTGAAAAGAGGAGAGACAGAGAGCACAATATCAAGTACCCAATATGTTGATAAAGGAGTGATATGCTGTGCCACGAATGCTGCAGGAGAAGAGTGCTCCCAACTGTATGACTACGGTAATTAAACATTTAAACAAATTGAGCAGATGCATCCTACAAAATATTTTTCCATGGTAAATGATTGCCAAATCAAGCTAATTTGCTCAGTTTCGGACTTCAACCACCTGAAAAAGTCAGAGGAGAAGCAGTTTACAGCCCAGCGAGCATCTCTAATTACTCATGCCGTAGCAAACAATTAAATAGAATACATTTAAAAAACTAGACTCAAGTCTGTTGTGTGACTCAATGCCCTACTGTGTGTTTTAGATCTAGACAAGGATCTAGTGGATGATGAGGTTTCTAATGCGACTTTGAGCCCTGAACAGTCTTTACTGCTTCGTGCGCGAATGAGAAGTTATGGTTCTCCATCGCCTGTGTGGGAGAAAGCTGGGAAAACACTGGACAACAAAAAATTAACATGTTCTTCCAAAGTCAAGAAGGTACAATTAATTTTCTATAGATAGAATAGATTTAAGAATAGATTCTTAAAAAAAATTATTTTCATGTGAACAAATGTGAACTATTTCCCTTTATGTTTGTTTTTAAACTAACCCACCATATTTCAATACTCTCGGCCTGAGATATAAACACAAATAACTGTATGGACCTTCTCCATTTAAATCATAACTATATGTTTTTCTTCCAGATGTGCATTAAAACAGACTCACATGATGGAAGTCTGATGACCTACCTGTTCATCAAGTCAGTTAGTGTGGAGGACAGTGGTACATACACCTGCAGGAGTCCAGGAAAAAAACTTAAGTCTGTTTCCATTCATGTCCAGGGTTAGAGCTCATTTCTTTTTTTTTTCTTTTCTGTATGTTTTGTAATTGCAACTGAAAAATTCCAAATGATTCTTGTTGTATCTAATATTTAGGCGCATTTGTACTGATTTTATTCTTGTGTTGCTTCAGCTGAAGGTTTCCTCTCTGTCCAGTTGGATAAGAGCAAGATTATATCAGCTGAGGATGCATCTAGCTCCTGTTTGCAAGCCAGTGTCACCTACCACCCTGTACTCCAGCACTGTTCCTGGCAGGCTCCTGATAAAACTAAAACTAAATGCACCAAGGACAAATTGGTAACAAAACACAGGTAATTCCAGGAAGTGATGTTTCTGGAGCTCAGCTCAATGAACTTCTAAGAATTTTGAAAAAAATGCTGTCAGGTTGCAGAAATGTCCGGCACACTAAGGTCTTTTCATGAGCAATAGTAGACAATGACTATCAGAAATATTATCATGTGATATAAGGATGATATGATGACTATAACACGGTTTTCTCAGGACTGTGAAGCTATGTGATCCACTCAAATCAGGAGATTACGAGTTACACTTGGAAGCTGGAGGACAAAAAGAAACGAGGACTATATCAGTTTGTGTTGTTGGTAAGAGAGATTTGTGTGTGTGCGTGTGTGTGTGTGTGTGGTATTTGTTTAATAATATAACCTCTGCACAATTCTATCACTGTTATTTTGCACAGTTTAAACGAGCAAAGCTTACAAATCCACGGATTTTGTTTCAGACAAACCGCAGTTCATTCTGAAGGTTAACAACAGTGATGATACCCTCACCGTTGAGACTGTGACTCTTGTGCCAGCAAATTATACCTGGATGTTATGTTCTTCACCAGATGACAGGTATGGTTACTGTCAGACGTGCTCAGGTCAGAGGGCACTGTAACCCTGATGTGCACAGATTCAGATTTTTTCAAGTCCCCACTCTTTGTTTCATTGCAGTTGTGAAACAGATTCTTCTTGGAAAGAGATCCCAGACAACTTTGAAACAGACTCTGATGTCTTCTGCAACAAAACGATCAAGAACTCACTTAGAAGAGATCCAGCGGATGGGCACCATTTAAAATTTTGCCTTACAAATTCAGTTGGCTTCTGGTGTTCCAAATCAATATACTTCCGACCCTTATACCAGTCCTCCATAGGTAGTGAGATCTTTTTCACATTACAAAAATTATTAAATGAATGCCTTGTATTTTTATGACATCAATGTCACTACAAACTGTTCTTTACACATCACTGTTTTTAGGCACTCAAAGTACTGACAACGAAAGCTTAATGATGCTGAGAATAGGCAGTTTGCTCCTGCTTCTGGCTTTGGCAGCGGTCATTATGGCGCTCATGTACTTTGTCAAAAAAAAGGTATGTTTTACACATCAGCATCCACAGACACACACACAGACACACACACACACGCACACACATACAAACAAACAAACAAACACATGCAAGCACAGAAATGTGAAGACATCACTGCAAATTCATTTTGTTTCCAATAGAAACCCCAGTATCAGCCCCAGCTTCAGATCATCCAGATGGTTGGACCCAATGACAATGATTACATCTACATCAACTTCAAGGACTTTGAATACGATCTGAGATGGGAGTTTCCCAGGGAGAACCTGGAACTGGGTATGAATTACACAAGGCATGACACACGGCACACAGCACTTCAGAGGTGGAAGAACTCCTCTGATCCTTTACTCAAGTAAAAATACAACACAATAGAAATATAAGTAAAAGCCCTGTATTTAAAATCCTATTTAAGTAAAAGTAGAAAAGTGTTATCAACTAAATTTGCTAGTGTTGGAAAAAAATATTGCCCTGTGATTGATATATTAAATTGTTAGTACGGATGCATCAGTGTGTAAGCAGCATTTTATTGTTATCGCTGGTCAAGGTGGAGCTAGTTTGAAATACTTTATTTACAGCTAGTTTAATACTCAGGTCAGATGCCCCTTTGTAAATGTGGGGGGTTATTGATGGCACAATAATGTGAATTAGTTTTCATGATTCCAATCTTTGCTTTCATGTGATATTTGTGATGTGAGTTTTAACTCTTTTGGCCCTGGATAGTTTTTTAAATGAAACCATCCGAGAAGATTAGAATGGAAATGACTCCTTGGTAGAACCAGCATCAGCTCATTTACATCTGAAGAGTGACAAGGGGTCCCAACTAGGCAGTGTTTTTTTTTTTTTTGTTTTGTTTTTAATAAAGGGCCAGAAGACAAAAAAGTTGGGAACAACTGGTTTAATCTTAAAAATGTATCTAGACAATGTATTTAGTTGCTTTTCACCACTTCCAGACTGTTTTATGATAAGATTCCAAGTTTCATTAAGATGTACTAATAGAGCTACACTCTCTTGCAAGGTCAGTGTGAAAAAAAAATGAAATGATTTTGTTGTTTTTATTATATTATTGTGTCATCTGCAGGAAAAGAACTGGGCTCTGGGGCTTTTGGCATGGTGCTCCAAGGTACAGCCTACGGCATCAACAAGCCTGGAGTCTCTCAGCAGGTGGCTGTGAAGATGCTCAAAGGTCAGTGTTTCATATATTTATTCCATGAGTGAAATGCAAAAAAATGTTATGGAGTTGATTTCAGTGGCTGATGTGGTGACTGACCCTGCAGAGAAACACCAGACAGTGGAGAAGGAGGCACTGATGTCAGAGCTCAAGATGCTGACTCACATCGGTCACCACGCCAACATTGTTAACCTGCTTGGGGCATGCACAAACTCAGGTACATTTACAGTACGTCTATATATTACACACATGCACAGCAATTTTGTTTACACTCATTGCACCTTATTTTTTATTCCATGCTGGCTGGTAGGTTTTTTCTCAGATCTATTTCATCTTAAGAGTGAATTTAGCATACAGTGACGGCGTGATTGCTGATGCTAATCTTAATTTGTTTTCCCCGTGTAGGACCCATATACCTGATTTTCCAGTACTGCTGTTATGGAGACCTGCTGAACTACCTAAAGACCAACAGTGAGCGCTACCACAAGTCTGTGACCGATGCTTTCAAAAAGGATCGTTTCAGCAGCCTTTACCACAACCTGCAGCCTAAGAAAAACTCTTGGTGAGGACATAAAGGCAAATGAACAAGAGGAACAATAGTGAGGGTAGTAAAGGAAAGAGGTCAGCACAGGACAGGGCAAACATAAAGAGTAGTTTCTATAAGCATAGGTAGAGATATATTTAATTATTCTGTTAGAAGCCTGGTTTAACATTACAATATCACTCACATCATGTTTTTGTTTTCACAGTGAGCTGCAACTGACAGTGGACAGTTATGTGCCAATGCATGCCGCTACCACCAGGGGGCAGGAGGACATCACCCTCCTCACCCTCAACTCCGGCGACATGCACATGTATGAAGGTCAGAAAATACCATCTAAAGACCAGAGAACATGCGTGTTGTCAGACAGATAAACTAAAATATCAACATGAGCTCATCAAAGTGCAAAAAAGGGATCTGCTTGACCAGAGAGTAACAGTTCCCTCTCCTCTGTGTTGATCCTAACTCGTCTCTTTTCATCCGCAAACCCAGAGATCTATGAAAGCCAAGACGATCCTGATGACGACCAAGAAGCCCTGACCTTTGATGACCTGCTGAGCTTTGCCCTCCAAGTGGCCAAGGGCATGGAGTTCCTCTCCTCCAAGAATGTAAGAGACAAAGGACAAACTGTCAACCCCACACTCGCTACAGACACGGAAATGTTTAATGGTATCAATAGATATGAAAGGATTAGTCAATAAATTGATTATTATTTGATGGAAAAAATGAACAGCTTTTTTTGTTAAGGTAATTTTACGCAGAATACCAAACAATTTCTAGTTCCAGCTTCTCAGTTTTGAGGATTTACATTTTTTCTTTATTACTTGATATTAGATTTATAATCTGGGCATTTTGGCCTGTTAATCACACAAAACAAACTACTTAAACATCAACTTAGGCTTTGAGAAATTTTGATTTGCATTCTCATGTAAATTTTTTTACATATTAGACACCATACAATCAATCTAGAAAATAATCTGCAGATCCATGGATAATAAAATAATTAGTTTCAGCCCTAAAAAAATAAATAAAAAGGAATTTATAATTTGTTTATAAGAGAGAGATACTTCATTTTACCAACATGCATACACAGTGTTATATTGTAGATATGAAAAACATTTTAAAAAACTTTCCTAGCTTATCTCTCCAACTGCTGGACATTATAAAACATGAATGCAAAACTGTTGTCACATACTGATAGTGCCTCCAGAACAAACTTCAAAAAGCATATCAATTCAATAAATTAACATAAAACAGAGAACACAAAATGGCCATTATGGATTTGGCCTTTGTGGATTATGCGTGTGATAGTAAATACACTGGTCCTGTCTATCTGCAGTGTATCCACAGAGACCTTGCAGCTCGAAACGTGTTAGTGACAAAGGGCAGACTGGTGAAGATTGGCGACTTTGGGCTGGCCCGAGACATCGACAACGACTGCAACTACGTTGTGAGAGGAAATGTATGTAAGATAACACCGGCGCCTGTTTCACATCACTGGTTTGTTTCTAAATCCTGTCTGTCTTGCATCACTTCTCACACATTCTGGGGGTGACATGGCTTTGCTTGTACTTCAGGTGCGTTTACCAGTGAAGTGGATGGCACCAGAGAGCATCTTTCAGGGGATGTACACCATGAAGAGTGACGTCTGGGCTTATGGCATTCTGCTCTGGGAGATCTTCTCACTCGGTAGCTCTCACAGACAAGTACTCTCCATGAGCAGTATGTTTAAAGTCTGCTCCTCCACAACACTTAACATTAAATCACCTATTTATTTATGGGTTTCAGGTGTCACTCCGTATCCTGGGATGAAGGTGGACCACACGTTCTATTCGATGATTGAGAGAGGATTTAAGATGGAGTGTCCGTACTATGCCAACGAGTCCGTGTAGGTGTCTTCAGTCTGCATGCAACAGTATCTGATGATGTAAAAAAAACTGTCCATTTTCATGAGAAGAGTTGATATTTTAATAATTTAAAACAATTATGGGGAGCGGAATAAATATGTACGCTGATGTAGGCTTTTACTGCCTACTTCTACTTTACTTTAGTATTTCCATGTTATACTTCCAGTTGACTACATTTCATTGTTTGTTAAAATTACATTTCAGTTTTCATAATTGTAATGCAACAATGCAGCTTTCTTCACGATAAAATCAGTTCTTCAAGCAGGTTCATATGATTTAGAAACTAGTTAAACTAACTGCACATATAGTATTTTTTATTTTTTTTACTTTTTACTATAGACCCAACTGTAGCCAGAACTGTCTTTATAAAACTGTGACATTTCCACTGTCAGAGATTGAACTGCCCACCAGCATATGACCAGATTACACCAGTAAAATGCAATTTACACATTAATACATCAGCAACCATTATCCAATAATATAATCTATATATAATACAGCAAAATTGGACATTTGACAATACTTACATTATTATATTGATAATTTTACCTAGGTAAAAAATCTGAGTACTTCCACCACTATCCTCCAGACCAAGCAAATACAGTAATCCAGCTACCCTTGACTTGGATATGATGGATAACTGAATTATCTTCATAGACTTGAAGTCTTTCAAGTTACCACAGCCACTGTATTGTATAAAATCTCCCTTTAACCTGTCTTTGTTCTCCAGGTATGAGATGATGTGTAAGTGTTGGGCCCTGGATGCCGGCAACCGCCCTTCATTCTCCAAACTGGTGTCCTTTATGTGTGACCAGCTGACAGACAGAGAGCAGAAGGTAGGCCTGTAGAGCAAAGCTCAACATATTTAGTGTAGAATCTACTCAAATGGTTATTTAGGAATAATCGACTTGAAGCACGGAGTGTAAATGTTGTATCTGATCTATAAATAGCACTATCATCTAATTTCCTTCCTTTTCATAATCAACTTCCTTCCTCTTTCAGCTGTACCACAACATGCTCGACCAGACCTCCAACGACTACCAGAACACACCAGCCGATCTCGACATTTCTGCCTTGGCACAACAGGATGAGAACAAGACGCAGTTGGCCAATGACTACTGTCGAACCCATGCAACTGAAGAGAGCAAAGCAGAAACGTCTGACTTGGACACTGAGGCAGCTGAGGAGAAACTTGTCAAACCATCTGATAGCGAGTGATCACTTATCACTTAATGCATTTTGATGTTCAAACCATTTTATCTGTATTTGTAAACAGTTTATACAATAATCTCAACATATATATTGTAGAGTCCACTTCTTTTATATTTTAATGAAATGTTGTAAACATATTTTAGAACCATAGGTGGGTTTGAATAAGAGAACTGTGGCATGTATTTCACATAACTTCACATAATTTTCTAAGTAACAGAACAAAGATTTTTATTATACATATAGGCTAGGATTGAAGAAAATCACTATAATAATATGTTCTGAATGTAAATATATTCTTCTTTTATATTTTTATCATGTTTCATTGTGCAGCTAAAAATTAAAAACAGGTTTTGTAAAGGAATCCGAAATATTCTCAGGGTCTATAATAAAGACATGTAAATCAGGGGTTGTAACTTTCATCTAAATTAGGACAATATACCGTAGCAACTTATCAACCTTTGGTTTTAAGTTGTATTATACGTATATTCCATTGTTACTGTACGGCAACAACCCTTTGCCTTAAAACATTGTTAGACATTGTAATGGAAAGGATTTCCTTGTATCAGCAGCTATTTGTACACATTTATATATTTTGACACAGCTTTCTATATATATATTTTAATTGTATCAACATGTTTAAGCAATAAAATGTACTTTACATATTACAAACTGGTCAAAACTGGAAAACTGGTGATTGCAATGTAGATCTGTCGTTCATTGATGATTTGATGATTTGACTTTTTGACTTGAAATGAGGCCATCTGTATGTTTGACCCCTCATTATGTGTGAACTCTCAACTCAACCAAACAGTGATTTTTTCCCTTCTCAGAATGTTTTATTTGAGTAATGTTTACAGACTTTCAGAGAAATAACTAACCAGCATTTCACAATAAAAGACAAAGTACAGAAATGGTATGCATTCAACCATCTTGTGACCCCCTGGTGACCTCCAGGTCTAGCCACTGTTACAGGCTATATACATACCTGACAAAGTGGATAATTGCCAGTTGCTGTCTTTAAGCGCTAGGTGACGCCAGAGATCAGAGTTTGCACTTCGAAGAAATCGACCTGCATCTAAAATTTGCATCAACGTTTTTTACTTTCTTGTAAACTCTTAAATGGACTCCTCTTCCCATGCATCAGCTGATTGGCTGTTGAATCTGACTAGTGAATTATTAACCACAGCCGGGCTTCGAGGGGGCTTATTCCGTGTGTCCACCAGCACAATAACCCCAGTATTGTCCGAAGGTCATTAAACACTAGCTGTGCAACCACTAAACAGTGTCCCCACAGAGCCATGGACATCAACTTAGTAAATGCTCTTCCCTATGAGGATTTTGTAAATATTTTTGGCAATGTGGTGGAGAAATGTCCCATTATAACAGCTTCTGTGTGGTCGAAGCGTCCCTTTGTGAGCTTGCCTGCTTTGGAGGCTGCTATTAGTGAGTTCATCGATTCTCTGCCAGAATCAGGTGAGACACAGACCTACATTTTATTAACTTTTTGTTATATTTTCTGTTTCAACTCTGCTGAAACTTTGGCTGGCTGTTTTAGGGGCTGTTAGTCCCTATAAATTGTATTTACTCTGTGCGTAACGGCACTGATAGACTTTATATGAACTAAATTGAGTGCAGTAATCAGTGATCATGTGTTAAGGTAAAGAGGGGATCCTCAGGTGTCACCCGGACCTCGCTGGCAGGGACCTCCAAAGGGGCACCTTGACCCTAGAGTCTCGCGAGGAGCAGGCACGAGCCGGGCTGGACTCGCTGAATTCCGCGGAAGCCTCGCGTATGACCCGGCTCAACGAGGAGTACAAAGAGCGGTTTGGGTTCCCGTTTGTCATCTGCGCCCGGATGAACGACAAGGCGAACATCTTACGGCAGCTGTCCGAACGCTGTCAGAACGAGCGCGCGGTGGAGAGGGCGCGCGGCATCGAGGAGGTGAAGAAGATATGCCGTCTGCGCCTCCAGGGTCTCGTGCTCACTGACGCGCCAAACAAGTTGTGACCTTCAATTACTGGAGTTTATGCTGGATTTCACCTCTGTGCCAGTTTAACCTCCTGGACGTAAAGACTGTCACTGCTATCAGACCTGAGATATTTGTCTTATTCCAAATTTATTATGTGTGCTATTCATTCATCTTCATGACTTTTTCAAACAATAAAATAAGTGAAACATTGATTGTAATTTCTCAATTTAAATGATGTGGGTTTATATACACATGTGCACATTGATAATATTCCAATACATATTCCTGACAGGCCTTCTCACATCTCTGAGGTGAGAAGGGCCATGCAGCAGTTTGTGCAACTGAATCCATGTTGCTGCCTCTAAAGTGGGTGGGGTGGTGGGGGGTCTCTCCTCCGTGATTTGGTCTCTGCATGCCATCTGCCATGGAAGTCCCTTAAGTCCAAAAATGACACACTGATATCCAAAGATCACGGTGGTCCTTAAATAATGCTATCTCTCAGCCTAACTTTAGGAGAGGCTGTTTCACTCTGTCCACTGTTCGCAGCCTATAATGAGCCGAACGGGCTTTCTAAAAAATATAAATCCTCTGAAATGGTGCTTCTTTGAAATATAGGCCTTGTAGCATATTTCTATTGGTTTCCATAGTTTCTGGGAAAAACAAGTTTCCTGCAATATCTAGATCGTAATCTAAAGGATAGGTACCTTCTGTGGGCCTACGCAGGCTCTCTGGACCCAGACGCGGAGAGAGAGTGACCGTGCAGCGGGGAAACAGGCGGTGTAGTGGTGTGAGGTCCGTTTGTGGAGGAGACCCCTCCCGCTGCCTCCCCCTGGTCTGCGGAGGTGATGGAGGAGTCCTGGTCCGGGTCGCCCCCCCTCGCCCTCCGCCGGTCCTCCTCCTTTTTCCATTTCATGCGCCGGTTCTGGAACCAGATCTTGATGTGGCGCTCGGTGAGGCTCAGCGTCAGCGCCAGCTCCACGCGGCGCGGCCTGGATATGTAGCGGTTGAACAGGAACTCCTTCTCGAGCTCCAGCAGCTGGGCGCGCGTGTAGGCAGTCCTCGTGCGCTTGTTCTCCTCAGTCTCCGCCATCACGTACGGCCCTGGAGACGGACAGAGATTTAGTAGCCTACCAGTGCCTTTGCAAATGAGATGTTTTAAAGTGAGTTTTGGTTTACATTAATTATGATAATTATAATGGGGTTGTTTTGTTTGTTTTTTTACTGGAAATTTACTGGACAGCTTATAGAAGTGCATGCAGAAACCACACAGGATATTTGTCTTATGATAGCTGGTAAAAATAAACATTTATTCACTTGTAATGTTAGGAGGAATTTCCTTTAGGAATCACTCAAGACCCAAAACATACTTCCTTAGTTCGAGTTGATATTTGGAAGCAACAGGTGATAGGCTATGGGGACAATCTAAAGCTGTTATAGGTCCTTAGGGAAATTTGTTATTTTTAAATCACAAAATTCATTTCTAATGCAGATCTTGGAGGTAAAGATTATAGGGTAAAATTTAATGGAAATTAAGATTTCGATTCTGTTTAAGGTCAGCCATAGGTTGCTGTTTAATTTTTCTGTGGACAAAAACAGTAGGATTTTGTGTATACGGTGACCCACATAAATTCATCGCAGTGATCAGATATTAGATAAAGCGACAACATGATAAAAGTAGTTTGCATCGAGAAATGAATGCGGTTTGATATCAGAGAACACAAACAGAAAGTAGGCTTTTGATGCAAAGTTGTTGTTTTTTCTATGGATGAATTGCTGGAGAATTTTTTTAGAAGACAAATGTGGAGAGAGTGAGATAAGTGATTTTATTTATAAATCCACTAAACTACAGCCTACACCTTATTTTTGCCGGGACTTCCTGACTCCCTCTTACGGGAATCCTGGGAGTCCTCGACTCGATGAGGACACGGTTTGGTGAATTAACTCAGTTGGGGAATGACCTCCTGTATTTTACCGATGGACTCAAAGTCCTAGTCCAAGTCATAAACACGTATTAAAATAAAAACCGTGATGGGAAAAATCTATTTATTCCAAATTCAAATTACATTTTACATCACACCTAAAATCAGTAATCACCCAAATATTTCATTTAATTTATCGGCCATATTCAGTCAGATCGGGAAAGACCAATATTGGCTCAGTGTTAAACTGATTTGACAGTGAAAACAAATCTTTCCCCAAGCTTCTTTTTGTGTTGATTCAAAGTGAAAGTAAAATTGAGAGTATCCCCATACAGGCTACATTTTTGATATTTTTTAATCATGCATGTAACTTTTAATTGTAACGATTTTTTATGACAGCAGAAATCGTGTTTAGCCATTGAAGGTTTAAATGCCTACTTGTCATGGCACTAAGAACAGTGATGACCTTTTACTGCTTTGGATATATAGTAGACGTGTTTTAGAAACAGGCCTGCTATATTTTGCAGTTTCCCACTGCATCTTTGGTATGAAAGCCTATTTTAATATCATCTCAACTTTTTCAAAACTGCTTGCAGCTTGTTGCTAAAATTATTGGAATTATCTAGAAATAAAAATACACATTTTATGTATACAACCTGGTATAATTATCACTGAATTGTATCACAAAAGCTGTGCGTAAAAGTTCAACAAACGTAGGTTGCAGTGTCACAGGAGAGATCTCTGTGGCCTACAGTGATTTTTAAGAGTATAGATAAATGCTTAAAATGACTCATAGCCTATATGAAGTCACTGAAGCAGAAGTGCTTGTTAATTTTGATCTGATAGGAGAAACCTCCTTTACCACCTTTATAGGCACATTTTAACAGAGGAAACTTTGGCACGAACATTTCTCTTACGCAAACCCCTCGTCACAAAAATACTTTCCACTGGTTATAATTAAAGCCATAAAAACCTAAATGTTGTGATGAAGAAAAGGATTCAATAACTTTAATTTAATCTGAAAACTATAGTACAACTCACTGTTAATATATAAAACCCCTACAGGTCTTTTCTTCTTCTAGCCTATTACCAGGTCTACATCAATCAATAGCGACTGTGGTAGATTTGGTTGTTTTAACAGCTTATTATACTCCATAGTATCCAGCCATTGATGGCTTAAGATATGGTTATTTGCGAAAATGTTTTGAAAAGACAAAACCCACATTTTTGTAAAGATAAGGTCTGATAAAAGCAAGCGCTGACCTTCCGGGCCTTTTACAAATTGACTGACAAGGTAAACTGAAACACCCAGGATCATATTGTTGGGAGCATGATGTCATTACAGGCCTCAGAAAGACTCAGTTGAAACACACTTGTTAATGCTATGACTACAGAGTAATGCTGTAAACAAAACTATCCGTGGATTTTAAATTGAAGCTTTGTTTGATAAGCAGTTACAATGTTATCAAAGAAAATGAAATCTCGTATGCACTTTCAGTTTGTCTCCATTGAGTGATTCTCTTCATTGGGATTTGAAAGAAATGCCATTTACTGATATGCAGCGGCTCGAGGGTTTACCTGCCCACTGTCCCTTCCAGGTGTGTGAGTGGGATTTTGTGGTTTTCATCCAGGGGAAAGGGAGGTGATATCTGCTCTGCTCCCCCGTGTCTCCATAACCTGCGGCGGGCTGGAGAGCCTGCTGCTGGAGCCCCTGCGAGTGGTGCAGCTGAGGGACACCTGGATCCTCTCGCAAGCTGGGTAGACTGTAAGAGGGGGCAATGTCAGGAAGGCTGGCCTGCTCCAGGGCTCCCATGGACGGCGGTGTGTAGACGGAGTGAACCTGCCTGTTCATGTACAGGCAGGGCGGCGGGCTGTGGCTGTAGTCCTCACCCTGTGATCTCTGATAGGCACAGGAGTCTTTAAAAACCTGCGAGGGGTAGTAATGATCTTCCCGATTCATGGCTGCCGAGGACCCGAGGCACACACATGTACCGAACCTGCGCCCTGCCTCGGCGTGGACCTTCAGCTCTACCTGCCTCTGGCGCGACTGCGAGGCCCTTACTGCTCCACACAGGTGTGTCACTCTGTCACCATGTGACTCCGCAGCGCACAAGCCATTGGTTTCACTGTTTGCTCAGAACAGCAGACCTATAGCCCCTCAGTTTCCAGGATATTCTGCGGCTTGTGAGATTGTTTTCAGTAAATTGAACAGAACGGCTGCCAGCGCGTAAATCAATGTCCCTCTGTAAATACCGCAACGTTTAGGTACCTGGCATTCACCTGTGTTTGCGCACAGGAGCAACAGAATCTGTGGGACCCTGCCTCCACACACACAAAAAAAAATTGAATAGAGGTCCTTCTTAGTCTAGAGCGCGCGACAGAAACGCATTTGTCATGCAGGATATGTACGATTGTCCTCAAACAATGTAGCCATCGACAATTTATATGGATAGATCTCTTGTCTGCACACTGCGGCTGATAAATCGATACGGATGGGCGCAAACATTGGTTGACCTGCGAGATAAGAGACCTGGATGGAGAGACAGTTGTCTTGGAAACTCGGGTGAAAAGCTCAAACACCACAGCTCATCTCCACCCCCACACCCCCACCCCGGTTTGTCTACACCTTTCTGACTTTTAAAATGTACCCATTACACGTCTGTAAATGCATCATTTAACACCATTTAGCCTGTGTGGCCCCACACTCCCCGCACCGTGGGCCCTTGACGATGGCAAACACGCGGCTCGCTTGAGCCGCTGCACTCTCGCCATGTTTGCTGGCCATTAGCCTTTAGCTGGTGTGTGTTCGCCCCATTAAACAGCAGCTCTCGCGGTAAAACCCAATTAGGTTGGAGAGAGCAACAAAACTCAATTAACCGGCGCGCGCACGGAGCGTGTCCCCAAAGGCCCGCGAGCTCACCTGCGCCTTTATGCAAGATTTTGAGCCTCTGCTATAATACGGGTGTAATTTGCCATTTCTCCAGGTAACTGTACAGAGCGACGGGGCTTTTACCTTGATAGTGTGCATCTATAGACTATTTGCACTGAGTTCTTCAAAAGCAATTACGGCACTTTCCATGGTATCTTAATGGGGCACTCAGCGATGCAATAAAGTTCAAGTAAACCAATTCTATACAAATCATCCCCTGCACTATAGCTTAATGGTGTTTATATTTGTTCATTGTTTCAAAGAGGAAGGAAACAGTTAACCGAAGCTATTCCCCCACTACAGTGGAGAGGGACAGCGTGATTTATGAAGCATGAGGGGCGTTAAACGCATTTTAGCCGACTTTACAGACACAGAACTTTTGCGTAATGGCTTAAGCGAGGAGTAATGCAGCTTAACTTTGCTATAATAGACCTATGGGTAATCGTGACCACAGAGACTGACAGTTGCCACGCTTATAAAAACGCTCTGGATGCGGAGCAATAAAAAGAGTGTTACATTAAACACATGGACCAAGGCCAAATCTGGATAGACCTTGAGCAAATGTTCATCTGTTTTCCAGAGGTACTGATATCCCCACTAAAGCAGGTAGAAATACTATATTATATGTGTTTAGTCACAGGATTATTAAACAACTTATTGGAGGACTTGGGCACCAGTAGGAGTGTCAGGAATTTTTTTTTTTTTTCTCCTTTGACAAACAAAACCGTTTGTGATAGCCGGTATATACATGTCAAAAAGTTGAACACGCGATAAAATGTGCTTACCCAGTGGCGACAGCAGCATGGCTTATGTAAACATTGTGACCAGTGAATAATGGTAATGACATTATAATTGAAATCAAACCTCCTCGACTGCAAGCGAAACAGAATTACGCCAAAACCACGAGTCATGTGAGAGAGGAGGACATGGAAAATAAAATGTCAGAAGTTCTTATGTTCTGAGCTGTAATGGCTCTTTGAGAGTTTATTCCGATTCATGTGAAAATCTGTGGGGAAAAAAAACATTAAAATGATTTTATCTTACACTGAAAAAAACCCAAGAAAACCAAACCTTAACTCCACCGCTGGGTAACAATTAATTATTATTATTATTGTTTTTATTATTATTATTATTAAATGTGCATTTAATGACATTTTACAACTTTTCTGCCAAAACAGGTTATTATGTGTGAATACAAATGTACATAATATACATTACACCGCATGCCAGAGAAACTTCCAGGTGGGGAGGTGCTGCCTGGTGTAATTGATGTCAAACATCGTGAAGGGCTGGCACATCCTCATCTCATCCCTAAGGCACAAAATGTGCAGGAACGTTTTGTAAACACTCAACCATGTTGGTCTCCACCTGTTAATTACACATCAGTCACTCAGTGTTACAACACAACTGACATTTAGTTATCAAGCTTATTTTGTATTAGTATAGAAATGCAAAAAAAAAAAAAAAAAAAAAGGATCACCAAAGACCACTGATTGCAAACATTGTATAAACATTTCAAAATATGCCCCATAAATATATCATTTATGAGTTTGTTTTTTACAGTCACTGTTAGTTTTTTTGCTTTCAAACATCCAGGCCTTAAACAAGCAGGACACAAACCCACCCTCACTGAATTAGAAAAACTAAAGCTAAACTTACAGGCTGCATGTCAATAAATGACCTGTGGGACTCCTCAGTGGGTGGGTCTGAAGGCTTTTCCTCCTCTCTTGTAGATGGATGGGGGACGTAGAGTTGGCAGGACCTTCAGAGCTCTCTCACCTTAGCAACCTACACAAACTGAGCATAATACACAGTGCTGCGTTAACGTTTAAATAGTATGATATATATGACAATTGATATTTCTAAAGCAGTTTTTCTTTCTTTTCTGTCTTGGTGTTGATTGGTACCTATAAGTGTGTTGATGGTGTAGCATCTTCCAATAGACTAAATTCTCTTCATAATCTAAAAAGTAACATATTTGATGTTGAGTGAGGAAACAAGCCAGAGAGACATTTAAGCTTTTTTTTGTTTCATCATGGTAAAGTAACTGACAATTAATAACCATGTGCTATAAATTCATGCGGACTGAATTTGTTTGCCGACTTTTTACACAGGCTGTTGGAAGACACTGCAAAAGAGATGGAGATAGACAGAGCAAGGAGAGAAAAGTGGAGGCAGAAAGGCCGAGGGAAGCAGAGGAGATATAACGGTGGTGATACTGGAGTAATTGTGAATCCAACATGACATTAAGTCACAATTTTAGAGATACTTAATGGAAGATCCAAATGATCCAGGTAGGTCAACTACAGTACAACTGATATAACATATTACTACAAGAAATGGCTTACCTGGTGTCATGTCATCCAGCACTAAGTGCAGTTTCCCTTTCGCTGTGCATCAGTAAGGATTCTGTCACCGCCAGCAGCCCCAGTTTTCAAAATGTTTTCCCGCTGCCTCAGGATGAAGCTGCTGGAAGTCTGTAACTAGAACAACAGTGTTTCAAGAAATGATATGTGGAGGTCAAAAAACTTATTCAAAAGGGTTTTGTCTTCACAATAATCCTGTTATTGTATTTCATCATGTTGTTTCCCTGTTACCATTACTCTGATGGTGTTTTCTCCTCTTTCTCTTGCATTGTGCTTTTCATTTCCAGTCAGCTAATTCATATAGAATATTATAACTACAGGATAGGATTTTTTTTTTTTTGCTTGAAAATTTTACTGTCCCACCTCATGAGGCTAAGTACAATATTTTAGTGAATAATGAGGCAGTAAAATAACAGGATTGTTTAAAAGTAGAACTGAGATTGTTGTTTCATGACTACTTTAACTACAGCTCTCTCAGTCTGAAACAGCATTTAATTTGTCATTCGAGTTTACGCCATGACTATTGATCAGCTGCCATTCAGAAATAACACAAAACAGCTGATGTGATCGGCTATCAACACTTGCAAAGTTAACCGATACGCGCCGTCTCCGCCGGGGTTTCCTCTCTGAAAAGTTTCCCCTCGGGTTCCACTGATGTGAAACTACAGAAGAGTAGACGACACAACAGAAAACAATTTGAAATAAAACTGTCAACACAGACGGCTGCCTCCTGGCAGACGCCATCTTCAGGCTGCTACCGAGTCTGCGCACAGCCAGAAGCCGCTGGTTGTTGTAGTTCTTCCGGCTCCGACGAAGTTTGTGCTCACAGCACATGGGTTTCTGTTTGTTATACTGGTTTAAGCTGAGCATTTTGTTCCTTCATATTCACCATGGACTCCAGAAGTTAAGAGACGGGACAAAGGTTCGTGACGGGTTTCATCATGTCGCATTCACTTTAGAATCATTATGTTATTGTTTTCTTTTTGCCGTACTTCATTTTTCTTAGTGGAAAAAATGCTGGAAAGTACCATAAATGTTTCATTTCAAATCAATATTGGATTTGTGATGGCCACAAATCGCAGCGAATGGTGCTTGAACTTTTCCCTTGACGTTAGGTTGTTGAAGGCCAAACTCAGTAGCTAAAGTCATTGAAACATTTTATTCTAGCAGGAAAATTATGTTTCATGGTCAAACTTATTAGCTTAAGTAATTTAAGAGATATAATTATATTTGTAAATGTATGTGTAGAGGATATACTTGGCAGCTTGTAACATGGAGGTTTTCATTTTATCTTCTCATTAGGATCTTGATGTCCAAATCACCAGCTAGTGCTGCTGACATTTTCTTTTATTTGATCGAAACATCTGTTTTTGTGTGTGGTCAAAGTTTCATATCAATATTAAAAATGTGATGGCCAGAATTGGCAGCTAATGTTACTTTCACTTTCACTACTTTTTTAACTTTACTATTAACAGTGTTAGTATAAGCAACACTGGCAGGTAAAGTAACTGGCATTGATATGTCCACAACAGCGGTGCCAGTCCTATAATCGTGAATGTCCCTGACTGACTGATCATATTTCCACCATTGGTCAGCCACGTGACTGAGTTGGTGTTTCCCCATTGACCGTTGCTCTTTCAAAATCATTTGGCGCAAACAGGTTCTATGAGGGGAGCAGTTACAGCATGCAGTGTTGCCAAATAGCCCATTCGTGACTCGGGGCTTAGGGCTACACCTCTTGTTACAGGCAGTCACCCGTACACTCTGGTTTCCCGGCTGCTCGGGAGCTACAGGGAAGCGGAGTAGCGCTTCCAGTTCCCTGAGCTTTGCCCCTATTAAGGCAAATAAACTACTTTCATCACAGTAGCAGGAGTAGCTCAGAGCTGAAGCTTGGAAATGGTTATCATGTAGTCTTAATTTGCCACATTTTGGTGACTATTTCAAACTTGTTCCATTGTTTGACAACACGAACAGGTTGTAAATGAGAACATCTGTATTGGGAATTGAGCTGTAATAAAATACTATATGAGCAACGGGAGTAGGAGAGAGGCAAACAGATAAACCTGAAACCAGCTGATACTCGGCTGAATGCAAATATGAGGCAATGATACCAGTTGTTTACAGCTGCTTCACAACAGTTTTCATCTACGTCATCAATTTCACACATTGACCATATGCTGTCTAGCCATATACTAGGTTTTGACCTATTCTTGTTGAGTGTAGCAGCTGGATGTGTGAGCAGTTTAAGGGAATCAACGAAACCTATAATATGGTTGTAACATCAAAAAAATTACAGTTAATTAACTAACATGTAAGTCAACCGTCGACTGCTGTGAGGAAAAAAGTTTAGTCTTTTTTATTAGCAGGAAAAAAAAAAAGTTAAATCAGTGTCTTTTCTGGCTCCTTCTAACATGCCAGGTGAACAGGACCCCAGCAGCTGTGTGAGGTGTGCTGGCTGGTCAGAAAACAGTGTGTCTACCACTGCGCCCTAGAAAGGGCGTGGCCTCAGGTAAAGCAGTGTTCCTCCCCTAAACAGAAGTGCTTTATTCATGAAGTCGTTGTCTTTTCTGTCCATCTTCCCCATGTCTCCTGTCTCTGTCTCTGTGTCTGTAATTCCTCTCTTTGTCTCTGTCCTCTTTCTTGTCTTTATTATTCCGGCTGTGCCTGTGATGACTTTTATGGTCTGTGTGACCTCCGTTGCCCCTATAGTCTCTGGGAGGCGATCTGCTGCGGTCGCGGCTTCTGTCCGGGGTCTCATTGCTCAGGCGCCCTCTTGTGGCAGAGTGTCCGTCTCTGGGTTCACTGGGGTGCCGCTGCAGGCCGGTGGAGCGCAGGGTGTTGAGGAGGAAGCGCTTGTTGGTGCTCCGCAGGGGACACCTCAACCTGACAAAGAAGTGAACAAAGGTTTTGACTCTGACGTCTGACAGTGTGACACACCAGGTTGTTGGATCTATCTCTATGACAAACCAAGGGATGTGATCACTAGCACCTAGAGGGCATCAGCACACCTGTGTTTTCATTAATACGCCATTAAGGACACCTAGGTCAGTGCCCCTGCATTTTGTTCTAAGAATCTGGGGATCATAGCAACCTAGAGTCAGTTACACTATGGGTATTTCATAGATTGATTCCATCACTTAAACATAATTTGACTACTTATATGCCAACAAATAAATTAACAATTCAGTATGTCAGTATGATTCAGTCTTCTCCGATGGTAGAACAAGCTACTAAATGCTATCAGAGCAGGGGCGTCCCTCTCTATTTTCAGGAATCTCTTTGAGACCCGTCTCCTCTGAGAACAACTCCTCTCCTCACTCCTCTAACACCCAAACATGCCTAACTACCACTTACTATGCATTTTCAGCGCACTTCATTACTGAATAGATGTGGTGCTTAGTACTTACACCTAGGTCTCCTACTGCCCTTAAGTTTTAGTTTTGTCCCTCACTTGTAAGTCGCTTTGGATAAAAGCATCTGCAAAATAGATACATTTAAATATAATGTCATATCTCCAAAAGATGTTTATTTTTATTTAAGGCAATTTTAAACACTCAAAAAAACTGAGTCTTGGGTGCCTATGTCGGGGGACTGAGATTCATTACCTCAGCATTTATAAAATCCTGGCTGTGGCCCTGCTCCTACTGTATCTGAACTTGGAGAGATTGGTTTCCAGTACTGTACACCATACCGCTGGAATGAACTGGAGCATTAAATTAACTAGGAGATGCTCTATTCTTTGAGGGACTTTAAAACTTTACTTGTTGATATTCTTAATAATTGTTGTGATCACTTTTATTGGTGTCTGTGTCCTGAGGTCTCTCTTGTAAAGGAGATCTCTGAATAAATAAAGCTTGATAGCAAGAATTTTTATTTACTTTGATCATTTAAAATTAAGCAGTCATCAAAACAAAATAGGTAGAAAAGTCAACAATGCATTTGGCTAGGATTACCGGCAAAATAAAATATCTCATAACTAGCTAACCAATATCATTTATCAGTATAATTATGAGGACATTTTGTGGGATGGCCAATAATTACACACAATGAAAATTTGAAGAAACATTATTAACTGTAATTAGTAACATTTCACTTATCAAGAACCATATAGTAGGATCAGAAAATGTATAGTTTAGTATAAGAAACCCATTAATGGAATTTCAACAGGGCTCAAACATAGTGATGTGATACAGTACTGACACACTGAGAACAGTTCATTATCACACCATGGTGGCAGAAAGTCATATACACTTTTTAATAAAACGTTAAGATTGTATTCCATTTCCACTGGTTTTAATCCCAGATAGGATTATAATGGAGAGAAGATATCCCTTCTGCTGTTTTTTTCATCAGGGGATGTAAATAGTTCATTTAAAATAAGTATTTCAATTCTCTGAAGTGATAACATCATGGAGAAGCCTTTGTCACTTTCATTTTTGTGTTGTTTATGTCACTGTTCGTCATTAATATTGTTCAGTCTATTGTGAGCATGTACCATTTCTTCACTGAATAATTGTAAATGCATTCAGGAGGAGCTGCTCTTGTTGTCAGAGAAGCTGATGGGAATCTACACAAAGAAACATAGCTGAGAATACAGCATGGAAACAAGGCGATCTGTGCAGACTACATCTAAACACACCACAAGTAGGCTGTGCACTCAACAAACAAAAATTGCCTCAGTGCAAGTACAGCTAAGATGATAAGTAGCAGTAAAATGTCAACAAATGACAAATGTGTGCAGGCTGATACAGATGGCATGTCAAACACAGTGCTCACCATCCTGCAGGGCCCATGGTCTCTGCTCTCACCCGAGCCCTGTCAGTCTCCCTGAGGAGCTCCTCTACCGCGCGCCTAGATAGACAAACACAGAAAAACATCAGGGGGTGGGGAGAAACTGAGGACAAAGATGGCACAAAGCCTTAAGGGGGAGCCAAGGGGAGAATAATTTAATTAAGTGAAAGAAAACATAGTGATGCAGAGAGCAGACGAGAAAGTGAATCATTAGTGAGCGGCAGTGTCCTGGTTTGACCCGAGCTGCTGAATCAGCAGAGTCGCCGCACTGAATTAGCCGACCTTTAACCACACAGCACCGGCAGCTAATGGTGGCTATTACAGTAGCGGGGTTTCCTTACAATCACTACACACTCACACTTGTCTTACAACGCAACAGAACAGAACAGCTGTCGACCAAAAATATCCTTCCCTACTGATTGATGGGTGTTACGGGTTCGGAGGAAACACTAGCTACAAGTGTGTGCAAACAGCAGCTGGATACGTTAACTGAGGATAAACAGCAAAAATGTTACGTACTTTTCCAGCTCGTTATCCTCTGCCATCGCGTCGTAAACAATTACACGTTGCAACCTATAGCCTATTAATGCAACACAGTTAATTCATCTAAAATCGATGATTGCACGTTAATTAACGTAACCTCCTTTTTGTTTACCTCTCTGTGAGGTCCTCCCGCGAGGACCCTGTGTTTTTGGCTGTCCTTGGCGATGCCTGATTGTTTACGAAAGCCACTTAACTGGACACAAGTTAGCAAAATCGATTAAATGGGCTTTAAAATAAAAAGAATAAAAAAAGTAGTATTATTTATTTACATGGTCTAAATGAGGAAGTTTTCACTTAAGTCAAAGTAGCACACACAAGTCCTGTATCTTAAGTAAGAACAGGTCCAACACATGGGCTCAAGTATCAAAAGAGAGAGCCAATTATGCACAATGCATTCATCTATGCGCATATACAATATTATTTAGGTAGTTTAATCTTTATTATTGCGTTATATTTTACAGTGTAAAGGAAGCTACTTTGAGAGCATAGCTTTGCAAGCTGCCAATTACTTTAAGCTGGAAAAAAATTGAACTACAGCAAAGTTACCACAGGGAGAAATCCAGTTTGGTTAACTAAAACCACTTAGAAATTGTAGTTTAAAGTATGTTGCAAAAAATGGTCAAATTCACAATATACATGTGATATGAACATATGGAAAGTGCCTACTTGTTGACAGGTCATAACATAAACCAAAAGACCAAAATACCCCACTATCCGTGGGAAAGTGCCAAGATTGTCAGCTTTGGTTTTGTGTACAATAATTGCTTAATTACGACCAAGGTGATCCTGCCTCAGGCTGAGATTCAGGAGGTTTATCCATGGCTTTTGTACATGCACTACACAAAGGTCAAGTGTGTGGTGCGGACTGCCATACTGTCATAATCATATCTACATACTAAAATCTCATGATAATTTTTTAACCATTTATCCTTGTACAATTGTTTGTGGCAGTACAATATAACTATTAATCTTGAGATAGTATAACTATTAAAAAACAAAAGAAAAAACTAATGTACAACATTAAATTTGTGTGAAAAAAAATGAAACATAGCAAGATATGTATCTAAAACAGTAAGTAATAATATTTTTGGAGCAGGCCGTTTGGCAGCCACTCCTAATTTTGCTCTGGATTGACAGCGGCAGACCCCGCCCCTCCCCGTTGACGGACAGCAGTGGGCGGTGCCAGCGCTGCCAAAGGCACGGGGGCGTTTTCGTGCGGGTTTGCGGAACGGTCCGTTGCGGTGAATGCGTGATTGAGGTCCCGCAGCTAATAATCGTCCCCCTTTTTGGGGCCGGAGTGCGCGGCGCGGAGGAGCAGTAAGAATAGGTAATACTACATCTGCATATATTCAGTGCCTGTATGAACGGTGTCAGTGTGTGGCTGGCTTTGCATTGATATTGCCATTGTCGCTTCATCTGTCCTAGCTTTTTCGCTTATGGAGGGGTGGGATGGAGTCAGACAGATGGGAGCAATGATTAAAAAATGCTCTTGTCTAATCAAATGTGTTCAACGCTTACGGGTTGCTTATAGATCATGACACTGCAGTTGGTGCGTTGCCAAGGTAAATTAGGACTATGACAACTGAAAAAATGATTGCAAATCTCAATTAAATCAGTGTCTGTTTTTGTTGTTATCATTGCATGTCTGTCTGACTGTTGTGAAAAAAGCACCCTATTGCAACAGACCTTGCAGAACAGCAGCCGGCCTGGTCTTCCAAGTGGCTAACAGCCTTTCTGGATTTTTTTTTAAGATAAGAGACGACGAGGTGGGGTTTTATGAAAATGTAGGCTAAGCCGACAGGACCTGAGATCTAAATCTGTGGCCTATAACATCATCTCATCTTATTTGAACATGTCATTCCTGCATGTGAGGTAGTCCATGGCTTGTCCTGTGTTGTAAGATTAGATTGTCATTTGTGAAAAAATGAAAAATGAGCAGAGACAGGTGCAGGGCCAAGACTGTTATTTATTAATATAGAAAGCAGTGCAATGACAATAACAGCATGGCCTTGGACTCTCACACAGACACGCGCACACACACACACACACACACATACACATACACGCTGAGATTAAAAGGAAGATATTTCACAAGCATTTGCCAGTCTTCATATGACTTGTGTAAAGGAATCTGTTGCTACAGAGTCCAGCTATGATTAAAATAGATTTAAGTGCTTTTCACGGACGGGGCTCTAAACTGCTGCCACAGTGAAAACCTGAAGACTTTACTTATTGATAAAGGCTATTTGCAGGATCTGGTACCTCAAAAGCTTTTGTGCATGATGTACGTGTGTGTGTTTGGTTTTGCTTGTGTAGACTTATGCTTGCATGTCTACAAGTCTGTGTGTGAGTGTGTGTGTGATGTGGTGATGTCACAGCTTTGTTACAGGAACAGAGAAGCCTTGTGTCCTCATGATTAATTCATGTCCAGCTGCGGGATAGAGACAGAAGCAGCCAGTCACACACAGACAGGAGCACGTACTTAAAGGAGGCTGAAATAAGTAACTACCGGTCCGGTAGCCAAGGAGACAGGAGAGACAGGTTGTCACGGAAATGGGTAGAAACAGAGACGAGATGAAAAAAGCTGCAAAAAAGGAACCAAGGGGGCTCTCATCATCGTCTGTGCTGTCTGACAGGCGTTCAGACTGTACCAGGGAGGAGCAGAGCATCCTGCTGAGAGAAGTGCATCTGTTGTGTGGCTCCTCTGCATCCTTCTCCGGCTACACTCTGAATGTCAAGCCCCACTGAACAGAACAGGCTCCAGGTCGTCATGGAGACAGGAGCAGACCCTCGCTGGAACAGAGGCAGGTAGTCACTGTGGCTTGGCTGGCCTGCTGTGTGCTGAGGCACGCCCTCTGCTGTCCGCTGATAGCATCAGGCCCACAGGGGCTTGGCTAATAGAGGGGCTGAAGGTCTGAATGGCTTTGGATGTGAAACACTGTGGAAGTGATCAGTGCATACAGAGTGCATTAGCTCTGGGGACTCACTCTGCTCGGTGGAGTGCTATATTTCAAGACTTTGCTTTAGGCATGTTCTCTTTCTGTTGCAGAGGAGACTGAGTGCATCTACTGCGCGTGGCCTGAACCAAAAATATCAAGTACGCTGAGGGGAATGTTTAAAGAATTCTCACTAATTTTTTGCCTTTTTTGGTTTTCTTTTCTTTCCTGGACTTCACTGCTTTTCTGCTCCCTCCCATCCTCTCTCCTGTCTTATTTTCTTTTCCTTTTTTTATGCCTCTTATATCCCATTAATCTCTTTCACCCCTCTTCCTATCTCTTTCTCTTCTTCCTTGCTCTGTCTCTGCTCATTTCTTCCACTTTCTGGCACTGTTTTCTCTCTCTGTTGCTTTCCCAATCCCACTTCCTCTGATCTGTGTCCTCTCTCTGCCTCAATCCCAGATAATTCCCTCTCTGTGGAATTGGAAGATTGCAGCAGGCGAGAGCAAAAGAGAGATTATACTGCCAGATTAGTGGACAGGAGCAGCAATACATAATCTCGGCACACTCACTGACACACGCGCACGCACACACACACACACAGTGCCACACTCGATCTCATGCAGACACGTGGGCCCACGTGCACAAAGCATTTGCCACATGAATAAATGCACGAGCACATAATCAGACACTTGTTGTTTTTCTGAAACAGCTGTTTAACCCTCTTGCTTTGCCCTCTGACCTGCAGGGTGATGTGCCATCAGCCACTGGGGGGCATCTGTCCTCTCTACAGCCTGTACATCCTCTGAAGTTTATGGGATAGGAGTGTGTGTGCCCCTTCCCAACACTGCAGCCCCACTGGAGTCATTTGTGCCAAAGCTGAGTTGTGTTGAAGGAGCGGAGATGGGCAGCCCAGGCTGCGAGGTGGGTCTAGCTGTGCCGGTGGAGCCAGCGCTGGAGGCTCTGTGCCCTGAGTGTGGCCAGATCCACCGCACCTGGGAGAACCACCTTTACAACTACCGCCTGGAAGTGGACGATGACCTGGTGTGCCACATCTGCCTGCAGCCGCTGGTGCAGCCGCTTGATACACCATGTGGACACACCTTCTGCGCCCGCTGCCTGCGTAGCTTCCTCCAGGAGAGGGACTTCTGCCCTCTGGACAGGACGCGGCTACAGCTACAAGCGTGCCGCAGATCCAGCATACTGGTTCACAAGCTGCTGGACAAGCTGTCCGTGTCCTGTCCTTTGACCCCAGTCTGCTCCCTCAGCATGCCACGATGTGACCTGGAGGCACACCTCAAGCACCGGTAATAAAGCTTACATACAGACATGATAGATGGATACTTGCTTGAGAGCACGAGCTGTGGGCAAACATACACACACACATACAGATCAAACACTATGCATGCATGACTGGCAGGTTTTCATAAGCTTTATATAGGTAATGCAGCTTTACCGTACTTGTGTTGGCGTCACTCAGATGAGTATTTTTTTAAAGCAAAAATGCCATAAATGAGCAGTTTCTAGGTTTAGAGGAGTGAATATTTGCTGGTTTACTTTGTTCTCTATGGTTGTAAATGTAATAGTTTTGGGTTTTGATCGGTTGGTTGGACAAAACAAGCAGTTTGAAGACCTCACTTTGCACTCTGGGAAATTGTTACAGGCATTCTCTCAATTTTCTGCCATTTTATTGGCTAAATAATCCACCTATTAACGTAAAAAGTAATTGACAGATTAATCGATAATGAAAATAACTGTTCGCTGCAACTCTAGTTGCCTTTGTATAACTTTAAAACCCATGCCAACCATCCATCATGACCTGTGGCCTGCTTCTGGCAGGAACATTTGGAGATGTCATTAATCTTAGTCCAGATCAGTTAAACTTTCCCGTCATCCTTAACCTTAAAGGTTTCCCTCTGTCCGCACGCTTTGGCTTTTGGCCCATTTGGACCAGGTGCTGTGAGACCCTGAGGGGATTATTGGGCTGTAGGTCATGTGACGGGGGATTAGTGGTTCCCTACCACAGTCATGGGTTTGCTGACCAGGAGCTCCATGTTCACACTCTGCAAACATGTTGAGCAACTTCAACACCAGAGACCTTTTCAACCATTTCTTCTGTGAGACAGCCAAGGGCAACCCTGGCCTGTGGTGAGTCGAATGCAGTGGGATGTGAGGTCATAGCGTGACTTGGGATGACAAAATGGCATTTTCCTTTCACATTTTTCCTCTGTCTTTCCTTTTGTCTGCCTTTCAGTTTACTGTCTCTCTTGCTCTCGCTTTCTCGCTTTCTTTGTTGCCCTGTGCTGTACAGTAACAGAAGAGTGTGTGTGTGTGTGTGTGTGTGTGTGTGTGTGTGTGTTTGTTTGTCTATGCATCAGCATTGCCATAAGGAAAACCAAAAAAGGATGTTGTTGCCAGTTGTTCCATGAGTGGAGGAAGTGTAAATTCAGGAGAATATGCTTGGAGAATTTACACGACATCTAGATATTTAACTTTTTCTTGGTTGAGATATTTCGGTCAAATCATGCTTTAAATGTGTAAAAACATAGCTAACGTTGACGGGAACAAGATAATAGTCAGTGTTATTGATTTAGGAGCAGACATCTATGTGACGGAATTTCTTAAGATGGCGTGTGTTGCTAAGGAACCACTCATTGGTGTCTTGACATTAACTTATTGACTGGTTATCCAGTGACTGCCGAACACCTCAGTTAAGTCGAGGAGATTTTCCTTAACAAGCTCACACTAACAAGCTATTGCTAACCAGCTGGCAAAAGCTTTTCTGAGTCAGCTGTTTTTACGAGAGACCCCTTGCTACAGACGACCGATACTGTGTCTTTAAAGTGTCTTTAAACTTTTTCTAAATGACAGTCACTGTAGTCACAAGTGACAATTGCAGGATTGGAGTGAATGGTAAAATGGAGTGTAACAGTAAGTAGAGAGGAGTCATAAAAGTCAGCAATCTGCCTTGGTTACACAGCAACCTTTTTCTAAAGTTTGCTAACATTAGCCACCATAAGCTAGTGGTCATACCAGACCAGAAGTGAGGCTGTGGCAGCAAAACCCCTGCAAGTGTTTTAGTGCTTATAAATTCAACTTTTCATTTGTGAGAGAAACAATCTGTTCATCTTTCAAATCTTCCAGAGTTGCGCTTTAAGTGTATCCAAGTCTGAAAATAGTCCAAAAACAAGAAAATACAGAGATTCCCTTAACTCTTTTTTTTCCCCCCATTTTTCAAAGCTGCAGCCCATTTAAACTTTATTGCTAACAGTCTTCATGTCAATCACATAAGCAGATGGGTGCATCTCAGTGAAGTTTGCACACATCATCGTGTGGGAAGACAAGGAAAGATGGTTTAAGAAAGCTCAAACGAGGTCACTGCGAGGACTAACGTGACATTCTTTAGTAAAGATTAAGCCTCAGTCCCACGTGGGCTCACCATTCTCCTGCCCTGCAGACTTATGTCTAACATAGTAACAGGAGCCTACAGTCTGCCGCCGCCCTGCGACTGTAAGTCAACGTTGTTTATGGTGAAGATTAGGGACGCGACACTTGACATTAGATTAAAAGATGAGAGCGCCAAGCCACGGTGGTCAAGGTGGGCTGGTTGATCTTGTTACTGACGGTGTGTATGTGTGAAAGCTGAGGTACTTTCACCGTTCCCGAACCAAAGTACATGAATTAAAGCCTCTATATGGGCTTAACTCGTTCAAGTGTTAAGTGAGTTCTTCTTGTTTCTTGATGGAAAAGGCCAAAGATAGATGTGAAAGAGAATGAATTAAGAAATGCTTGCAATGATAACACTAAACACTGTGAGTTGTTTTGAATATTGCAAGAACAAAGAGTCATGGGACAGCAATCGGTTTTCTATGGTCCTGTTTCTCTTGGGAGATAGGAATGGAAGAACAGAAGCGTTTAAATAATTCAACCAAGCTTAAAGCTGCCACTTACAGTAAATACTTCAGAGTCAATTAAGGGTGAGACCACACTGACCCCTTTAGTCTGCATGTCTGTGCTTATTTTTAATTGTTCTTTAGTTAAGAGTATCTATTTGTGGGTCGGGACAGATGCACCCGCCTCAATCAGATTTATGTATCGATGGAAAGAACACCGTGGAGCGGTTGAACTCTTTGGAAACGACTTATGTCATTATCTAATCATTTAAGTGATTTATCAAGCAACAATGCTCAATTTTGCCCCCTCATCTTCTCAAAGGTGATTTCTTGCCGGCTCTCTCTATTTTGTATATTGGTTAAGATTGAATATCTTGCGGTTTTTGTACCAGTTGGTTGGTTGAAACAAGCAAACTGTGGACCTTGGGAGGTTGCGTTGGACATTTTTCACTATTTTATTTTTTATTTTTTTTATGTTTTGAGTTGAGAAAAAACATATTAATTTATTAGCTCAGAGAAAAAATAGTCTCTGTGGCCAAAATAATACACACAATATACATATGGTCACATGTGTACATAAATTCATGCCCTTAAATATATTCCCTCATATTCTTATATAATCTTTTGTGCATTGATGCATTAGAACCATAATTAACTTGGGTCCTCTCCTACAAAAAATACTTTTCCTTTACCCTTTGAATCCCTCCCAGCTACTCGTGACCTGGCACCCTGGCCTCCTTTAAGGAGGGGACAAACAAAAAGAGAAATTCCCTAATGGGATCATTTGCGTCACATTAAATTAACTGATGCTGAACCTGATTTTCTTTACACGTCAGATGGACTAACAAACTGACGCCTGTTGCTTGGTGAAAGGTGTCCCGGGACGCGGTGTCAGCAGACCAGCGTGGACGGTCCGAGATGCGAGAGCGGGGATGAGCGAGCGATGGTGACCAGCCCTCCCAGGTCGCCCCCACAGACAGACCTGAGGGACCACACGCCCTCTCCACCCGCTGGACCTAATAACGGCAGCAGCAATGGGCCCGTGTGGACAGACGACGCTGGCCTCGACAACCCTGCCTTTGAGGAGAGCACAGAGGAAGACAGTGAGCCGATCCACTGCATTATCAAAAAAGATTAAGATTGAGAATTGAGTCAATATATTGATGAGACACAGCATTAATGGGAAACTTCTCTTAATCTCTCTGTGTCTTCAGGTGTGGTAGGGTTAGAGTGCGTGGTCCCCAGGGTGAAGCGGCCCCTTAGTAATCCCTGCATCCACCTCCTACGCTCTGTCAGCTCCACCTCCTCTGGTTGGGACTGCCCCGAGTCCCCGCCTCTCTCTGCAGAAGAGGGTATGACACCACTTCCTCTATTTTTGCTGAACATCTTCTCAAAGGGGTTGAAGGCTAGAAATCTGAGCTATAAAATATTGCAGTTTATCTTCCTTGTGAGTGTAAGAGCTGTAATCTTAGACAACAGGATAATGACGTTCAGGGAACATTATGATTAAGATGTGGAAATTAAAGTCTGAAATGCAGCAGTGTAATATGATTTGTGTGCCCATTAGGCTGTGTGAAGTTGCCCTCCCTTCCTGAAGGAGAGATAACTGCCATAGAGGTCCACCGGGCCAACCCGTATGTGGAGCTGGGCATCAGCATCGTCGGGGGAAACGAGACGCCTCTCATCAACATCGTGATTCAGGAGGTGTACAGAGACGGGGTCATTGCAAGAGACGGGAGGCTGCTGGCTGGGGATCAGATACTACAGGTGAGAGGCTTTAGAGGTCATTTTAAATTTTGTCCTTTCATCGTTAAATAAGTGCATGATTTCACCAAAGAGCACGCACCATTTTCATACAAAATATTTTTAAATCCAATTTAAAGCTTCACTTTAACGATTAGTTATTGTTTTCACTCATGATTCATGTTGATAGCAGCTGTTGAGGCAAGTAGGAGTATCAATATATGGGGTATAGTGTACCGGTATTAGTCACTACCTTTGTAAGGATTTTTTGAGCAGGGTTCAACGATCATATCTTTCTCCTAAATCAACTTTCTATTATTCTTATACCTATTTAAAGAAGCTCTAGTCAATATTTTTATATTAACAATGGATCAAACAACCGTGTGTGATGTGCAGTGACATATCCTCAGAGAATTATCACTCAAAATTGCGTCTTTTAGCTCATTGTTTCGGTTTACTGTTTGCAGCACTCTCTTCGAGCAGGAGTCATCTGTTTTAAATGAGAAAGCTCTGATAAGTGCACTGTATGCTACATGCCCAACATGAACAACAGACAGACACAGTTAGGTACTACCTGATGGAGAAAGTGAAGCATTTAGCGGGAGCTGGTGGCGACTAAAACAGAGCTAAAAGAAGAGTGAGCTAAAGTTTCTCTGTCTGCCAGATGTGTAAAAAGGCAACTCTTTGCAAACACATTCACCATATCTACATTATACAGTGATAGTAGGTCAGTGTTTTGTTTATGGTGGCACCAAAAAAAAAAAATCCAGGTTTAATTTCCTTAAATATCCTTTAATGTCTCTCTCCAAAGGTGAACAATGTGGACATCAGTAACGTGCCCCACAGTTTCGCCCGTTCTACGCTGGCACGCCCCTGCACCACCCTGCAGCTGACCGTGCTCAGGGAGCGTCGCTGTGCCTCCCGGGCACCTCCCTCCTCTTCCTCCTCCACTCCAGCTGTTCCCCATGCACCCTGCTCCACTCCTGAGGGGACGCCGTCCAGCCCTGCCACGCTGAGAATCACCCTACACAAGCGGGACTCGACCGAGCAGCTCGGCATTAAGCTGGTACGGCGAACGGATGAGTCAGGAGTGTTTGTGTTGGACCTGTTGGAGGGAGGCCTGGCAGCAAAGGATGGCAGACTGCGGAGTAATGACCGTGTTTTGGCAGTTAACGACCAGGACCTACGCCACGGTACCCCGGAACAGGCTGCACAGATTATACAGGTTCATTTCTCCTTGATTTCTCTTGAAATTTGAGTGAGCATATGAGCAAAAATAAATCACTTTAGATTTTGATATTAAACCACTGACTCTGACGACTCTGACTCTCTAGGCCAGTGGAGAGCGAGTCCACCTGCTCATTGGCCGACCCAGCAAACCGACTCCACCCCCACCGCCAAAATCAAGCTCCACCAGAGACCTCTACTGCCTTGATCACTTCCTGCCTAACCACAGCTCTACTCCGAGTCCTGTGCCCATACACCTGTCCCGCACCAGCACCCACAGAGTGAGGAGAAGACTTATATGTGTGTGTGTGTGTGTGTGTGTGTGTGCGTTAGAGTTAGCCTGTTTGTAGCGATGGATTGGATTGTGAGTGTAGGTGCATTTCAACGTTTTCTGTGTGTGTTTACATCTTCATTGAGCGAGCACTTGTATTTTAAGATTCACATCTGCATTATAGGAACGAAGGTAATGATCACGATCATTCTCAGTTTTTATGTATAAAAAATCTGTGTAGATAATTTTATTTTAATGAACAGGTAACACATACAGATCCATACCATATAGCTTTATATTATTTGTATTAGTTAGTGATATTTTCCCCCTTATTTTCTATTAGTGGAGGTATTTTCTGAGCTGTTTTAACTGCAGGAAAACTTAAGTGTGATGCACAAAGAGTGAGCAGACTTATGGGCGTTTACCTTCATTTAGGCTCAGCGTGTGTTCGTGTGTGTGTGTCTCACCTCTGTTCGATCATATTCACAGGACCTTTCGCAGTGTGTGACCTGTAAGGAGAAACACATCACAGTGAAGAAGGAACCCCTTGAGTCTCTGGGCATGACTGTTGCAGGAGGGAGGGGCAGTAAGAGCGGGGAGCTGCCAATCTTTGTGACCAGCGTCCAACCGCACGGCTGCTTGTCGAGAGATGGACGAATCAAACGTGGTGAGCATTTCAGCTAGGTCAAATATGCATTTGCATGTTGCTTAAGCGAAGCCACATTACGTTATGTGCAGTTCATCAGCAGCAGGTGTGTCCTCTTGCTCCTTCAGGTGATGTTCTACTGAGCATCAACGGGCAGGACTTGACATACCTGAGCCACAGCGAGGCCGTGGGCACCTTGAAGGCCAGCGCTGCCTCGCCCTCAGTCCAGCTGCGTGTGCTGGAGGTCAGCATGGTGGAGGAGCATGACCACGATGAGCTGCTGCCTCACACTCACGACAGTGACTTTGATGCCAACTGGTCGCCCTCGTGGGTCATGTGGCTGGGCCTGCCCAGGTAACATACAGAGGGGGAGGAGATCACATACATACTGCTTAGATGCAGAGCTATGACCAGATGTGTAAATGCCTCGGCGGACCTTCCTGAATGAATTTGTTGATATGCAAGGTTGCTGCTTTTTCTTCTCAGGACTGGACGATATGAATTAAAACATGTATCGTGATAAATTGTCACATTCCATTATTTCTGATCGTCATAACTGATTATAGGTCAATATTATGGGCTACTGGACATTTGTTGGTTTAAAATCTGGATAGGTGTCATTGGTTGTTGCATCTATTCTCACTTCATTTGTATGGGATCGTGACCACTGACTGAAAATTGCAACATTAGTAAATAGAGGTCAGACGGAGGTTTGTAATGAGAGTAATTCACCTTGCCCAGCCCTACTTTTTCTCCTCCACTCACCTTGCTTGCTCTTCTCTTGCTCCTCTTGAGCAAAGTAGAGAAATAATGCACTGTTAAATTCCACTGCAATTATTTAAAAATTGCAAGAGGCACATTTATTTAAAGGTATTAAAACTATTGAGTTCAGTGGATAAAAACACTTTTTCATCTGTTTGAGAACAGAAGAAATGATACCACTGGATATTTTCTATCACCTCACAATAGACACTTTTGAGATTAAGACATATTATTTTTTCTCTCATCTTTCCTCAGTGGAGGATAAAGTCATTCCTTGTATTCATCTTTCTGTCTGGCCCTCCCTCCCTCACTCACTCACTCTGCTCTCGTGTTTTCCTGCAGTTACCTGCACAGTAGTCATGAGATTGTGCTGCGGAGGAGTCATCCCGGCAGTTGGGGTTTCAGTATTGTTGGGGGATACGAGGAGAGCCACGGCAACCAGGCGTTCTTCATTAAGACCATAGTCCTTGGCACACCTGCGTACTACGATGGCCGCCTTAAGTGAGTGATCATTTGTTCGTCACATGACAGTCTGTGGCTTATGCCAGCAGTGATACAGAAGTGAATTACCAGGCGGATAAACTGTGATCTCTAGTTGGTGTTTGATAAGAGTGGCGTGATGATATGCCACTCCTACAAACTGGAACACAAGGAAAAAAAGACATTTTTTCACTTTCATTGTGTTTTTCTGTGTAAACTATTTATTTTAGAACTATATGATAATTTAATGTAGTGAATTTTCAATAGACCTTAAACAAGAAACAACTGCATGATGATTATTACAATTCAAGATAGAACACCTGATTTCTTGAGCATTTTGAAACAGTAAAAATGAAGGTCTTGCAGTTGTGTAGCAGTCATGTAAATCCATGGGCAAATGTGTGTGTAATATTTTAATACATGTCATAGATATGGCCTTTTTGCTGTGTCATCAGCATCTTATCTATTGTCGTAATGCAACCAACTACCAATAAATCAAAATTCAATCTGTTTGACTCCATCTTTGTACAGATATAAGAATACAAGTCAGAAAAATTGACATCTGTTGTAGATTAAAGCAAACCCTACTCTGCAGTTCAAAAGTAGAGGTGGGACAAATCCCATAAAAAAAAAAAACAAACAGAAAGTTAATCCCACTAACAAGTGCTGCCAAAGCCTGATATAGCTTATTCCTCTGTGCCATAAAACTCCACTTTTGTCCTAATACAGTACTATTAGGAACAAATCCGTGAGACACAATGATTATTTTATTTAAATAATGTCTTGTTTTGTCCAATGAACAGTTCAAAACTTAAAGATATTCAGTTTACTATTGTAGAAGACAGTAAATAGCAGTAAATATGAACATTTGAGATGCTGGAACTAGTGCATTTTGGTTATTTTGCATTAAAGAAATTGTATTATGAACTGTGCTCATTTGAGATGACTGGAATATTGTAGAGCTGTTTGACCGGCACATAACTGCAGCTGTCAGGTCCTATTTATATTCCACACTGACTTGTCTCTTGGTGTCATCCTAGGTGTGGGGATATGATTGTTGCAGTCAACGGCTTGTCCACAGCAGGAATGAGCCACTCTGCTCTGGTGCCCATGCTGAAGGAGCAGCGCAGCCGGGTGGCGCTTACTGTGGTCTCCTGGCCTGGCAGCCTGGTATAGCTAGGCCAGATAGCAAGCTGCGCACCACGCTGAGTCCACCCAGAATGTTCTATATTGAGAACGACCTTGGCCAAAGTGAACTGGTACACGCTACTGTACATCGCTCCATACCGGGCTTAATCCAGGACCAAAAGCATTCAGAACTGTAGTAGACCCAGCAGGACTACGCTTGTCCTGACCAGGTGGGAACTGATCCAGATCGTGCCACGTCCCTCGACAGACTGCACTCACAAACACACTGCTGTGTTCATATGGTCATGTTGTCTTCACTCCCGCAGGGAGAATGGTACTGCAACTGTTAACAGGCGATCTGTGCTGTATTCATCTCACCAGGCAGTTGTAGAATCCAGGGCTGTATTCAGGTGGATGCATCGTTGTGGGTAGAGATAGAATATTTTTTAAAAAGTAGCCTGTGATCCTCTGTCATCTAGGATAATGACCTATAATCACTTTAATCAAGATGTTCTGCAACACCAGCGCTGTATCCAGCTGAATAAGCCTCAGGCCTTATTAGAAACCTGCCGCACCCTGGGAGGCTCAACTACCCTTAGGCCTCATCACCATGACAACCAGCTGTCCCATCAGCTGGAGTTTTATACATGTGTGTGAATGTGTGTTCTGTTTGTTTAATAAACATTTCCTTCAAAGGACTAATTGCTCCACAGCATTCTTTTGTGCACTAGTGCAAAGTGACTGTTAGAGGGCAGTTTAGTGTGGTTCATATGAGCAAGAGGCAGTTTATTAGTAACTGTACACTAAGACTTACACATAGAAAGAGCGTTAGTATAGTGCTGTATTAATGAGGCTTTATTTCACATTGGCATAAAGAAAAAACAAAAAAATGTGATTTTCACTATAAATGAAAACATCCAAGCAGATATTTAAATAATGCAGCCTCAAGATTTGGTATCATCTATAAAGTTGTATTGCGCAGCTTTGCAGCAAGCTTGTTGGCATCTGCTTGATTGGCTGCAGCTGCCAGTCTGACCTGCTGTGCCGTACTCCCAGGCAGATTCTTTTTAGGATGCAGTTTCTGGAAGGGGAAAAATAAAAAAAATACATAACTCATAATACAAGGACAAGAGGAGGAGGGGAGAAAAGCTATCCATCTATAAAAGCACAAAAAAAAAAAAAAAAAAAAAAAAAAAAAGGGTTGACAAGGACAGGTTACCTTCAGCTTTTTCTTTGCTGGGTCATGCACCACCCCGTGTCGCCACAGGCTTTCCTATTCAGCAATGAGAGCAGTTAGAAACTACAAAAGTAATTTAATGGATTAAAAAAAAAAAAAACCTCACTTCTAGTGGTCTCTAACTGTGTATTTGTTTGAGTTCCTAATTTTTTTTTTTTTTTATTAATTAAAAATCTGCCTCTGAAACTCGCCTCTGACCAAGTACAATGAAAGTTACTGGAGCTTGGAGTTACTTGGATTTCTGAAGGTCAGAAATACTGAAAAAAAAAAAAATTCACTTGAACATGTCAATTACTCAAAGTAATCTGGACCTCATTCTGTACAGATTCCCCTATAGAAAATAGTGCCAGAGAAAAACATCCATACAACTAGGTCTAGATTATCTGTTGTACCTGGGATGTGCTGCTACACTGCTCTGCTATGTAGTTTTCCATTGCTCTGAGCACAACAAATAAAATTTCAATCATCTCTTCTTGCATTGGGGATGCAGCACAGTGTCAATATGCATATGTAAAAACTCTTTAACAAGTAAAACCCAAACTATAAATGTCTGGATACAACTACTTTGATTTGAGTGAATTTACCATTTAAAAAAAAAAAAAAAAAAAAAGAAAAAAAAAGGTTCATTAAATTGACATGCAGGTTTACCTTCATGGCAAAGCTCTTCCCACAGCCAGCATAGGCACAGCTAAAAGGCTTCTTGCCCTCATGGTCTCCCAGTACATGACTCTCCAAGTTAAAGCGATGAGTGAATTTTTTGCCACAACCTTTTTTGGGGCACGACAGCATCCTCTTCTCCCCAGAGTGGACATGCAGCTTATGCTGGTGCAAGAACCAGGTGTTGTTAAACTGCTTTTTGCACTCTCCACACAGCACCTTGACTGAGAGTCATTAAAATATGTTGTTATGTCATTATGTCAGCTCATGAGCGACAAGGTGAGCAATGCAACAAAACAGATGTTAACACTTCCCAGTATTACATTCATACCTTTATGTTCTTTTCTGTGCTTCAGATATTCTGTCCATGTCTTTCCCTGGAAAGGACACGCTTCAGCCTCACAAGGGTAACCTGCAGCAGGGAGACAGAGAAAGGGATTTTGAGTTAATCACACAATCATTTAATGAGGGGGGTAAACAGCATTCTGGTTACCAACCAACCTTGGTGCACTTTCTCGTGATGTTTCAGTTTTCCATGAGAGGGAAATTCTTTTGTACAGCCACTGAAAGAACAACTATCCCAAAAGATACAGAAAAGGTTTAGATTGTAGCTGGCCAAAGACAGATAAAAGTTCATTATTCTTGCACAAGAGTTGTAGCGACTCACTGAAAAGGCAGAAGCTGTTGGTGCTCACACTTGTGTGCTTGAAGTTGGTTCCTCTTGTTGAAATCCTTTCCACAGCCCTGGTGGCCGCACTATAGGGCAACAGGAGCAAAAAGCAACGCAGGAAAATCCCCAACATACTCATAACGAAACAGAGGAAAACAAGACATTTTTCAAGATTATTGTACTTGATATCGCTTCTCCTTCTGCTGGTGAACTCGAGCCATGTGGTTCCTCATGCTGGCATTTGTGACAAAGGCCTCAGAGCACCCATCAGCCAAACACCTAGAAACCACAGTGGGTTAACACTTCAGAATGATTTAAAAGAAAAAAAAGAAGTATCTTGAAAAACACCAAGATTACATTTTACTTTTCTCCAAGTCATTTCAAATAGGGAAATAGCAACTTACTTGTGTGGTTTTTCCCCGCTGTGACTGAGCTCATGCCTGGTGAGTTGATAGCGAGTGCAAAAGCTCTTGTCACAGTTCTCACAGGAGAATGGTTTCTGATGTCAGGGAAACATTTGACATAAACTCAACATTTCCAGGTCATAGTCGTGGTCAAGCAAACATAACATCAACTGTTATAATATGCTACTTGATCCTCATCTTTTTCATGTCAACCATATTTGCATGTATTCCACTGTATACACTTACCAATCCTGTGTGTTTGCAAAGATGAGCCTCTAGCTTCCATGACTTGCTGAATTTAGCTCTACAATCAAAAAATGAGCAAACATAGCTTTTTTGACTTTGCAACCTCTCCCCCATCTTTAATGATGAGATGTTAAATATGGTGTTGTGGTCACAGACAAAACTAGTATTAAAGGGGCAGGACACTTACTGACCTACAACCAAGCTGCCCACCTGTGCCTAATTTACCTTATTGGAATGTACCAATTAGGGGAAGAAAGGGGGGTGTCCTACCTCACTGAAACCAAAAGATACAAAACATTTTCACTACAACAAACTGAAAAGTTTCAACCCCTAGAAAATCAGCTGCTTAATTGACAACAATTCAGCAGTCACATACACTCAGCTGTGTGAGATTGTAGTACAGGTGATTGAACAGATGCTGGGAAAGGATTTAAGCCCCTGAGTTTAATAGTGATCCCATTGATACTCAGACATTCTAAACGTCCGTGACTCTTTTCCTCATGTTGATTGATTCAGGCTTTAAAAATGTCATACAGGCTCCTTGCAGTATGTGTCCCTATCTGTTGATCTGCTCTGTGTGTGTGTGTGTGTGTGTGTGTGTGTGTGTGTGTGTGTGTGTGTGTGTGTGTGTGTGTGTGTGTGTGTGTGTGTGTGTGTGTGTGTGTGTGTGTGGCGCGTAAGCAAGGAGAGAGGCGACTGTCTGTCTCCATTAATCACACACACACACACACAGACATACACAGAATTTACTACTCTAATCTTAATCTTATCAACCCTCCAATATTGCTTTCTGATAAGTGTGATTTATTATTGTCAGAAATGAGTCTTCAGTGAGGTCCTTTGTAACCCACAAACCCGAAACTAAATCAACCTTTCACAGCCTTTAACACAAGACTATGTAGTTTTTAAAGGAGAAATTACACACTCTTACTCTTACAAGTGGAAAGTTGAATTCATAAGAAATAAAATAGATCATTGTACTGTTCAGTACAAAAAAGTAGTTTACTACTTCAGCCTTATTTAGTCTGGATATGACCAGTAGCTTAGCAAACTCTAGTTAAATGTTGCTATAATGCACATTAGGGTAAAGTCACTGAGTTTAGGATTCTCCACTTGTGCTACTGTTACATTGGTTTAGCCTGTTAGCTAAATGTAGCATTAGTGACACTTGTAGCCACAACAAGTGTTTAGCAAAGGTTACATTTTACACTTTAAAGCTAAACTACCTTTATCTGAACAGAAGCCACTTTGGCCACAACTAACAATTATGGGATAATAGCAAATGCTCAAAGGTAGTGTAGCAGTAACACAAGTAGAGAAGAGCCATGAGCAAACTGACTCAGCAACTGACTCATTCGCAAAGCAATATCCCTCTAAAGTGAGCTAACATTAGCCGCAACAAGCTACTGGTCATACCAAACCAAGTGAGTCTGGAGCGGCAAAACTCCGGCTAATAAGGCAATTTTTGGTTGTCAACTCAATTTGAATTGTAAGAGGAAAATGCTAATCTACTTCTGCTTTCAGGGGCAGAGAGTAGTGTATAGTTTTGCTTTATGTCAGTGTAAAAGCTAAAAGAATCACTTATTGAAGCAGAAATTCAAATATTAAAGCTTAAAGTGAGACTATGTAAAATTTTTAAGGTAAATGCTAAAACGCTGTGTAATAGTAGCACAACTAGAGAAGAGTGATAAAGTCAACAAAACAAACAAACTGAATTAGCAGTGTCCGGCATATAGCAATATCTTTTTAAAGTAAACATTAGTCACAACTGGTCACTACTAGTCACCTTAAGCTTTATATAGTATAGTATAAGTTTCATCTTATACTATAGTAAGTCTATAGCAGCAACTCCCCTGGGAGTATTAAATTGAGCAACGGTGCGTTTGTTTACGAATTCAACTTTTCCTTTGAAAGATAACATAGATTACATTGTCACTCTTTAAATAAAAAGGACCGAAATTTCAAGGCTTAAAAAAAACCAAACTCGGAGTCACTAACAATCCAGCAACACTATCTGCTTGTCTAAACATGAGAGATGACCCTCTGTGCCCATGCAATGCTCTCATGTGAAACCTTTGACTGACTTTTGTGAATGAGGCCTATTGAGAGGCTGTTGGGCGTTAACTCAGTGCCCTCCCATGCGTCAGGTGAGCACAACTGGGTGAGTTGACACCGTTATCAGCCTCCTCCTCTTCTCATCCGGTCCCCCTCACCTCCCCCTCTCCCTGCTGTCAGGGCCGGGATCAATACAGCTGGCCCAATATCCACATATATGACCATGCCTCCCCCGTCTCTGATAACCACGCAGACTCTATCACGCACAGAGATACAGCATGCACTCTGTTTGGCCTGAGGTGGGATTTCCGTGTGCCTTTGTCAAACCCTCGGGCCTATCCCAAACACACACAGATCATGTGAACACACACTGTCACACCCTTGCACACTTGCACCACAGTCACAAATATTATTGTCACGACCACTGAAGGGCTTTTTTTCTCCAAGAACTAGGAGAGTATGTGGGATGGTGAAAGCCTTGAAGGGAGATAGGGAGAATAAAGGATTCGTTTTACATGTACTCCCTTTTTTTTTTGAAAGACTTCACCCCATTACAATGGAAATGGAAGGAATTTAATATGTGCTCACAGCACAATGGTGGAAATAACCACTTACATTTACTGAAACACAGTATTTCAGCAGAATTTTTAAATCTTTGTAGTTTCCATTTTATGCTGCTTTGCACCTCTGGTCAACATTAATTCTTAGGCAATTTTTTTACTAAATTATATTTATGTTTTATTTTTTTAAATTAGTGATCAAAGCTGTTGTACAAAGTGCACATTTACAAGTTTCTTTTCAAATTAAGATTTAGCATACAAAATTTATCATGAATTATAAAATACAATGAATGTTACAGATTACACCACCAAAAAAAAAACAACTCAATCTCAGACTGACACAACACTGAAACACACTAATGCATCAACAGCAATACATTTAATAATATAATACAAAAGATACATAATATTATAACATTGAAAGGGTTCATTACACTTGGCATGCATTTTTACTTTCGAATAATACTTATGTGCTTTTATCCAAACAATTGAATGCAATATTTTTATATGGTAATATTTCCATTTTTATCTATTTAAATGAATTATTATTATTAATTTATTTTTTTTGCTTTTGTTTTTTATCAGAGACATATAATTCAACAAAAAGGACGTACCTAATTCATCATTGAGCTTATTGGGGAATTACATTTATAGCATGTTGAACCATCCAAACAAGATCACAGGACTACAATGCAAAGTGAATCCGTACATGAGAAACACATAGTTTAATTCATAGTTTAACACAATTAAACAGATATATGAACACAATCATACAGAAATAATAATAATTATTACGACAAGGTCTTCATATTGAGATTCAGAACATCTCTTAGTTTTTATTATCTGTTTCTAAACTATTAGTTTTACTTAAGTAAAGGATCAATGTCAAAATATTGAACAATTATATTTAAAATTTGAAGAACTCTTTCCAGAAATTTGTGTTCCTTGTACTCTAGATAATCCACTGGAGACACTGCAGTTTTCATATGGATTTTTTCTTCTTGCTCCAAAGAATGTTGACACTGTGGTCTGTAGAAAATCGAGACACTATTTCTGCAAAGACACATTGCTGCTAAAACATTTCAGTGCTTTGAGCACCAGAAAACAAAATCCCATTCATCTCTATTGTTCTGGGTAGGAGTCAGAAATCTCAGAGACAGATGTCAAACCCTGCTCACAAGAACCCAAAAGTATCTATGTGACTAGATAACTCTAGAGATAAGTGTGAGAGAAATGTGTTTTTGTTATTTGGATGAACCCGCCCTTTAAATTGTGCAATAAGTGCGATCCAGGTGCAGTAGGACGGTTGACAACTGTGAAATTTTCCATATCATGCAACATTTCCACACATAACTCTTCTTGCATCACTGGTACAAACCTGTGTCCATATCCAATTATCTACTGTTTGTGTGTGTGTGTGTGTGTGTGTGTGTGTGGTTAATATGTAACACCCTGAGTCGATACAGCTGCTCCAAGCTGCTGGCTGAGCTGACAGACTCAATCTGTGGGTGTCAAACATGTGTGATTAAGGAGTTCATAGTGCTGCACAGCTTTTATCCACAAGCCTCGTCTTTCTGCCCTCCTCCCTCTCGCTTGCTCTCTTTCTCTCTCTCTTTCTCTCCTTCTCTGTTTACTTTTTGTTCCCTCAATCAGTAACTTCCATGAGTCAGTGCCACACATGACACTCTGGTGTATCTGTGAGAAGACACACAAAGGACCTACTGTAAATTTTAAGGCAGGATGAAAATAACTTGCAGGATATGTTCTTAAAAAACTGATTAGATGAGATCAGATTTAATAGGATCTTTTCATATTTCACGGTTATGTTGTTCCACATAGAACAAAGCAGCAGAAATACAAATCCAATGTGTTAAGTTAATATGTTTAATGAGTTGTATCAGTGCTAAAAGCTGTGGGAATATACAAAAAAGTATAGATACAATTTCCCTTATCTAAAATACACCAAGCAAAATCCAGACCTCACCGATCAATACCAAAGGCTTTGGCTGCCAACCCGCTCATTGATTGATTGCATTTTATTTTTCCATCTGTTTTTTCTGGTTTTATCTCTTCAGGTTGTTGGATACTTATTACTCTGCTCTGATAAGACCGTGTCTGAATTCCCTGACCTCAGGCCGACGAGGTTATGAGGGTGAGGACATACAACCTCTGCAGGATGAGCTCTATGAGGTGCCACCATTGACCATTCAAGGTTTATCAAAACTAATTCTTTCCCCAACGTTTCTCTTTCAAGAGAATTCAAGTGATGCATCCACAGAAATAAAACATTATCCTCAAATCTGATTCACTGTTGGCCTCCTGTCTCTCCTGATCTCTCACACACAGACACTTCATCCTGTCAGCTGCTCGCCCCTATCTCTGTAAACTGCTCCTAATTCGTGTAAATATTGGGTAAAGTACTGAGGTGGGTTGAGATAACCTATTTGTCACATAACCAGCCAGCCATTCAGCCTCCACTGATTAAACAGCACACATCAAGTGCTACACACACACACACACACCCACACACAGACACACACACCCACACACCAACAGACAAAATAAAAAAGAATATATTATTATTTTCATTTTAATGAATATATCTGAGTATATGCATTCAGAAAGTATTCGGGCCCATTCAATTTTTTACATTTACAGTTACTTTATCAATTGTTTCAATTAGTATTCAAAACCTTGTTGTTTCATGTCCTCTTACTTTGCACTGGAAAGCCTTCTGCCGCCCTCACTTTAAAAGTATTATGCGATTAAAAATATTACTGTATTACCAGTGTTATAAGGTGAGGAATGTAAACAATTATAACTACTAAACCACTGACTTTAATGCAGTAGTCATTATATTCAAATCCTTTCATTAAAGGCATAATAAAATATCTTAAAAATAACTTCATCTGAGTGAGTGAATGTGCTTGGATTATGAAATAGATCACTATTGTGAGAGAATGCCCTTGTCTAGAGGCGAGTACAGAAAATCAAGATCATGACCATGAAAAATGATTGTGGTGGTTAAATTAGGGAGTTTAATAAGTGAACTGCTGAATTGTGGTCTGTCTTAATGCTAAACACCCAATAATATAACTCAAATTTTCACTATATACGTAACACTATCTGTGATTACAATAGTGCCAGTCGGTAAGTATCACAAAGTGTGACAATTCAATACATGTCAAACCTATTTTTTTTTTTTTTCTTAAATTAGCAGCTGTGTTTTATGGAGCTACAGAAGTAAAAACCTGATGCATTTTCTGAACTCGGCACATATCCTGGTGCACACTGCCACCTACTGCACCAACACAGAAAAGCTGCCTGTGGCATCCACTACAAGAACGGGTCTAAAATTGTATTTTACAACTCATTTCACTATCATGCCCAGCTGGGCCTGAGGTGCACAAAACCAGTGATTCATGGTGCTACTGATGGTCTCCAGTCCCCTATGTAATTAAACCCTTAAGATAGTTTTTTTCGATCACCACTTTAAAGTAGTTTCAAGGTTGGCTAAATTGGCTTTTTTTCTGACACAAGGTGAAATACTCAAACTCAAGACTCCATGTTTTTATGGCTGTGACATTCAAGATTCAAGGTGTTGAGACAGTTGTTGGCTGCACAGCATGAGTTTGTAACAACTATCCAACTGGCAGGACAGTGGACTTAAAGAAGTTGGCTGTCTTTACTAGTTTGACTGGGGGATGTTAAATGCCTTTCATCTCAAGTGTTTCCAGCTGCGTTGGACAAATCAAATATTCTAGACTTTACATATCACCAGTCCCTGTAACATGGGTCTGAACCTACACTGAGGCGTTTGTACTCACAAGAAAGGTTTATGTAATTTAGTTTTTTTTTTTTTATATTTATTGTAAGTGACAACACTTGCTTCGTGATGGTTGACTTGTCACAGTAGAAACACAGGTGTTAATAACGGCTCTGTTCAGTTCAAGTGTCCCATTATGCTGTGACAGTGAGCACAATACCAGGACTCTAAAATTGAAGCTGCTAGATGGAATTCAGCCAGCCATTAGTTTTATACTTTTTTTTCCTACTGTACATAAATTGTCTCCTGAGAAAAGGGCTCATTAATAAGATGTAAACTGACCTACGTTAACAGGTACAACAGGAGAGAGCACCGTCTATGCTAATGAAAACACTTGTGTGGGTATATCATGTGCGTAGGGTCTTTCCTCGCTGCTAGTCAGTGAGGCTAATGACGCACTAACCCACGTTGCCAAGCAGGACAGATCTCGGGCCGTCTGACAGATGCAGTGTACAGATGTGGGATGCTTGTGACATGTGTGCCAGTCACTCTCAGATCGCCGGTGAAATGAAGTGCTTTTGATTTCATTTAAAAGCAATCAAAAGAGGAGAATCATCACTGAGTGACAGCACATCACGACACTTAAGCATACATTCACATGCGTGAAAAGACGACCACATGACAAGCAGTGTGTGTACAAATATTTTTATTCTGGTTAGCAGTTTAGGCCATGAACTCGTAGGGGATGGGCTCCAGCAGCTGTGGCTCGTTTTTCTTGGTGCTGACGAAGTGAGCGTCACGGGGAGGAGCAGGCTGTAGACACAAGAAAGAGGGAAATTTAGATGATCAAATGAGTCGACACCACAAAGAAAACATTAAAAATGAAAGCAAGCAGACCACTTCTGTTGCAAATACAACATTGCTTCTTTTGTTAGCTTAAAATTTCAACACTATTCAGACCAATTTCATTCATAGCATACACTAAATTATACTACTTGGAGTTGTTTTCCCATTTAAAAATTAACCCATCAAATATAATGATTCAAATTTTGGATAGTTTTAATTTGATGTACACTAAAATGGTGGCTGGGTAAGACCACATGGTTTAAAAAAAGAAAAAGAAAAATCACTGCAACTGAATTCCACTCAAGTTTTACTTAAAAATAACTGTCATTCTCAGATCATACCTGGCGCTTCAGTTCCACCCAGCTGCCCTTCTGCTTGGCCTCCAGCTTCTTGCTCTCGTTCTCTTTGACACGCTGCAGGAAACTGTCTCTGCTCTTTGAGTGCTTCACATGCTCAATGCGCACGTTGATTCTCTTGGCCAGGATCTTGCCCCTGTGAGAGCCCAAAGTATTCACATGTTCATATCCAACGCATAAATCACAACAATTGTGCAACTTGCCAGGTAGATTTTCCTCTAAATTTAATGTAATGCTGTTGCAATATCTGCACTCCTCTGCTGTTTCCTCAATAGAACCCCAGGTCAAACAGAAGTTAGACTGGAGTACTTAAGGATCAAATACTTTTCCCCACATGAATGACCACTGAGGACATAAAGATTCCTGGTGGCAAAGTGAAGATGGGGTCACATTCCTTCTTCTAGATGAAGTGTATGAGCAAAGGCACACAACAAAAACAGAAGCCAAAAGGATTCTGTAGGTGCACTCAGACATTTAATGCGACATTGATCAGAGACTCTTTATAAATCAGTTGTAAACTAGCCAAGACTCAAGGAAACATAATAGGCTGGTTTCTCTCAGTCTTGGGTTCTCATATGCAACACGTGTCAATCAATGTCATGGCGATGTCACGCCACATGTATGTGGCTTTTATGAGTTCACCTACTGAGAAACTAGTCAATGGAACAACAAGTAGATGCTGTTTAGTTGGAATTTTGAGTTTTCAGTTGTTTGGTGTGTGCCAGCTCAAAGTTACATAAACATACATATTTAGATAGATCACAATATAAATGTCACTTCTTACTTACTTGACCTGCTTGTTAACAATAATGCCAACAGCATGTTGGGTTACGTTGTAGACACGTCCTGTCTTGCCATGGTAGCATTTGTGAGGCATACCTTTCTGAACGGTACCTGTGCCCTGGAAAGAAATCACATTTAACAATGAATTATAGGGAAACAACTAAGGTCGTCTTTTTACCATTAGTCGCAACAGCATGGAAGCAATAAGAGTTTAATTTCCTCCGCTGTGCCAAGTCTGACAAAGTTGAGCAGCTCCTCTTATAACTACAAAACCAATGGATAACCATTTCCCAACTCATAGTTGCCGTGCACTTGGCCTTACTGATGAAATTTTAAAAAGTTCCACTGTGAGTTCAGGTAAAGCCATCTGAGAAAATTACTGAGCATCTTTCCCAAATCCTTTAAGTCTGCTGGAACCTTTGATGTATGTACACCCAGACTTTTATCAATGCAATGTCACACATTAACAGTACTTTTCACTACAACCTCAGACAGAATGGATGGACAATAACTTCACGTTTAACTTACTGATCAACCAAACAAGGATATCAGTCAACACATATGCTGCATCTTACCTTGATGTCAACGATGTCACCCTTCTTGTAGATGCGCATGTATGTTGACAGGGGGATTGGGCCTGCGAAGTAAATGCTGCCAATTAATTCATGTTATTTTGTCCAGTCTATGACAGTGGTGGCTGTGTAAACAAATTTCCTCTGCATCATCAACAAAAGTGGGATGCACTTGGAGTGTGGACTAATACTGAAAAGGAGCTCTTTAAATTTGTACTCACCATGCTTGCGGAATGGCCTGCTGAACATATACCTGGTCCCCCTCCTCTTGCCTCTGGTGTTCGTCATGATGCCTGATTACTGAGAGCAAAAAAGACACTCCTGTTAATCATGATAGAGTCTGAAGATCTTTGTTCCAAAGTAAACATATCACATCTGTTTAAATAATGGAAAAATAATGTCAAAAAAGGAGTCTACTTTATTTTCATCTTACTGTGCTACAGGATTGGAAATGGCTAACTGCAGTATGGTTTTCCCTTTTCACAACAAGACATACATTAACATTCAGTATGAAGGGGGGAAAGGCAGGATATAACTGCTTTGACAACCCATAAACGCCAATATCCAATCCAGACCTTGCTGCTGCACATGCTAAAAATTAGCTCATTGTGTCTAAAACAGCTGATCCAAGTGTATGACAACAAAAGCTTTAAGTATATCTCTCTCACACTTATAAAAGTAAGGGTAAACATGGGTGCTTGGATGAATTTGATTTAACGCACCGACTGTGTCAGGAGATATGCTCAACTGTGGGATTATAACAATGACATAGGTAACACTACGTTGGACAGCACTGCGTCTGCATTTTCTGTCTGGGGATGAAATAGACCGAATATCCACGACAAATGCCGGGTTAAGTTGCTTTTCAGCAGGGTAACAGGGTGTCAGAGGGAAACACTGTTTCTACTGATCGTTTCTCTGCCTGTAAAGCCCACATGGGAGAGCCACGCTACAGCTCCTGCCCATATTACACGGTCAATATCACTCTGTGGGACGCGTTTTCGGACTATATGAACCAAATTACATGCAAGGGTAAAGCTGCGGTGCATATATAAACATAATTGTGTGGGAATGAAAGGATAATAGAGTAGAAAATATAATTTAACACGGAGAGGATCTTACCCCCGGTCTCAACAAGATGGCGGGTACGGCGGAAAGAGAGATCTTAGGTCCCCAAACTCCGCCTTGTAACATGCAATTGAGGCAGTCCACGACATTGCCTGAACTAAATGACCGTGCGACTAAAGAAACGGAGTGGGCAGCAGATCCAGGATCAGCACATTTATGAATTACAACGAAGCCTTAAACGTCTGAACTATACGTCAACTGCTCCTAGAGCAGATGTGGTCAATAACGTCTATGTGGCGTGTTTACTGCTCATCGCAGTATACTAGATAAGAAAGCGAACAACATATGATAGGGGCGGTTCGTTTATTAGGAAATACAAATTATTGTAACTTTTTCTGCAAGGGACATAGTTCCTTTTCGACACCTGGAACACTTTGTACAATGGTGCAAATACATAACACATCTATTGTGGTGGTGATGATACGCATGCGCGAAACTTGAGCAAGCTGGCTAACCTTTGATTTCTTTAACGACACGAATACCTCATTTAAGGTTTTGACATTACTTAATTTGGCTTTGAGAAATAAGCCTTTTGCAGAAGGCTAGAGGTGTCTGGATTGTGTCACTCGTCAGCCAACACCGAAGCAATCAGTTTTACTGACCGTGATTAAGCGAACACGGACGTAACATGCAGAGACTGCTCTCGTTTTCTTGAGCTATTGGACCTTCCGTCGCGAGCTCAGCAGAATTGCCTGCTTGCCTGCCTGCCTTCACGAGGGGAGCCAGCCCAGTCTTGTCAGCGCGCGACGGTGTGGTGGAAGATGGCGCTAGCCGAATGGAAATCCTAATGACAGTCTCCAAATTTGCCTCTTTTTGTACCATGGTGAGTGCACAGCAGTCTCATACTGACATTAGGCAGACTATGGGGGGATACGAATACCGTGGCTGCACTGTTATTCGCTTTTAAAACTGTGCAATTATAAATAAAAGCAGTTTATACGGGTTTCTGTGCTAGCCAAGCAGTTTTCCGACCATTGCAAAGCAACCAGCCACCCACTGCCTTCTTCGCTCTGCTCTTCTTGCTAACGGCAGTAGATGGACACTCTTGTGTTGATTGTTTTTAACTCACAGTTTACGGACATATTTGGTTATTATTTGTCGTAGTACAAGTACAATGACAGTGCACCTGCTGCTGCTGGGATTCCCAGCTAACTAGCTAACGTGAAGGCAAGTAAAGCTAAACCAACGTTACAGCCAACAACTGGAACACAGCTGGATAATGGATGACTTCCGACTGAGAGACGATTAATCTGCAGTATGTGTAAGGGAATCGTCAAAAAAAGGCTAAATTGGCGTGTTGGCCATTGACAAACTACCAGATATTATTAACGCAGGTAATGACGACATGGTTTAACATTAGCTACGCAGTTGTGGATCCGTTCCAAGTCCATGTCCACTCTGCACAGTTTGTTGCTGTCTGCACATCGTATCGTAGTATATAATCCCTTACAAAATCATGCTAGAGGGATATGTATTTCCATAAAGAGCCAGCCAGCTCTGGTTACAAAATAAACCTCTGCACTTAAGTATTTTCTATTTTGACACATGCAGTTTTGTCATCCCAGCCGAGTTTTGCATTTAAAAGCTTTTTGGGATGAGAGTCAGCACTGGCCAGGGACTTAACTGTCGGTTAAAGATGATGCATGCTTTTAGCTCTAATGGCATAAAAGGGCAGAGTGGAGGTAGTATGGGAAACATGCATGGTCTTGAAGGCTTTAATCACCCATTAGTTTTTTTTTTCTTGTTTTATCCCAGCAACAAATGACCTTGAAAATGCTGCTGCTAGCATCTAATTTGGTTAGTTACTTACTGAGTAAGAGGTAGTATTTATGTAATTTTGTCATTGTTATGTTCCAAACAAATAGCTGATTTTACAATATATCTTGTTTCAAGAAAATAACAGATTTCTTTTTTTTTTTTTTTTTTGGCTCTGTGCATATACAGGGCGCCAATGCCTCTGCTCTGGAGAAAGAGATTGGATCTGAGCAGTTTCCGGTCAATGAGCACTACTTCGGCCTGGTCAATGTAAGTGAATGATACACAGTGCAGGTCCATTGTTTTTTATAAATTTCCACCCAACTCATATGCACACTGATTCTACTGTACGCCATATTTGATTTTAGTTTGGAAACACCTGCTACTGCAACTCGGTGCTGCAGGCTCTGTACTTCTGCCGGCCATTCCGAGAAAAGATTTTGGCGTACCGCAGTCAGCCTCGGCGGAAGGAGAACCTGCTCACCTGCCTGGCTGACCTTTTCCACAGCATTGCCAACCAGAAGAGGAAAGTGGGCGTCATACCACCCAAGAAGTTCATCACACGGCTACGCAAGGAGAATGGTGAGATGAAACTGATTAACTCAGGAAGATTGATGTGTTCAAAAGAGGCCATAGCGTGTCAAGTCATCATTCTAACAACAATAAATTCCTTATTCTCTTGTTTCTCCTTGTTGGCTGATTATTCCCACAGTTTATGGAGAACATTATATCCAGAAGATCCTGAAGTACCTGCTGAGCACGTAGAACAGCTGAATTACAACTCTAAAGTCTCTCTTTTTGTATATTTTCTCCCTCAGAGTTGTTTGACAACTACATGCAGCAGGATGCCCACGAGTTCCTGAATTACCTGCTCAACACCATTGCTGATCTGCTACAGGAGGAAAGGAAGCAGGACAAGACCAATGGCCGCCTTGCCAACGGTACGTTGGACTCCCAGAACAACAACAGCAATGCCACGCCCGCTCCCACCTGGGTCCACGAGATCTTCCAAGGCACTCTGACCAATGAGACACGCTGCCTCACCTGTGAAACGGTAAAATGCTTCTATTTTAATCTTAAGGGGAAATTTGAGTGGATTGCACCAAACATCCTCTACCATGTGTCACCATAGTCCTGTTTAAACACATTTTCATTCAAGTCAAACAGTCCCACTGCTGATGTCAGGGGTTCATAAACTTACAAAGATTAAGCGTCTTGGCACATGTTAGAGAACAGGTTAGCACTGTGTGTGCTATAGTTTCCTTTCAGTGTGTGCAAACAATGTCTTAAGTAAATACAACAGAACTACTGCCGTATGGTCACAGCTCATAGTTTGGTAGTAAGACATTTCATTAGTATTCCAGACTGATCAAGCAGATGTATTTGTCCAGTATTTAGATTTAGATGCTTTTAGCCTATTTTGATGTCCTCTTTTCTTTTTCAGATAAGCAGCAAAGATGAGGACTTTCTGGATCTTTCTGTGGATGTAGAACAGAATACCTCCATCACACACTGCCTCAGGTAAAACAACTACATGTAGAAGCAGATCTATATCAAGCATTGAGGAAGCAGAACTGGTACTGTAGTTGATTGACAGAAAGTTAATCTGCAACTATTTTGATAATTAACAAAAATAAATGTCGATAAAAAATGGAAAACATTTGATGGTTCCAGATGCCCAAGGGAGAGGGAGCGGCTCTCTTTTGATTTATTTCTTTTAGTAGATTGAATTTCTTTGGGGTTTGGACTATTGGTCAGACAAAACAAACGTTTGTGGTGGACAGTTTTGTTTTTGTTTTGTTTTGAAGACTAATGATTGATCAATTAATATAGAAAACAATTACAAATTAATTGATAATGAAGATAATGGTTAGTTTTTATACTACTAGTTGCAGGCCTAGTTGCATTTTTTTTAAATGTTACAACTCCCTATTTAATGTAATCATCATGGCACTGGTGAATCACTGGTGAATATCACTGGGGCTTTTACATATTTTTGAGCCTCTAACTTACAAAATAGTAACATTATAGAGGTTGTGATGAAGCATATAGTTTTAATTTTTTGTCATTTATGCATTTTATTTTAAACAAGTCTGATGAAGTTCATTTGCCAGCTGTTGGTTTGAGGCTGCTTCCTTCATTGGTAAATGACTGATAAAAGATCTGTTTGTGTCAAAAGTATGTCACAATTAGTAAAGAACACAAAGTGAAAATTACACTCTGCGGTGTCCTTCACCAACCTGCATGAAGGGAATTCAGTATTTTGAAGTCACAACATTTATTTGTAGATTTGGGTTTCAGACTGACCAGTTTTCTCTTACTTCCCCTTCTCAGAGGTTTCAGTAACACAGAGACACTGTGCAGTGAGTATAAATACTACTGTGAAGAATGTAGAAGCAAGCAGGAGGCACACAAGAGGTAAGTGCCAAGGTTCATTCTTTATGTATGAATTTCAGTTTATTCAGTGCATTGCTGTCTGTGGTTGGGTGTTTAGACACTGTGTCTGACAGTGTAATATTTGTGATTTAGGATGCGTGTAAAGAAGCTGCCAATGATCCTGGCTCTGCACCTGAAGCGCTTTAAGTACATGGAGCAGCTGCAGCGCTACACCAAGCTGTCGTATCGCGTTGTCTTCCCCCTGGAGCTCCGCCTCTTCAACACCTCTGGGGACGCCACCAATCCTGAGAGGCTCTACGACCTGGTCGCTGTGGTGGTGCATTGTGGGAGGTGTGTAGGTGAACACACAGCCAGAATACAACACCTTATAACCGTCTCCACAGCAACCAGAGACGCAGAGAAGTCTTTGTGCTAATAATAAAATGCATTTGTATCTATTGGCCCAAGAATAAAGGCACATTAGAGTCTAAGTCGCATCTCACATGAGAAAACACAGACCATCATCCATCATTGTTCAGCTGTGTTTTCTCAGCGGCAGTTTTGACCCAGAGTGAGTGGGAGTTAGTCTGTCTGTGTTTATGCAGGGTGTTTCCTTATCTCTTGCATAGTGCATGCTGGAACAGACTCCGGCCCTCCATGACTCTGATAGGAATAATAGAGTGAGGAAAATGAATTAAAAGGTCAGACTTCTCTGGACTTGAGTGAGTTAGGAGTCTTACAGATGTAAATTATCTGTCTGAGTGTCTGAGTCTTCTGCCGTTAAGCTGAACTCCCATTTCAGCTTCGCCAGGGTTATTTTCAGAGCAGGGAGCTGTATCATGGAATTGATTGCAATGGTATGAGGCTATATACTGTAGTGTGAGAGGGTTCCATTATTGTTATGTTATGATGTGCTTAAATGATACAGTATGTTTTCTATATCCGCTTCAAGTGATACAGTAGACTCAGACCACAATACTGATTGTATCCCAATACAAAATCACAATACACAATACTCACTCAGAAATTAATACTTGTCAGTCAGCCTTTAAAAATGTATTCATTAGTATTAAAATCAAACTACCCCAATAGTGGTATATTTAATAAATCGGACTTTTGGGAAGAAGTGACCCCCCCACATTTAGTTCACCTGCTGATGTAATATATTTTCATGGGTGTCCTGGTTGCAAAGTGGTTTATGTTGCTGAGGATGTAATCACAAAAAGGCTTCACGGTAAAAGCCATCTATTAAAACAAGCTGATCATGACTTTTCATGAAAAGTACAGAATACAAAATCTTAAATTGCAGTAATGAGGACAAACATCAGGTTAGTCAGGTTTAAACTGAAATTTTACATTTTTAACTTTTGTATATGTGGATCAGTTTCACATAAGTCAAACAGTTAGGGGAAGAGCTGCAGGTGCCTGTGAAAGTGTGGGAGAACCATATAGTGATGTTAAGCAGTGCCTGTTCTCACGCTGTGGCTGTCACACCTTAGTAGTTGTTGGGTAATACCTTGATGTTGGAATAACAAATCCTCTGAGAAATCCAGTGAACCACACTTAGCCAGTGTTTTAGAAAATATGCCAATTTAACCTACACAATAGAGTTATGTTTCCTTTTTTCATATTGGTTTGGTCATTAATTACTTTTCTTCATCAAGTGCATATTAACCACAGCTGAAAACACACATTCATCAACATTTTAATATTAGATTTCTGTCAGTATTGGCAATATCTATTGTTACCTTTTAATGTCATATTCAGTGAGTCCAATACCCGACTAGCTTCAGTGTAGTGCTGGTCTGACGTGATCAGTCATTCCATTTTCAACATGTGACATGTTTAGTTTGCAGCTGCACAGATTTATATTCTATTGAAGGTTCCACACACGTGTTTCCACTTGTTCTGCTGATAAGACCTCTGCTCAGGTTGAAGAAGGGTGGAGCTATGCAGGTATTACACAAAGTCACCGAACTTCACAAACAAATAAAAAGATGATAAAGGTGCAACTTCTCCCTGTACTGAAACTAACAGGTGGAGCTTGGCACTTAGTAATAGAAATGCCAAGTCAAATATGGGTGTCTCACATCAACCAAATACAGTTGTTCAGTGTTATTAAACCCAAATTAAATGGGAATGGTGTTATGCTGTCAGTGTCCAGTATTTTAATCTTAACATGACAAACTCTGTAGTGATACAACCATTCCAAGGAATCTAATCAGGTAAAATAGTGAGGGTGGGCCATGGATGTATAGGGCCTTTAATGTCTGGATAATGAGATTGTCTTGGCTAAGATTTACTTTTGTACAGCTAATACAGTGTTTTATTTCTTTTCAGTGGTCCAAACAGGGGTCACTACATTGCCATTGTGAAAAGTCATGACTTCTGGTTGCTGTTTGATGATGATATTGTAGAGGTGAGTGAGTTTGTTTGTAATACTTTAGTTGCATGTCTTTTTGCAGAATATTGGCTTTTCTAACGCTGCTGTATGTCACCTGTCTGTTCCTGTAGAAAATTGATGCACAGGCCATAGAAGAATTCTACGGTCTCACTTCTGAAATCTCCAAGAACTCTGAGTCAGGCTACATCCTCTTTTACCAGTCCAGAGACTAAATGTGGATTTTGAGTGTTTCACCACAGAAACCAGGAGCAATGCTCTGTTCCCTCATTGTGGGGAGGAGTGGACCATAAACACACCACAGCAGCCTGCATGGTGTCCTACCTGCTCGCACAGCTGTAATTCATACCTGTGCTTTCACGCACTCGGCGCTGCAGCTCAGCCATGGAAGTTCCGCCTATGTACCAGCTGTCCCTCCCGGCCTCTGTGTCTTTCCCACCCCATCATCCCCTTCACTCTGGCTGGACGCTGCTGCTGCTGCAGGGACAATGAGACGATAATGAATGAAAACAGTGTCAAGATTGTTTTTAAAAAAAGACATTGAATGAGAGCTGTACAGATGTTGGCTGGTCGTATGAGTGGCGTATTCGTTTTTGCCTTGGGTGTGGGGTTGAATGGTTATTTAACAATTCATGATGTAATATTGGCCTGGTGTCTTCACCCCTCACTCTTATTCTGCGCTGCGATTTACTGAGTGGATCATGTTTTAGATCATGGATGGAAAGGAGGGCGCGTGGGGGGGTGAGTGTCCCACTTATGGGGCCCACTGGGTTGTGTATTTCTACAGTGTACAGAATGGTATTTGTATAAATATTACAAGAAGATAATATTATCATTGGAAAATGTTAGACCTTGAGAAGATGTATTAACACTATGGTGCACTTTTGATACCGTTTTGTAGGTGTTGGCAAGTTTAATGTGAGGGTTTGCTTGAAAAGGCCTGTTGTGAAGCGATCATTTTCTGTTTTAAAGAAAACGAAATAAAGCCGGTAAGATTGAGGCAGGGTGTGCTCTCGTTACTGTCCCACAGGTACGCACTGATGACTCATACGAGCTCAACATCGCCCCGTAGCGGTGTCATCTGGAAGCTCTGCCTTCCCACTGCAACAGGAGCTATTTATAATCCATTCAGACTCCAAAGGCAGGTGCTTTGGAATAACGCCCACGCACACACACACAGCCGACTTAACGCTTGGTCAGCTAAGTGTGTGGTCAGATGTATGCACATCAACAACTCACCCACTGGCTCCTAATCAGCCGAGGTGTCTTGGAGGCTGCGCCGCAAGGATGGAGAGACGAGGCAGAGAAGATGGAGGACAGGACAGGGGAGGGGAGGGAGAGGAGGAGGAGGTTGGTGACACACATCAGGGTTGCTGTTAATAGCACAGACAAGACCAGAATAGCAGGGCGTCGCAGGAGGTAAGCGAGTCCCTGTCTCCAGCATCTTCATATCTGAAACTCGAGTCGGGCAGCACAAAACCGCACTGAAACTAACAAAACACTGCAGTTTAACTCAAGTGCAGGTGAGCCAAGAGCAACTTAACTGGTTGAAGAGCAAATGTTACAACAGACATCCACGGCTCAGGTAAATGGTGCATGTATAACTGAAACAATAAACGACTAAAGGAACGTGGAAATACAGAAACCTGAACACCACACACGCTTACACCTCTCTCTGTCCTCGGGACAACAGAGACCAGACATTTGGCTGTCGAGAGGAGTTCAACCAGTCTTTGGGAGTCTGGCCCATTTGGGACTCCTCCTTCATCATCGACCCCCTCCTCCCTTCCCCTCCCCTCCCCTCCCCTCCACACATACACTCACACACATACACACCCCCTCCTCCTTTTCCTCTCTTCCGCCGCTGCTCCGCTCGCTGCTCCCTGCACAGCCGCAGTCCACGGCGATGCGCCGTTAACGGCAGAGCCGCTCCGCGCTCTTTTCTTCTTCCATCATCCCCGCTTTCAGGCAGAGAGGACCAGCATCCCCCTCCCCGGGTGCGTCTCTGTCCCCCGGCGCTGCACCGTCCTTATCTATAACATGGAAATACAAGACTGCCGTTCTTCCATCTAGACGGGAAGTCTCACCTCACAGAGTCAAGGTAGGCTGGGTGGCGGCAGAACGAGATTGTTGAGCATCCTTTACATGCATGGAAAAAATGCAGCCTGATTTTTTTTTCCTTCCCTCCTCCAGCATCCTTTCGCTGACGTGGAGTAGCCACTGTGTTTTTTTCTGATGTAAGGTGCACAGGGTAAAGCAGCACCATATGGCCACCAGTGTGAGGTGCATGTATGGCATTAGAGAGAGGCTTTATTCCCATAACGGGTGCGGTATCTTCTGCTGTGGAGAGCGGCACCTGGTCTCTGACAGCTGCGTGAATTATTGCCGGTGCCGGTGAAGGGTTATTGATACCCGCTGTCAGGAAATGTGGCCTGCAATGTGCTGCACAGCGTGCTTTGGTTTTCTATTCTCTTGCATTTCCCTTGTCCATGCATTAATTAATAGCTCTTACGTGTGGTCTAACCTATGTACAGGCCTCTGTTATAATAGACTAGTCAGTGCGTTTAAAATACATTACCTAAACTGTCTGGAACAACTAAATCTTAGACTACATTTTATTGCTGCGCAGAGTTTTATTTTTTTTTAAATAGTTAGAACCAAAATGAAATGGACTATTTTTTTGTGTAGCTCAGTGTTTTCATTCCTAGTAACAGCAGAGTTAAGGTTAGTGTGTGTTCCTGCATAATGTGCGTTCACAGGCCTACATACACACTGAGAATATAACCTTGGCTGTGCCCGTTTTTGTGTTGTGGAATGAGTAACACAGGTGTCTCAAAAGCAACACACATTCAGTGGTGCACAGAGGTGGGGTGGTAGCGATAGTGGACAACAGCCCCCACTGTTTATGTCTCACTTGAATTAAATTGCAAAGCTAAAAAGAACAAAACACACACACACACAAATGCTCTTAGACTTATTTATATGTGTCTTTGTGTGAGTGTGTGCATACCAGCAGTCTTGTTTTAAACTGACTTTGTGTATCAAACTATATCATTACAGTGTGTGTGTGTGTGTGTGTGTGTGTGTGTGTGTGTGTGTGTGTGTGTGTGTGTGTGTGTGTGTGTGTGTGTGTGTGTGTGTGTGTTTGTTTGTGCCAATTTCAGACGGGTGGCACAATGAGTGAAGAACCACCGGTCACCCCCAGCTGGCTTACCCCTGACCCCACAGCATGGGCCAGCGGAGGCGGGGGGCCGATGGACAACAGCACCAGCCTGGGGATGTTTCCACCAGAGGACTCCCTGCCACCCAGCCAGCTGCCCCTGCTGGTCAACCCCTGGGACATTGTGCTGTGCTCATCTGGGACTCTGATCGCCTGTGAGAATGCTCTGGTGGTGCTGGTGATCTGGCAGAACCCGGCGCTGAGAGCCCCCATGTTCCTGCTGATCGGAAGCCTGGCGCTGGCCGACCTGCTGGCCGGCCTGGGCCTGGTGCTTCACTTCACCTGTGCCTACTTGCTTCGTTCCGACTCGGCCCAGCTGCTGACTGTGGGCCTGGTGGTGGCCTCCTTCTCCGCCTCCGTCTTCAGCCTGCTGGCCATCACTATCGACCGCTACCTGTCGCTCTACTATGCCCTCACCTACAACTCAGAGCGGACAGCGGCCTTCACCTACACCATGCTCGTGCTGCTGTGGGGCCTCTCCCTGTGTCTGGGCCTGCTGCCGGTCACAGGGGTCAACTGCCTGGCAGAAGAGGCTACGTGCAGTGTGGTGCGGCCGCTGACGAAGAACAACATCGCCGTGCTGTCCGTCTCCTTCCTGCTGCTCTTTGGCCTCATGCTGCAACTCTATGTCCAGATCTGCAAGATTGTGATGCGCCACGCTCATCAGATCGCCCTCCAGCACCACTTCCTGGCTGCCACACCCCACTACGTCACAACACGGAAGGGCGTGTCAACGCTGGCCATCATCCTGGGTACCTTTGCGGCCTGCTGGATGCCATTCACTGTCTACTCCCTCATTGCTGACTACACCTACCCTCCACTCTACACCTACGCCACGCTGGTGCCTGCCACCTACAACTCCGTTATCAACCCAGTCATCTATGCCTTCAGGAACCAGGAGATCCAGAAGGCGCTGTGGCTGGTGTGCTGTGGCTGTGTGCCTGCCACGGTGGCCCAGCGTGCAAGGACCCCTAGTGACGTCTGACCAAGCAGACCCAGGTGGGAAGAGAGAGGCGCCCTGGGTCAGCTCTGCTCCTCACTGGGTCTGTCCAGTGTCACAGAGAGCAGCAGCAGGGGAAGTGGCAGAGGGCTGTGGCTTCAGCTCTGGCTGGAAATGTCACTGGCAGAGGCAGTTTGGTTAGTTATCCACAACCCACCTGGAAGGATGGCATTTTTTTCTTTGTTGCAATCACCATAGGGCAAAGTATCTCACTGTCTTCCCCAGTAAAGGCAGCCACTGCGCGGGCGGCATCCCGCCCCCTCCTGTTCAACCCGTGCCACGCCCTTCCTCTGTTCTGCAGAGAGCGCTAGGTGCATCACATGTTACAGGCAGCAGCTGTATATAGAATGTGCATATAGTTACCAGCACCAGACCTTTGGTTGACACGTGCTTGTTTTTGTTCAAATAGAGGGGGAAGATTATTGGTTTGCGCTTCTGTGCGTGCGTAAAAGCGCACGGCGGATTAACAAAGCAGTGTGTGCGGTGAAGAGAGGAGAGGAAGGGAGAGCGCGTCCGCGGTTGAATACGCAGGCATTTCCACAGTGAAGCCCGTCTGGAGCAGCATCCCGGCGCTCTGCTGCTGCACTCTGAACGTGCGTCGAAAGCTAAACAGCCGCGGAGAGCTAAAAATAGACCCGGTGCTCTCTGATCCGCGCCCTGCGTCCTCCACAGGCGCCGAGAAAGAAATCAAGCCGCTTCTTCTTCTCCTCGCCTCTCCCATTTTCTGTCTTCTTTTCCCTCTGGATTGTGCGCGAATGTGTTTTATTTGTGCTTGCGTCTGGGAGGCTCAAGACAAAGCCCTAGGAGACCCCCACCATTAACCCCTTCTCCTCCACCTTTTATTGGTACGGAGGCACCAAACCTAGGCCTATAAACCTATCGGATTATGTAACCACATTATATCCCTCCTCTTTCACCTTTTGAGTCGAAATTGCTTTTTGAATGTCTGGAGGTTGCTTTAGAATTTCACTGCTGTTTATTTGAATAAAGGCCACGAATTAGAGTGATAGAGAGCCTAAGGTCATTTTAAAATGAATATGAAATATAATACCCCTAAATGAATCCCATAGCAGATTAAATCAACATGCCTATGATGAAATCAAAGCAAACCTATAGACAAAAGCTTACATGGCGTGTATACTAAAGTATACAGGGGATGTCTCTCTGCAAAATCTGAATGTAATTCCATCTATTTGATATTCTTCGGCTCCCAAAGAGCCTCACACCGACCACATTATATCTGATCTGCATGCTAGACTTCAGTGTAATTTGCATGCAACAAGCACAGATCCACTGTTTTCCCGCTGAGTTCAGTGTGGTAGGTCACATAGGCCACTGGAGGCAATGTGTCATGGTACCCTGATGTCATCATGACCCTAATAATTTTGTTTATGTACAATGTGCCGCAGTGTACTTCACCTGTATTACACTGAAAGAGCTACAATCATCAATGGACGGTCACAGGATTTGCACCATTTTTCTTTGCAAAATGCAGAATGTTTTGATATTTTTCTGTATAGAGCAGATACGAGCTCAGATGTCTGCTTTGATCATGCTTTGAGGTCAATTTACTGTAATTTAATAGGAGCCCAAGTCACAACCCCCCACCAGCTGCTCTGAGTTAGTTATCCGCTATCGTTTGGTCTCAAAAGCAGTCTGCTGATTCCTCATTCATACACATCATGTCAGCAATAACTAGCCAATGAACGGTAGTTATTTTTTAGATGTGAAGCAATACTCAGACAGCAATAACATCCACACCCCCCCCCCCCCCCCCCCCCCCCCCACCCCCACCCACCAATGACTTCTTCCTGTAGTGTTGAAGCACCATAATGGCCCCGCTCGGGTGGGGATGTGTTGTAGTGAACAGGCTCAAGTGATGCTTCAGTGATACTTCTTCGACTGGGTGGTAGGGTAATCACTCCTGGGCTGGAAAAAGTGGACGGGATCAAATGACTCATTTGTCTCGGTGACACCGCTGCCTCATTCTTCCACAATGCTTTTTCCAACCCAAAATCAGGCTTTGATAATTTCCTCACACTGGGATGAAGTTTTTTTTGTTGTTGTTGTTGTCGTTGTCGTTGTTGTCGTTGTTGTTGCCTCTGCCTTTTGTGAGCATATGAACTGTCCTGAGTGTCGTAACCTCAAGTGTCAGTGTGTGATCTGGGACTGTGTTTTCGTGCATACGGTATGAGTTGCATGGCCTCTGGGTGTGTGCATGTGTGTGTCTGTCCGTGTGTGTGTGTGTGTGTGTGTGTGTGTGTGGGTGTTAGGGTGTGTGTGTGTGTGTGTGTTTGTGTTCCAGCAGCTCAGCAGACCATAATCTGTCTCCTTGTGTCTTGTTTTTGTCGAGGGGGTGGGGCGGTCTGAGAAATACAAATTCCCGTTGACCCCCTGACCTTAAGAGGATAATGCTGCCAGTCTTCCTGTCAATTCTGAGAGAAGTGGCCTCGTTACGTGTTTGTAGAGCTTTTTGAAGGGAGATAGGACTAGGATGTGGACGCTCCAGCGCTTCAAGCCAAAGTGAAAGGGACTCTGAATGAACTGGGGTCCTAGTCCTGCTGTGTGTTTTCTGTCTCCTTTATATCACTAATATTCTACTCTACTTTAAATCAATCTAGTCTGGTTGAGGCAGGTGTCCGTTAAGTGACCTCTGAATGATTCTATGAGCTAAAAATGGCCACTTCCAATTGCAAAGATAATGCTTCTTCATTCCTTCCTTGCTGCCTCCCCTCTCAGTAAGCCCAATAGAGGTATAGAAGAAGCCCCCAGTCTTTGTCTTTCTGACCTCAGATCAGGAAAGCATTAGAATAAAAGGGGGGATGAGAAAGGAAAGCTGAAGAATAGCATTTCTGAGCATTGGAACGTAGGCTGTGTATGTGAACTTGTGCACAGTGTCAGACTGAACCCTGTAGATATTTGATGAGCACCAACAGGTCAGGCTGGCACACCACAAACCATCACAAACTCTTATTCCTTTACCTTTGGAGAAAAGTCTATTTTGTTATATTCATTGAAAAGTTCTATTTTTTTCCACTTTAGTCTGGCCTGAATTCTTTCAGATTCTGATGTTGTATGATAATAATGGCGCTGTAAAGCCTTTTTCTGAATGTAGTAATAATCAAATTGTTTAACTGATACTCCCTCCTCTTGACTCATTTGTTTGTGTAAATAAGGCATGCATAAGAGGAGGGACTTTATACCACCGTGCATGGTGCTACCAAAGCCAGTCAAACTAAGGGATGAGTTGGGTCGCACCATTTTTTTGACTGACACTTCTCCACATCAGCTTTTAATGTAGAATTTGTCCTGTCAGGATTCACTTTCCTCACTTCAATATGCACCAGTTTGCAAAGGCTGGTTAATGGACGATTGAGCAGATGGGGCTACACAGATGGAGGATGTTTGAGAAGAAAAAAAAATGGTATGAGATTTTCTCTGATTGGTGAATGTTTTCCTCCTCTCGACAATATTGTTGAGATTTTCATGGTTGAGCAGGTGTGAACAAGGGCTTTGTATCCAAGAATAGCTAAAGACTGTGATGTTGGATGTAATACTTCTCTGTATACACACACCTGCTTATCTACTGAATGGTTTCACAGTGTAACGGTACACAGAGATGTACAAAGCAACTGGGGTTTTTGAGAAAACGTGTGGCCAATAACTGGCTGTTCAAGTGAGGAGGGGTGTTTCTGATCGTTACTAATCTAGAGCTAAATATCAAAACACTCAAGGGCCTGTGAATGTGAGTGTGTTTTGGGATGGGGTTTGGAGATAGGGGGGACACTGCAGTAACAGCATCTTGTGTAGACGTATGCGTAGTTTTCAATGTGAAATGCACTTTATTTTTTGGATGAAAATGGCACAACAAATTAAGTATCTGCAAAATGAAACGTATTAACGATAATCAACATGCACTAACTTAACTGAGATATTGTAAAAACATTTGTGTGAACGTGGTGTCTATTTTTCCAAGGTGTTAGTTGTACTTTTTATTGCTTTGGTTAGTTAACTCAATTGAGAGATCTTGTTAATTTTGTATTAAAAACAAACATGTGCTGTGCATAAAACTCCTGCCTTGACTAATTTGTTCATCCTCGCCCTGGCTCGGTGCCCCCCTTTTCGCACTCTTCTGTTTCCCTGGCAACTCCCTTCTTAGCTGTACTGTTACCATGGAAACTGAAGTCTTAGAGCCAGGTATGTGTTGTCTCTATGCCGACAGTGGAACAGTTGAGAGACATGACAGCCCAGCCCTGATCCTTCATTCATTTCATTCATCATTTTATTTTTCTCTGGGTCAAAGGTTACAGAGCTCACACTAGCATATACATGACCCCCCCCCACCCCTACCCACTCGTCCCCTCCATCACAGCAGTGAGCGATTGCAGACGCAAATGGCTCAATCAATTATCATATTTATGATCAATAAGACTTTTTACAAATCAAACTCCCATCCAGCTTCACCACGGCATCACAAATGCTCCTCCCAGTCACTCGTTCAGTGGCTTGAATCTATCCACTGCAGCTACCGCTGAGCTCGTCCGTTACTTCTTCACTTCCAGTTATTGTCACCTACATGTTAAAAACTTGCCTCATGATCTATGGCATACGCAAGTGTTTGAGTAAAAACATTAAAAAAAGACAAATACATTGGTTAGCTCAAGAGGAAAGCTTCTAATCATTCTATAACTCTCAAGCTCTGACTATACATGAAATAAGCACCTTCACACGGTGTCTATAGTGTTATAACAGGTAGAGAAACATCCACTGGGGTGTATTCACTATGCTTTGACATATAATCATCAAACTGAATGTTAATGTTTCAGAGTGGTCAGCATTACAGTATATTACTAGTCTCTTTACAGTGTTTATGCATCTTGAATACACCCCCAGATTTCCAGTTTTGGACCATTCAGCTTATATCAACCTACAGCATGTGATTGTGTGTAGGTGTAGTAGTGTGTGTGTGTGTGTTTTCAGCAACAACGTGTGTGATAACCCGTGGGTGTGATGAAGTGGGCATTCCTTCAAGTGAGTGTGAGATCGACTGATTGTGTGTCTTCTTATTGTGTGTGTATCTTCAGCGGTTATCCCATCTGTGTGTTAATCCGACCAGTCGTTTTCTTCCAACTCGGAGTCGTCCTCGGAGTCGGAGTACTCCACGGCGATGCGTCGTGACAGGATGGTGGCCACGTCGTTTCCGACTGGCTCCCTCTTAGCCTGCTGCTCCTGCTGCTCCTGCACCTTCTTCAGCTGGATGCCTGCAGGAAAATATGGAGAGCAGATCCATGTTTTTGACTTGTGCACTCATTAGGTAGGATGTAGAAATCATAGGAGAAAAGTAGCTTCACTTTAATATTATTTCCTTCATTGGAGTTTCACTTCTTGATAAAAAAAAAATAAAGTTATTTTTGACAAAGCTGTGTATTAAAACACCTGTAGGCTACTCTGGCATTTAAAAAAAAAATCAAGCAAACTAACTGTAAATTTGTTGTTTGTGAAGAAAGAGATGTCGGTTTAATTCCTAAAAACTAAAATTGCCTGATCTTCATCACTTTCACTTGACAAGTATAAGTGCAATATAACTCGGAACTAACTTTTCGGAAGTGAAAATGAGTATGTATGTTTCATTTATTACAAGTGCTGTGTTGTACAGACATACGCCCTCAGTCCTCTTTGACTGCATATATTTTATGCATATAAAACATTTTGCAATGCAGTGGAAAATTGTAATTGACTGAGCAGTTATTTTCACCTTAGTATTTACTTTCAAATAAGTGTCTTAGATAAGGGCTTTTAACTGGACTAGTTTAAAATCTGTCTGATCCGTTTCTATGTGTGAGAGATTATGCACTGCCTAATCCCTCAGAAATAACCCAAATGATTTTTCTTGGTCTTTGGTAGTATACTCTAAGATACACAGGCAAATGTAGGCTTACAAAATATAAATCAAGATACTAAACGTTTACTCCAATTAGTGTCTCCAAGCCATTTCCTGTTAGATCTGGAATATCCCATTAAAATGTAAATCAAAAACATTTATTTATAGCTATTTCTCTTTCTATGTTTTCTAATTTAAGTGTATTTATAATGGATAATGGATGTAGTAGAAATTAAGTTAAGTTAATGTTATTTTTTTTTAACTTTTTAGTACAATACTGTGCCATTAAAAAGTACCAACGCCCTTAGAAGTTTGTAATTAATTGAGATAACCTTGTTGAGATCGGTTTTCACTTTGACATTGAGGAATATTTTTCTGTTGTACAGTGTCAAATAAGCCACACTAAATCCTCTTTGATTCAATGCTGTAAAACGACAACATAAAAAGTTCCATGGGGGCGCTGTATGTGTTAGCATTATTGCTTTTTTATAATTTTTCTAAACAAATCCTCTGTTTAAAGGTAAAACAAATGTATCTGTAAATGCATATCTTGATAAGCACACACACATACACACTACAGCTCTTACCCATACGTATGGCAGCCAGCAGATCACTGCGGGCATCATTGACCACTGTGGTCTCAACGGGTACAGAGGAGGACATCTTGTGGGTTGTGGAGTGGGAGGCACCAGCTGGAATGGGAGGAGGTGGAGGACCAGGAGGAGGTGGAGCTGTCTGGGCTCCACATATAGGTGGTGCAGGCGGAGCATAGCCGCCAGCGCCACCCATTGGACCAGGAGGCATCGGACCTCCAGGAGGTGAGGCAAAGGCAGTCTGGGCAGAGGGAATGAGAGGGGCTGGAGGAGGGGGAGGAGGAGCGGTGTTGGCATAGCCATCCATACTGAAAGAAAGACAGAATGACAGAGAATAAGTAGATAGTTAACAAAAAAAAAGGTACAGGTACAGTCATCAGGGTTTGAGAGGACAGTCTACAGATACTAACCCACTAGGTGGCAGCATTATCTCAAAGTTCAAGTATTACAGATCATTTAATACCAATATGTTAACACTATTAGATGAACTAGTGTTGTATGTGTGTGTGTTTGGCTTGTATGTTTACCTGTAGTCCACTGGTGGGAGGGACATAGAGCCACCATTCATAGCCTCAGTGGGCGGAGGAGGCAGCGGGACTTGGTGGTGGTGAGAACGACCCAGTGTCCCGCCTTGATAGGCCATCATAGTCCTGCCCCTGTTATCATGTTCCCCTCCTCCACGAGCAGCATGTCCTGCAGCCATCTGGGCAGCCAGGACGCTGGGCGGAGGGCCAGAGTAGGTGTGGGCGTGGCCAGCGTGGTTCATGGTGTTGGGGTAGTGGTGCTGATCGGGGCCGTGACCCCTGATGAGAGACAGCAGGGAAGAGGTGGAGGAGAAGATTGGAAGGTGAAAGAAGAAGAAGAAGAAGAAGAAAAGTTGCAAGTTATTTTCCACACCTGAGGAAGGAGAAATGAAGTAACGTACCAGAGTGTTTGTGTGTTTGTGTGTTTGTGTTTGTGTTTGTGTGTGTGTGTGTGTGTGTGTGTTCACCTACCTGTTCTCTGGCGACATTGAGCCCTCAGAAGAAGCCCCTCTGTCGCGGTGTATGGTGTGTCGATGGTCCGGTCTCAGCTCCTTATCCAGAGCCATCATGTTCCATTCCTGCCGACGGTTCCTTGCCTTGCGGACCTTCTTCACCTCCCTCTGTAACGTCCCATCCACACAACGCCGCTGCTCCTACAAGAAAGAGAAAGAGGTGTTTTTAAGCTATTTTGTTTAACTATGCTCAAACTAGAAACAGCAATATAAAAGATAGATGGTGGTCTCTCATTATGTGTGTTCCTCTACAGAGACCATCTGTGTTCCTGACAATGACTGCATGTTTTGTAGCCTGATGACATTATTCGATCATTATGTTTATAATAACTCAAACTAATTCTAAAAATCTGGGATGGAGCAGCACCAGTAACTGGCTGTCAGGCGAGTACAACCTAAAAATTCAACCACAACCAAACTGAAATCTTGCTATATTAAACTGTAGGCTGACATTTGAGATCCTGATGACAGAACTGTACCTTCTGTTTCCTCTTCTCTTTCCTCTTGTCCTCTGTGTCCTGCAGCATCTTTTCCTTCCACAGGTCAAAAAAGTAGGAGGGATCGGTGTAAAACTTAAGTGCTTCCTTGTGGTCATCCCTACGGAGACAGACACCAAGAGGGTTAAACAGATTTAAAAAAATGTCTTTATACAGAAACCTGCATGAAACTGTGTGAAGTAGAGTCAAAGAATTGTCTGGTAGGCAGCATTTTTTGGCTCTGCGTATCTAGACTAAGTTGGGGATTAAACATGTAATGCTATGAATATTGAAATAGTGGAAGAGGCTGATGGAAGAACACGGGTGAAATTATGAGTGGAAATCCTGTGTTATTATCACAGACAGCATAACTGACAATGACAAGATTAAAGTGGAGAGGGAGAAAGACAGAAAGACCGGAGAAAGAGAGAGTAAAGTGTGTTATGTTGTCAGGGTTAGGAGTTGGACTCCCACTGGAGTCAGCCATGCTAAATATGTAATGCACCTAAAGTACTGGACAGCACACTGCATGACAGGAGCTACCAACTAGCAGAAGAGAATCTGCTGTTTCACTGTGAATGTAGGTCAGAAACTAGTAAAAATCAAGAACTTTTGTACAGAATTTCTGCATGTTTCACCATGTTAAATTTAAGACTTTAAAACCTTTTACTGCCACGTAGAGTTTAATTTAATAAATGTTTCACAGTCACAGCAGCTAAAGTATCAAAGCATGATGAAAAACCAGTAGAGACAATATAGCTCAGAATTGTTCATTATCATATCACTGTATCTGTATTTCCTAGCAGTAAATAACAATATTTCTCAATGATAAAATGTATTAAACTGATGTGACCTGGATCCAGATAAGCATCAGAAAATGGGTGGATTGATCAATTAAAAATGGTTCATTTAAGCTCGTTTGATTTTTTTCTTAAAATTCTCAGGGTTAGACAAGATTTAATTTTACAACCTGCAGCGCTGACTGATCAGCATTCACAGGTGTGGGGAAAAATGTAAAAGAAGCTCTTGTCTAAAAAGTGATTCCTCATACATTTAAAAAAAAAAATGTCACAATGATTATGCAGTAAGAGCATGCTTCAAGTCTGAGTGTCTATGCACCAACAACACCAACCTGTATGATGAGAGGATGCTGAGTGGTGGAGGCTTGTCACTCAGGTTGTACATTTCTCTGACAGGATTGGGCACGCTGCTCTTGGACACCACCTGCTGGTCCTGAATGGTAGAGCTCTTGAAGGCTTTCCTCATGTTGATGTCTTGCAGGGAAACTGAGAGCACAAAAACAGGAAGAGAAAACAAATGAATGAGTTGTCTATAGGAAAAAGGAACAAATGAATGAAAGAAAGAAAGAAAAAAAAACAAACAATAGAAAAAAGAAACGTAACGTTGGTAGGTATCAAAAATAACCTCCCCACATAGAAGAGTGCAGGATGTGCAACTGGGCAACTTCATACGAAAGTAGAGAACACATAAGACTGACAGCACTTCAGCAATGACTAATGACTTGCTGTGCCTTTGCCCTCAGACCTCTAACCTCTGACCCACCTTCCTCCACGGTGGAGTCCAGCTGTGTGACCTTAACGGCCAGCCGGTCAATGCGGTCCTGGAGAGAGTTGGCACGCAGGTAGAAGGTGTTGGCCTCGTTAAACAACTCGCCAAATATGTCCTCGGCATGTTTACCTGGAAAGACAAAAGAACGAGACAGGAAAAAACACAGAAAGAGACGGGAAATTTGAGAGAAAGAAGCAGACTTGTAATCATTATCTGGGGCCAAGTAAATCCCCACAGAGACTGAAGACAATCAATCAATGCACTGGTAATGTGACACAATGTGAAACTAGAGTCTTAAGAGTCTGTGCAGGAAATGGTGTCTCTCCATTTAGCAACATTCCTCATGAGCAATTTGTTATGAACTGACTACATTCTATCCAAATCCTATTATGTGCATGTTTGTGTGTAGCCCTAAACTATCTGCAAAAGTTTTGCCAGGGAAAGTAAATAGTATACTCTCCTCCACCTCAACGGCTGCTGCTGATGTGACATTAAACTCTAGTGTAGCTGTTTGGTGAGAAGAAGCTGAACATCGCTAAATCCTACACCCATCAATCTTAACTTCATCCATATTCATTAACCTATGGCTTTCCTCCATCTGTTTACACGTACGGCCTGAAAGACCTGAGAGGTGACACACCAGTCATTGTGAACTGAACCTCAATGAGACGCGCTATCGCTGGCTGCCGAGATTCAAAGATTCAGAAGTTGCCCAGCAGCGTGTAGGGGTGTTGTCTCGAGTTAAGTCAAGTCTCAAATCAATGCAAAACCAAAAGTGCTTGTTTAGATTTCAAATCAAGCAAAATGATTCCCACCTGGGTCCTGTACGCAACAACAAAAAAAAAAAACTCTACTCCTTGCCGCTAAACTCCTGGTAAAAGATTCACACATGAAAGGTGCCATCGTCTTGAGGATGGCCCACAGCCCCTTTTGTAACAAACATTTTGTTGTTTTGTTCTCACCCTCATGCACACTTGCGTTCTTAACCCTAAAAAGTAGAGATAACTCTGTTGTGGAACATGGTTTGGTAAAATGAAGGCTGGGCTGAAGGAGGAAGTAACCCACAGTAAAAGTTGTAAGTGTGAAATGGCTGTCAGCCAATGGCTATTGGAGCTATAAGTTTCAGGCTCTGGGAGTTTTAACCCACACCACATCAGAGCAGAAGGCCTTTTACTACCAGATTCTAGATGCTGGGATGAAAAGAATACAGAAAATTCCTCCCCTGGAAGAACACAGGTTAAAAATCAGCCAGAGTAATTTCAGCATGTGTCTAGTAACATTGTTTAAGTATAGAACACTGTGTGTAGAAAGTGGTATGGCTAACACACACAAACACACACTAAGGACTATTTCTGTCCCTCCTGCTGACAGGATGGGCTGCAAGAAAAATATTTAGAGGAAGGAAGAATCAGAGATCCGGCATGCTGAGCCCCATCAACTCTGACCTCCTCTTGAGGATTCCTATGGCTCACTTACAAACATACATCTGCACGAAGACATGCACAGTGTATGTTGTCTGTAGATATACCCCAACAGGCCTGTGCGAGTATTTATTTTTAACCCACACAGCTGCTTTTGAAAGGCCCACTCCCAACGCAGGAACTTGACACAATAAGAGACTGACAGCGACTGAATATAACTGGGCCAAACAGAAGAGGGTTAACAGCATCAAGGACTGGTTTGAATTTATGCTGTTAGGGCACAGAATGAACTCTCGACACAGTTAGTGTGAGAGACAGAAAATGGGTGCAACTGAGGATACGTGGTTGAAGGGTAACCGTCACATGACAACACATCGCACATTGTTGATGGGTTATGAAACAAGAGCACTGGCATGGAAGATGGATGTCTAATACGTTTACGGTGAACATAACATGCAAATAAAACAGTATAACTATATAATAAAAACACATGCAGTCATACATACAAAAACACACTGACATGAACAAACACACACTAACACACATGGAGTATATCTGCACTGTCAGATGCACACAGCTGTCCAGATAAGTTCATTTCTGCAGAGCTATCTAAAAGGATTACATTTCAACCCTCCATGTTCCAGTGCGAGGCCGCTGTAACCCCAGGCCCTGTAACCATGACAACGCCCAAATCAATCACAGCTTCAGGATTAATGATGAAAGCATGTGATCTTGTCCTGTTACAAAGAGGCTACACAAGATGTAGACAATCGTCATACTTAGTAGGGTTATAGCCTGAGGAGGTTGGAAGTTTCTGTTTTTAATATGACACAAAAACCTCTATTTGTGTTTTCTGTCCTATATGTGAGGCTGTTAGCAGCTTCTTCATGCAAAGGCCACATCATATGTTTTATGTGTGTGTGTGTGTGTGTGTGTGTGTATGTATGTGCATGTTTTGAGTGTGTGTGAGTCTTACTCAGGCTGCTGAGCTGACGGATGATGGCAGAGAGCGTGTTGTTCATCACACACTCCAGCTCGCTGCCGATGCCCTCGGGCAGCTCCCCTCGGCAGAGGTGACGGGGCTCGATGTTCCTCTTCACCAGCGGCATGGCGAGGCTTCACACCGACACAAACTGCAGTGAGAAAATAGGGAAATAGGGATAAGCATACTCTGCTGAAGTGTCCATGAGCAAGACACAGAACCAGAGGCAAGATATTATGTGTGAAGGCAACAACTAATACTTTTTTTAATTATCAATTAATATGCTGATAATTTTGTTTGATCTGTAAAATGTTAAAAAACTATAAAAATACCATAAAAATTTCCAAGCTCACAGTTTGACATATATTGCTTAATTTGTCTGCCCCACAGTCTCAATTTTCTATCAAATATTAATTTGCTGCTGGAACCACTGATTTTTCACCATTTTTGCTTAGAAAATGATTTAGTTGATTGATGAAATAGTCACTTATCATATTTCTGGTAATGATTAGTTGACTACTAGTTTCAGCTCTAGTTATAATGCCATCTTATCTGGGACTTTAAATCATACGTCCAGTTATATGATCCAATGTTCTTAAATTATGATCATTCTGGCTGACTGAAATAAAGAATGAAGTTGTTTTTACCTCATTACAGTCATTCATAGTCACCAGCCCCTGATTTATATTAAACATTTTATAAAAGCACAGAACTATACTTGAATTATAGTTACATACCCAATTCCAAGGCACTGATTGAAAATTAATGCAATACTTGATTTTGGCAGTATTAGTCAGCTCCAGTTCAGACTGAAGTAAAAGACATTGAACATGAAGTCACAGTTATAATAAAATACAATAACCCTGTATTAATATTACTTCCCTATTTCAGGGGATGTCCTCTTTATAAGTTCATTTTTAAGAACATAATTATTGAGGGTATAGTTTGTAGTAGTGTTGCTATAGTGGATTGTATTGTATTTTATTGTAAGGTGTTCCTATTATTCTGTCCACCGTCTGTATATTAAAAACAAATAAAGCTTGAGTGAGCCTGTAGACAGAGAACTGACAGTGAGGACCAACAGTGTCCTAAAGCCAGAAGACTTGTGGTGACCAGCAGAGAGATTAAAGCATTAGAGATAGGAAAATACAGCGTGCCAGCTAATCCCAGGCCGGTTTGTCACAAGCCCAGCTGGAATCCTGACACAAACAGAGATTCATGGATATGGCCAGCACCAAAAACATGGGAATTTTGATAAAAACAAGAACAAAGACCTGAAATATCTCAACTGATAAATACCTGCTTCATCACTTTCTCCAGAGGATACACAGAGTTTACAGACTTGCCCACACCCACAAACTTCACTGTCTGAACATCACTGTCTAAAATTAAACCCTGATTGGCTTTTATCAGACACTCTGGACCTCAAAGCAGGAGAGATCTCAGGGTTCATCGAAGCAGCCATCTTATCGGCTCTTCTTCCTGCTTCCTGTTTTTGCAGGCTCAGTCTGGCTCCTGTTTCCTGGTCCTCCCTGTGTCACATCTCTTCTTCCTGTCCAAACACTTGGCCAGAACAATACAGCTATGGCTCAAGAAGCAACCGGGAGGATAAATGGAAAGACAGATGGAAACATGCATACACCCTTTTCCAATAAAAACTATCATATGCAATTTTCAGATTCGCCAATCAAATGATTTTATGCTTAAATACAGTTCCAGAGCTTTTACTGTGCAGCCACGCCAAAAAAAAAAAAAAAAAACACTTCAGAGAAAAGCAGGATGGAAAGACACAGGAGCTCTGGCAGTCTGACAGAAAGCTAATAATAGTTGTCAGGTACTAGAAATAAAACTCATATTGCTTGGGCTTTGCAGATATTTATTAATGAGCACAAGACATTTGGAAAATAGGTTTTAAAATCCTTGTTAACCCATCACAACTACAAAATATAGGCCTTGCAACTGTCTTGAATATTCATCATTTATTCTTTATCTCATAAAAGCCTTAATAAGAAGGTGAGGTTACATCACCAATACAATAAATAACCAAGGAAGAAAGTAGCAGTGATGTGCTATCAGTGTCTCTACTGAAACTACTGTAATTACAGATCATGTCATTACAGCTGTCCACGACAGAAATGAGACACTTCTGTTCACCAGGGCCAATTCCCACCAGCAGAGTCCTCATCTGGCCCTATTTTCTGAGCTAACGACCCCCTGCAAACCCCAACAGCCTCACACCAATGAGAGAAAACAAAAGGGTAAAATTACACCATCTTGTGCTGCCACAAAGGACCCTGAATACAACCACTAGGATCTGGTTTGGTGCAAAAGAGCTGCTTATGTTTAGCGGTCTGCATAAACATTTTGGAAACATGTGCTTCTCGTTGCATAGGAAGGAGGAGATGCAAATGAGAAGATTGCATGTTTTTGCTTTTACTGTCTGGCTGGCATGACAATCACATCAATGAGGCGAAATAATGAGCGGCTGGGGGCGAGCGGGAGGAGGGACGGGGGCCTTGTCTGCTTGTGAGAAATGAGGGGAGAGTAGAGGCGAAGGAGGGTGCATGAGAGAGACACCAAGTGGGATAGAGAGTGTGTGACAGAAAAGAGACAGTGAATGAGATACAGTGTGAGGGAAAGTGAGAATGGGTTGTGTGTGACATTAAGAGGTGGACAAAGTGTGTGTGTGTTTATGTGTTTGTGTGTGTAAGGGGGAAAGAGTGTATTGGGTGGGGGGAAGGGTAGAAAAAGGGACCTCGGGGAAGCCACTGAAAGGTTCCCGGGACAATAGAGCTCCGTTCACACGGCAACAGCACTAGCTCTCCCATGCATCCTCCCCCTCCTCCTCCTCTTCGACCTTCTTTAAGGCCCCCTGTACTCTTGCAATGAAAGCGTAGCAAGTGAGCGCTCCTCCCTCATCCACCACTCAGTCAGGGAGAAAGGCCGGGCCAAGAAAGGGAGAGTAAAGATCGAACATCTCACCCACAGCACCAGAGAAGAACACATTATGCTTATAAACATAGATGCTCACTCTCATGCCCTCATTCTTCTTTTTTTTTGTCATGTGCTTGGATAAATTATTACAACCCAACATGCACATGCAGGCATTCAAGCAAATAAACATGCACAAACACACACAAACACACCAGGTAGCCTCTCAAATGTCCCATTAGCAGCATTTTAACAGTCCCATCTGCAGCAAAAATGTCTTTGATCCTCAGAGGGGTGACTCTCAGGCTGCATTCAGAGTAAAACTCACTTCCCCTGTGACTCCAGCAAGATGCCCACATCGCTTCACAGATATACAGAGATAGAAGAGGCCTTTACTACAGACGTGAGAACTCCATTAAGATCCGAAAGGGGAGTCATTATCAATTTATGAGCCGAGTACAGCTTCTTGTGTTGCAGGCTGTTTTGCTTGTTCTGATGTTATGAATAATGCAGCTTGGATTACGTCAGGTCACGCTGCCCTAAATATGATGTAAAAAAATTTCAGTTGTGACATTGCGCCTGTCCAGAAACGTCTCCTTGTTCCATTATTACTCAGGGGCATCCATGGTGAGTGCCTGTGATGCACTCTGGGTAAAAGTGGCTACTGAACAGTGAATCCTAAAAGATACAGAGAAGCCAGGGAGCTTGGCTATAAGTTTTACCTTCTTTTCTATATCCAAAAAGACAGACAATCTATTAAGGCAGTGTGTTGATAAAATATAACAGTTTGATGACTTTCACCAAGTAACATAATATGTGATATAATCTTATAATCCTATCATTATACACTTTTGTTGTCCAAATGAATGATTCAGAGTAAACTGTGATTAGAAACTAAGAGTTTGGGCAGTTATTCTGAACATCAATTTAATTACTTAATATGTGATTTTTGATTAATTTGCCATATTGTGACATACAATATATTGATATCTAAAAATATTCAGTGTATTCAGTATATGTGTCTTGTAAATCTGCAGGATTATTCTTATTCAAATACCTGACTTTTTAATGCAGACATGACCTAAACGTGTCATAATCCCCATAATGTCATGATGGCAATACAATAGGATTAAAAGATGATTCATCAAGTAGTTAATCAATTAATTGATTCCAAATATGTTAATCAATCAAGCAATAAAAACAGCATTTTACTGTTACAAATGTTTTGCTTTTTCTTTTTCTGGTTGTTTTTCAGATTAGGTAAGCAATTCTAATTGTAAGCGTTCAAAACTTTGAGTTCATTGTATTTTATAGTTATGGTTAATCGGTAACCAATTAGTCTAAAATGTGGTAGATTTATTCATTCATAGAGAATAGCTGCAGCCCTAGATAGAGGTAATATCTGTGCTTTGAATATAGGGTAAACTGTCATTATAGTATCACTATCTATTACTAATTTGACTGACGTCAATATTAAACACTTTATTTGGATTTCTGGTTGACTGTTTTAATGTTATCACATGAATGTCACCATTAAGTTCATACCATGTACTACTTTGATGTTTCATGCCTTAAAATTCCCCATTTATCCACACACACTCCCTTTCTCCCTTCCCCACAGATGATAGACGCACATTTACAGAAACACACACACATACACACAGGCGTGAACTAATGGCAACCGCGATCAATCACTGTTCCGCACCGTCGCTTCCCGTTACTGATGGATTGACCCACATCTGTTCATCTACCTCGGTTTCCGTGGATTTCTGCCAGTTTTAATCTTAAATTTAACCAACCGATATCTGACTAGGTGTCCAACAGCTGATTAACACGCCGGTATACAACCAACATCAATAATGTGATTTAAAAAAGCTTTAAAGTCACCCAGCAGAAGGGAAAAATATTGACTGTGCGTTTATTATCCTCAACTGGGGGTCCGCTCCAACTGACCACTTGGTTAGCTAGCTTATGTCCAGTGGTAGTGGTCGACTTCTTAGTTTGGACAAATGAGACTCCAGTAAACATAAATAACCACACGAATTTCACTATTATAATAAAAGGTGTTGATAGTTATTGTAAAAAGTATCATAAGGCCCTCACCAGCACTTGAAATATTAGAAGAAATCAGCTCGTCCGCATGTCCCGTTAGGTACTCCTATTAGCTCTGCCATCCTGTGTCCCCCAGCCCGTCTGGCCACTCCGGGGAAAAATCCTTTGAGGACGGGGAAGCGCCCACCGGCCACATTCACCAATCACATCTCAAAGCAGGGGATTTAACACATGATGGGCGTTCACATTAACCAATACCGTTTCTCGAAATAAATGAGTGACAAGGAGACTCCCGTGCATGAAAGCGCTGTTGCAAATGGAGGGGGCGGGGCTACGATTGGGCGTTGCTGAAGAGCTTAGAGGGGTTTTTTTTTTTTACGCAACTGGGTCCCATACCTTGTAATAATAAGGGGTTTAAATTAATTTTGAGGCCTGTGGGGAATTTGTAGACTCGAAGACCTATTTAAATAACGATTACTAGCAGAAAGTTGCGAGCTAGATAGGTTTTTAGAGGGTTTGTAACATGTTTAAGGCAGTGATGCTGAGCATGAGCTGGGATAGTATTGTATAACAGACTGAAATAGCTGGGCCAGCATCCTGCAGGAAGAGGTTCAATGAGAGGATCTGCTATACATAGATCGGTGCTTTACTCTCCCGGTTGTGTTTGTAGACAAAAGCAGTATGAGGGAGATAACTGTCATCAAAGCAGAGGGAAAGGGAGGAGAAAATAATCTCTGGACTCCAGACAAGGTTTAGTCCATTAGAAATGGAAAGGGAGTTTCATAATTGAAAATGCAGTTCTATTCCTGGACAAGAGGGAAGACAAGGCCTGCATTTGTTATACAGTTGTCAGTTATACATATATAATTGATTGAGACATGAATACCAAAGCACACATGTATGTATTAACATGAAAAAGTGGGGAAAGTTTAGTCAAAAAAATACAATGTAGGCATACTTTGCTGCAAATGTATGACTTTTTGTTCCCAGTCAGAGATGAATTGATAGAATGCTTGTAATTGAAACTGACAGTTAATTGTTCGTAATCAATAATCAGTTCATGCTTTTCTGTTAATGATTCTAATGTAAATAGAATAAAATTTTATACCCATTTCTTGTTAGACAATTTGATTTGTCTGAACTCTTGACAATTATCAGCTCTAGCTGAGTTACCAAAAAGAAAACTGGGCAAAAAAAAAAAAAAGGCACAAAATGTGAACACTTACTTAAATTAGCATCATACATCTGCTCCTTATAGATATGCACACCCAAAACATCAACAATGTCAATGTTTCCACTTTTATTGTCAGGATACTTGCTTCATGTAAAATATTTCAATACAATACAGTACAATGCATGTTCCATCTGCCATCCTCCATGCGATTGGTTGGTTTTGTCATCATGTTGTAAGGCTTGCCCACAGCATACAGCAGCTGATCGCTCAACCAGCACCAGCTGCTTTGCCACTCTTGCCATGAAAACAAAACCATGAAAACTGATTAAATTATAAACTACTAAAATCTTTTTTGTCATCTTTTTTTGTCCTTTCTGAACAAAAACCCTCAACGCCACAGCTGTGGGGGCTCCACATCCTCCCAGCATGCTTCACAGCAGCTCAGTTCAGTCCTCAGCTGAGGCCCTCACAGGGCCACACACACAAAATAAACGGACAGACAGACAGACAGGAGGACAGACAGACAGGAGGACAGACGGACAGGGAATCTGTCAACGCTGGCAGTCACATAGCAGCTTTCAGTCTCATCCGAGCTTCAACAGGAAAAGGGTAACTGGCTGGGGTAGGGCGTAGGTGGAGGTGTGTGTGGAGACAGGTGAAGAAGAAGAAGGGAGGAGATGACAACAGATAAACATGTGTCCCCTTAAACCAAACCATCTTCTCTTGGCTGGTTTGATTATGTCTGAGTAACAGAGACAGGTAGGATCCAACCATAGCATCCTTTCTCCTCATCCTCCCGCCTTTTGTTTCACCCGTCAGGTTTTGCTCTATAGCGGTATTTCTAATACTGGGGTTATGGTGTGTTATCTTGATGAAGTGAAGATTGTTGTCATTCTGGCCTATGTCTGCTGCAGAGAAGAAGTGTCCTCTGTGGGGCGGGGTGGGGTGGGGTTTGTTGCCTTGGACACCCCCACATCCCTCAGTACATTCGTTCAGGTGGGCACGGTGAGGGCTGTGTATGTATCATATATGTTTGTATGTATGTGTGGGAGGGATGTTTCAGTAGCGGTGGGTCTGGTGGGAGTACTGGGGTGGTTGTTGGGAGGTAGTGGAATATCCCATGCTGCTTTGGGGCAGTGATGTGCTTGGTCCAGGGTTCTGGTAGGCAGCATGTGGATTGGAGCGCTGTGGGGACAAAGACAACAAGACGATATTCATTAAATCCTATTGATGTCTTAGGTGCTACGCAAAACTCCCTTTTTAATGTTAGTGACCTCTTCTTTGAGGTTGTGATAGTCATGACAAGTTGACACAGAGAGAAAGACAGGAGCTATATTTTCACCCATCGGTTGAGAAAGTTTTATTCAAATATATATAATGGTGACAAAAAAATTAATCATGGAATGAATTTGATCCAGTTACTGGCTTGAATGCATACAGAAGGGCAAACATCATGCAGTGTACCATTACAGTGGATGTCAGCTGCCTGATCACAAGGAATAGCTCTCGTCCTAAACACATTATCTATAGAAAAACAATACATCAAGGCAATTCTACCATGGTATACATTAGCCACATGTCAGCTTTTTTTTTTAACATAAGTTGCAGTTCACATATCTCATGCTTTCTGACTGTGATATGTGAATAAATGCGCAGAAATCACGGAAATATGAGAGTGACCCACCTGGTAGTCTGAGGTCATAATGAGGCCACCTGAGGTAGTGGTGGGCGGGACAACTCGCACTTTCTTCAGAGGCGGGCCCTGGGCGTGGCTGTTGTCAGGGTTGCCAGTGTGCCCTGCCCCATTTGTGTGGTTGTTTCCCTGTTGCTGCTGCTGGTTTTTCTACAAGCCAAAACATTTTTAATGATTGAATAATTTCACATTGTCAGTGCAGCAACCACACTTTTATCAGCCCTACTGTGTATTTACTACCTCTTTGTGATGTTTCCCAGTAGCCTTCTTCATATAATCATAAAATAAGCTCCCTGTATGACTTACATGTGGCACATGGATTTCTTACTTTGTCTGCCTTGTCCTCTGGCTCCTCCTCTGTCAGGAACTCTCTCTTGGGATAGGGAATCTGGCAGCCTGCAAACACACTGGAGAAAAAAGGCAAAGAGGCTTGTCAAGTTCAAACATTTATTCCCATGACTCAGACCTAATTGGCTAAGGGACCTATTCAATGCGGTAGATGTCCCAAGGTCATGAGACTCAAGCTAAGGAGCAGCACAAGATAGACAAACTGGATACAGAGTGTATGTATGGGTTTCTGTGTGCTGTAACTCACTCAGATGTGGGAAGGGGCTCCTCCAAAAAGTAAGGGTCCTGCATGGCCTGCTCAGATGTGATTCTACGGATGGGGTCCATTGTCAACAGCTTCTGCAGCTTTAATGAATTGCACACAATGTTATTATTACCATTAATAGAACTGAATTTGTCACAACATACACTTCATTTGTTATGGAGAACCAAACTATAGCTGCATAGTTGTGATGGATTTGCCATCATAATAGTATAATATCTATTTGTTATGCAAAGTACATGTAACAGCTATTATATAATCATATAACTATCTATTACCGAGGTATTTTAACTCACCAAGTGGAATGCTTTGCTGTCTGGTTTGACTTTATGTTTTTCCATGTACTTTATAAGGCTGCAGTTTGTATATCTGTGATAGAGAAGGAGCAAATAACATCAATATGATGACTTCAGTTCAATTTCCCATATAAGAACGTAGTTATAAGAACTATGTAAGAACATGGAGCACTTTGCTTTGCTCTGACTTTTGTTTCAAATTTTAAGAAAACTGGGACAGTGGTGCTCTGCAGACTCACGTGTTCCTTCTAAAGTCTTTCATCAGCGTGGAGTGTTCTGGCATCTTTTTGATGTCCTCCCAGTCTTTATCTGTCAAATGAGGGAAAGTCAGGATTACACCATGTCACACCCTCCCTCCCTTCAAGAACAGATTATTTAGGTTGTAGAGTCTGGATTACAATCTTTTTGAGCACAAATGCTCACGAATTCCCCACAACAACCCCTTGTTACAACGAGAGCACATTGAGCTTTGGTTTTAATTTGGGATTGTAAAATTTGCCCCAATGCAAAATTAGATTTTGCACCCGGCCAATAAGGCTTGATTTCCTGCAGAATCAGAACAAAATTCATCAAATAGACTGTTGAATCAAACAAGTAGAGCAGCAGAGATGTAGAAGGAAAAAAAGGATCAGAAGCAGCTTAAGTGAACTGGAAAATATAGACCCAAATGTAGCCCTACAAGTAAAAGTTTCAGTGTTTGTGACTTGGCTTAATCTATTGCGCCAGTGGATGGATGTTCAGATCCCACAGATCATATTACTGCCTAAAGAGAAGGAACAAGAAAAGACCAAGGAAATAATCTGCCTCTCTTAGGAACAAAAATTGCTTATTCTTCCACAGCACTTTCCACTGAAAAGGGAACACTGTAGCACCATTAATGTACATACATTGTTAGGAAAATCAGAAGTAGTAATTTCCCTTATTAAATTAGGTAATACATTCTTGTTTGAGTGAGGTTAGGTAAATCATTAATAAATCAGTATGTTATATTAAAGTAGTAAATATTTAAATTGGAGTGAATTATTTTTTTTCTGAACATTTTCCTCCAATGTCTGGCGGCAGTGGAGCCTCACCAGCAGGGAAGCCCATGACGTTAAAGATGCGGTCCAGTTGGTCGTGGTGGTAAGGGTTACTGGTCTTGATGTCCTCCTGGCGACAGTGGAAAATGGGCTCAGACGTCAGCAGCTCTGCAAAGATGCAGCCAATCGCCCAGATGTCTGAAAGAAGAGCACACACCAACTTAAGCTGTCAGCGAAGGCATTAGAACTGGCTGCACATGTTAACACATGGGCAGCTCCACAGACAGACTGTGCTGCGCAGTTCTCACCGATGGCTTTGGTGTAGTGCCGAGCCCCCAGCAGTAGTTCAGGTGCTCTGTACCAGAAGGTGACCACAACAGGGTCGAGATCGGCTAAAGGCTTCAGCGGTGAATTGAAGAGACGGGCAAACCCCATGTCCGCTGAAGAATAGACATGTTAGTCAGTAAAAATAACAAACTTCAACAATAAATAACATTTAAAAAAGACAACATTATACATACCAATCTTTACTCTACCCCTCTCCGGCCCTTCCCCCATCACTAAAATGTTAGCTGGTTTCTAGAGGAGACAAGGAGACATGCACAAGTTTGAAAAACCATCTACAATCCTTTTTTTTTTTCTTAAATCGCAGCAAATCTGTTGAGGTTAAATCAGCTTTGTTTGGTTTAGTTGTTGAGCTACAGTCCAGGATGTGGTGTGTAATCAAAACTCTATGTTGCTGCCCTCTAGAGGACACCGCATACCCACTGCATCCCACAGGAGAGGTGGTCTACCATTTCCATCTCCCCACTGTCAGTCAGTGATGCAAATGGAAAATAATTTGGTTTTGCCATAATGTAGCTGTTAGAAATACATACATTACTGAGACTATTTTGACAGCATTGACAGTATCTTAAACTGTTATTTTAAGGAAAACCAGTTGCAATACTAGAAACAAAGCCTGTAAAGTTCCTTTAAATGTAAATAACAAAAAAATTGTAAAATTATTTCTTGTAAAAAAAAAAATCACTCACTAAAGCAACTAGAACATAGAATATTGTATAACAAGTGCACAAATAATTAGCTGCATGCTAATCTTGACTTAAACCAAATATTTGCAAAAACATTTAAAACATGTGGTTATGAACCATGACTAGACACACACAGAATGACACAACTCCCATGGCCTTCAACTGATTCTCTGCCCAATAAAAATCCAGTCTTTAATCAACTGTTGCCTTGTTTTCCCCTCTACCTAAATAGTTTCTCTCTCCCCCTCCTCCCCTCCCCCTCCGTTTCCCTCTGCCCTCCCCAATCCTCTTACAAGGTCTCTGTGGAGGACCCAATTGGCGTGGAGGTAATGGATGCCATCCAGGATCTGGTAGAGCAGAGACTTGACCATTCCTCTAGGCAGCTGAAGTGGCTTCTTGTTGGCCTTAGACGCTCGGTGGAACTTAATAATGTGCTATGGAAAGACAAGATAATAATAATTGCGGCGTATGCGCACATGAGAAGTGAAATGCATCATTTTGTGTCCTTTTCTACATCCGTATGGTCAAAAATGTAAGTTTATGCTACAGGCAAGATGAGTAAGGCTGATTTTTGTGGCATGTGTTCCCACATCCTTACGAGGGGAATGTGAGTGCTGCAGTTCTGTGGCAGAAAATGGCATTTTAATTCAGTTCTAATACCCTGCCAGTTGTAACTGCCAACTGTGAAGCATCGGGGGTTTGACTACTAAATGATGAAGACTTTTGGGTGTATGTGTGTGCTCCAATAAGACTTAGAAGCACATAATTAACACCATTTTCAGTGTACTTCCTTATAACTGGTTGATGGTAAATGTGAGTGTAAAGTATATGCATCAGCAGGTTGAGTTATTCTGCATTTGTAAGGTTGCTGTTGGGGCTGCTGTTTTTTTGCACATAGATGAGCATTTCCCTTTTTTAAACACAGAAGACATAAATATTTATAACCTAATTCTAAACTAAGAGTGTAAACTAAGAGTACTTTGTGTGCATAGTAATCTGGGTAAAAATGTATGTATGTGTGGTCTAAAAATGAATAGTAAAGAAAAATGCATACATGCAAAACATGCAATCCCACTCATATTGGCATATTCAGAAGCCAAGAGAGCAGTATGTATATAAGTCATGTCAAGCAGCTTCAGTGAGTGAGTGTGTGTGTGTGTGTGTGTGTGTGTGTGTGTGTGTGTGTGTGTGTGTGTGTGTGTGTGTGTGTGTGTGTGTGTGTGTGTGCATGCATTTTACCCAGAGATCATGTTCGGCGTAGTCAAAGAGCAGCCATACTTTGCGGTCTGCATGTGACAGGAAAACCTTCTGCAGCGAGATGACATTGGGATGCTTCAGCTCCCGCAGCAGCTGCAATATATAAACCCATTCAGAGAACCAACCACACACTCTCATGGCAGAAATCATGAATGATACCAGCTAGTTTCTGCATGTATGTACTCTGCAAAAAGAAGAATGTACCACAGTGAAGACTATACACAAAAGACAAAGTGGCAATGAGATGTTTATGTTCATGATATTTTGTCTACGTCTATATGTATTACATTCATGTGTAATATCTAATAATGTAGTGTTCTTCGATTCTTTCTAGCTTTTCTATTTTATGTCTGTTGCTGACAAAACAAAAGCTACTTTGTGAAGGAAGGTGATTCAGACATTACATAAACCACCTAGGAATGGAATGAAGGTGTTTAACAGATACCAAACAAAAAGGACAGAGTAAGCCAAGCAGTTCTTACTGCAATCTCTCTGCAGGCTGACATGGAGATGCCAGTGCCTTCAATCTGCTTGAGGGCGTAGTCCTTATCATCCTTCCTACAAAACACAGAGAGAGGCAGAGCAACATCAACACCAGACCAGACTGCAGGCCTCCAGAGAGCAGTCTGCACAGAAACATAAAGGGGGGCACTTGGCAGCTGGCACAGGGACTCTGAGAAGAGGCCGAGTTGCATTACCTCCAGATTTGTGTAATCAAGCTCACCTCTGAGGCTCAAAACAATAGAAGGGGAGAGGAAACAGGCCCTGTCTGGCAGCTGGTGAGGGACAAACAGAGCATTGGGACTGGCTCTCACTTGAATGAATCGGTTACAACCCCTCCCTCCCCCTGGCCTAAATCATCTCATAAACCCATGCTTTGTGCCTCCCCAGGCCTCGTCCAACTGCTGCAGCACAAATGAGCTCACAGAGTCTCATAAACAGCAGCCTCCTAAAGTGAACACAAACATCTTTAAACACTTTGGGGCTCTTTTCTGTGGTTCCGGCTGCCAGTATGTCCGGGCTGTGATAATGGGCCTAATACGGGCCTGGTAGCTGAAGCTGCCTTCAGCTCTCCCCAGCTCGGGTCCAGACACAGTTACGGCTGTTACACGGATTGCATAAGAGACAGCAGGAAAGGGAGAAATAAATAAAAGGTTTAGAAATGAAGGTGGGTGGCACTCTGGTGGTCTAAGGGTTTGAGGCACTGACAGCGTCCACCGTTTGCAGCCAAATGGGGAGTTTCACTGTATCTCATTCTCCATCTCCACTGTTGACTCTCTCATAAAGACAAACAATACCCAAAGAATACTTTAAAAAAAGGAAATGAAGGTTAAATAGCAATTAGCATGAAAGCAACACAACCAACAATGAAGGCATGTTGTATTGTTACATATACAACTAAACACTATCTTAGTTTAAAATCACAATAAATTCGCTTTGTTTGCTTTTACACAATGACAAAAACATCCAGCACTAAATATTCTCTCATATACCAGGCTCCTCTACAATTTATTACTTTTTAAACATTCACATAAAAGTAGCACCACTCGCCTAAAAAAAGGGACCACTAGGACCATCAACAAGTGCTGGCACATGCACCTGCTGTATCCTACATTCACCACATCACCTACAATGGTTCTAAGTTTTGCTAAATAAAATAATGCACACCGTGAAGCAACAACACAGAACACAATAGATAACTCGGAAATGCTCTAACACAGCTTTAACAACATATGCACCCCATTTACAAGAAAGGGGAGCCACAATCCCAATGATAAATGACATGTCAGTGCTTTTATACACGACAGAAAGCCTCATCAGCATCCTGACAGTGGAGGCAATTTCAACACACTCTCCCTCACATTGTTATTTCTCTACATAAATCTCTAACAACATGCTTCCTCTGCCAGTGGCCTTGAAGAGGAAAAAAATAAGAAGTAATTAAAATTTATTTGGGAGAGGGAGGGGGCTGGCGCAGGGTTCACTGGCTAGAGGCCTTGTTGGTCATCAACTCACCCATCTTTTCTCTTCGCTTTGTATACATGACCGTAGGTGCCTCTTCCCACTTTGCATCCTTCGTACTCAAACAGGTCCTCGACACGCTCTCTTTCGCCGGTCAGCTTGACTTTAAAATCATAGTCCATTTTCACCACTGTTTGGGCTAAATGTATCCGCTCCTTCCTTTTTTAAAGCGTCGCTTGGGAGGCAACTAGGCTACTCCAACGAGCTCGGTTTGGTTAATTCAGCTAGTTGCCTTCCCCAGCGTGGCCCTTTCTTCCTTCAGCCCAGCTTCCACATCGAGTTTTCGGGTCAAATATAATGTACCGGAGGATATGTGTGGTGCTCGGAGATACTCCAGGTAGGAAAAGAGCCCGAAATATATTCCTTTCTCTTGTTGCTGCGTTTCTCTCAGCCGGTATCTGCTCCAAAGAGACGCACTTCACTCGGTAACGACGGCGTATTGTCGCACGGCACTGTCGCAAAACGTCGTAAAGACAGCCCTGCAGCAGAGAAAGAGCTTCAGAAAATGGGTAGACAGACTACACCACGTGGAAATTCACACTCGCACATTAGAGCTGTTGAATAAGTTTATTTGGTCATTACAAACATTTATCTGTTTTGTGATATTGTAGGATACTTTAGTGCTATAATGCCGGCCCACAAAAAATTATCTTGCCTATCTATTTTGTCTATCACCCCAGTATGACAGATAATATCAATTCATTCGCTTTAAATTAAAGTGAAATGCTTATATTTTGCTCCGTATAAGAGAAAAAGCACATTATTCCTAAATGCGTGATACTAATCAGAAATACTCTAGAAAGTACAAATGTATTTCCACTTTTAAAGCACAGAGGCAATTCAAAGTGATTTATGGGGCAAATAAAAACACTGGAACAACAATTACCATCCAATAATTATATGGATGGAAATATAAATTGATTTTAATAAAGTAAAGGGAAATAGGATAAGACAATTGAATAGAAATTAAGAATATTTATAAAGTTTGAGGAGTAAACGTTTAAGGAGTAATACTCACTACATATTATTTTGTCTTAATATTTTTTTGGTATTGGCTACACTTTATTATTATATATGGTGGCTATAAACTGTATAATGCAGCCTGATACTGCTCAGCCATCAGATGTGTTTCATATATTGTACTACTACCTGATATAATGTGTGGCAACTTCTTATAATCTTTTCTTTTCAATACTTCATGTTGGAGATCACTTGCAAGGCTGTTTGAGGATTTGGTTTCAGACATGAGCTCATCAGTCTGGATGGTAAAGAGCTCAAATTTATTATTTATGTAAAAGGTAAATGCCATGCATTTAAAATGTTTAAGTGTAAAAGGAAATCAGTGCTTTTTAATTGTTTACTTACTCAGAAAGGTATTTTAGCAATGTCTAAATTGATTAAGAATTTATATAAAGATGCATTTGTTGTAGGTGGTCTTCCCCATACTGTATCAGCATCATGTTAAAACTGCAGAACGTAAAACTTTAAATATTTCCCATTGAAATGTTGCGGGTTTAAAGTATAATTACACTAAATGGAATGAATAATTGCATAATTTTATTGATGTGAATTTCTGAACAACAAACCTTGAGCTATGTTTTGTCGATGTTGTGTTACCTAGGAACTAATGTGGCCAGGGAGGTTGTTTTTTCACGGACGGTGTAATGTAGCACCACTGGTCCCATCTTGGTTTGAGAGAGAAGGGAGAGGAGAGCTAACCGTCCATATTACAGCTGCTTTGTCAGGTACTAAACTCCGTTTAATGTAATTGTCATCTCTTATAAAACTATGCTAGGGATATGTGTTCAATTCCATGTACAGTATCTGCTTGATAAAACTGTATGTCATATTAATATCTAAGGAGTTATTCTGTCTTGCAGCTCGCTGGCGAGTGAGCTAACCCAGCTAACACTGGTATCGACGGGCTGCTGTTCGCTAACGTTAGCGCTCACTTAGCAACTAAAGCGTTGCGCATTCCAAATGACACTTCGCATCCTTGAAAGGTCCACAACACTGTCTGTTGTGTTAGGGTGGAGACGCCTTTAATCATTGCCAAGCATTAATATCTCGATTATCTAATTCTGCAATAATGCTGGCAAGATTCTTTGTCTTTCCTTCTTTGCCCTGGGTTTACATGGAGGAGACCTCAGTTTAGTATACCGTGTCCCGCCTCTGTAGGGCAGGGATTGGATGCTTGGCGTGTCCGTCATTAACACTAGGCCGGTGATTGGTGGCTAACCAGGATGACTACGCCAGTTTTGTTGCATTATTCCCCTGCCTTTTACATGGCCTTCCGTAGCTACTGTTATAACTTGGCTAGTATTAGCTCACATGAAGACTACGTTGTTAGTGGGATGTCTCTTGGTTCCTTGCAGTGAATGAATCGAGCATTTGTCCACATGCTAAATAAGGCGAATGTACGGCGCCAGTCTACGTGCTAAACGTTAGCAACTTTAGCAAGATTACTGTAGCCATACTCAGTCTCTTGCTGGTGGAGTCTTTCGATAGAAAATGGATGGCGTTGTCTTAACTGTCGTCCTTGGTTAGAGATTAGTCACTGTAAGGCTAAGGTAATCGAACAACTCTAACTTGCATTGCATTTTTTCTCTAATATCAAATACAACCCAGTAAGTACATGATAATACATAACTGTGCAATACGTTTGTTATCCATCTTTCCAAAACACCATCAAATAGCCATTAGCAGTTTGTTATTGTACATCATATTGTATTGACAAATGAGCCTGTCCTCTTGATCTGCAGAGGCTCAATGTGTGGCTTCAGACCTTATTTTTTGAATGCTAAATGTAAAGCTGTAGTGGGTAGCTTCAGATGACATTCCACCCCTGACTGACACTGTCACTCATGTCTGCCAGCACTTTTCACGGTGATGGACCCTCCTGGTGGGGGAGACGAACGGCGGAGGCAGGCAGAGCGTCTTCGACGGGAGGAGGCATACTATCACTTCATCAATGAATTGAGTGAAGAGGAGTACAGACTAATGAGAGACAGCAACCTGCTGGGCACACCTGGTGAGGAGGATTACATCTTGCTATGATAATGCACTGATTGGGATTGCCAGTGCAGCCTTGCTTCGCATGTATTCTAGGCTATACACTAGTGTATGAAGTTGTAGAGATACTCCTTTTTGACCCACCGCTGTTGATGGCACATAACATCCTCTATGTCCATACGTTTCACAGGGGAGGTGACTGCTGAGGAGCTGCAGCAGCGTCTTGATGGAGCAAAGGAACGCGTTTCATCTCAGCCCCGTACTGAGCAGCGCTTGCAGACTGCTGATTCTGGAGAACAGCAGAGCAGTAGCGGTGAGGGAGAAGAGAGAGGGGCTGGAGGGAGACGAGGGGCAGGTAGGGAGGAGGGGGAGGGACCTCTATCTTTTGGATATATCCAATCTGGCTTTCACTTGTCATGATGCTGTATGGCTTGGGTTAAATCACTACTGATTAATGAAGAAGCCAAAAAACATTCCACAATAGCACAGCATAATGTTTTATGATTAGACTTTGAGAACAGTAAAACAGATGACAAACAAACGCCAGCTTTGGCAAGGTTTAAACAAGGTTGCAACACATTTTTTTCAACTCTGAATTCTGGTAATAAATACAGTGGAAGTGCTGGCTTAGAATAAGGTGTGAAACAGCTTGGCTAAAACATTCAATATTATAACTAGAGAAGGAAATTGCAGTGTTTTTATTGGAGTTTTCCTGTACAGGAAGATAGATTTTGGGATGAACACGTTAGTTTACAGTCTTAACCTTTTTTTTGTTTTACAGGGGGCACAGAGCCTGGACCAGAAACTTCTAATGGTGACTCATTACTGGAGTGGCTGAACACTTTCAGACGTACTGGTAATGCTACCCGCAGTGGGCAGAGTGGCAACCAGACATGGCGTGCCGTCAGTCGGACCAACCCTAACAGTGGAGAATTCCGCTTTAGTCTAGAGATCAACATCAACCATGATCAGCCAGAGCCGGGGGAGCATAATGACACTGCGGACACTGCAGAGCTGCCAGTTACTGCCCCTAGTACAACTTCACCCTCTATACGCACTGCTTCCTCCTTCTCCAACCCTCGCCCTTCAGCCATGTCAAGGCCAGCTCCGTACCCCTCCCCGCGCCCCGTCCTCAGTAGGAGGATGCAGACACGGCGTACACGCAGCAGCACTACCACTCTTTCTATGAGCCCCCCTGCACTTCCTGCACCAGTGTCCCCCCCAGCTGCTGCTCAGAGGAGAGGTGCCACTTTGCACTCTTTAGCACCGCCTCCCACTGTTCCCAACCCTCCTATTGATCAAACTACACCTTCGCAACATCAAGCCCTCAGTGCAGAAATAGAGCAGGGGCATGATGATATGTCTGCTCCTATAGACTGTCCCCGTGTATCACCCCAATCTGGGGCTCAGGCCCCAGCAGTGGGACACGAATCACGTGGCAGCAGGACTCGATCGCGTGGTCGTGCACGCAGGGCTGCAGCAGGGGGAGGGATTTCATCCCGGTTGTCTAGGCGAAGCCGTTCCCCTTTGCATAGAATATCTGCTGTTAGTACCACTCCATCATCCAGCAGTGGTGTCAGTGGCTCTAGCATCCACACTGTTGAGCCAGGCAGTGGCACAAGCTCTGTTTCCATGGAGACAGGGGAGGCTGTGGCAGAACCTGCAGCTCTTACAGAGCCAGCTGTAGAGACTGGAGAACGCGAGAGTGAATCACATGTAATAGGAGCAGGAAGTTCATCGGTGCGACGGCACCCAACTATCATGTTGGACCTGCAGGTGAGAAGGATTCGACCTGGTGAAAACCGTGATCGGGACAGCATCGCCAGCAGAACACGATCGCGTGCACGGGTTGCTGAGAATACTGTCACATTTGAAAGTGATAGTGGTGGATTTAGACGCACCATCTCCCGCTCTGAGCGAGCTGGGATCCGCACCTATGTGAGCACTATCCGGATTCCATTGAGGCGCATCAGTGAGACAGGCCTGGGGGAACCCAACTCCACTGCGCTGCGTTCTATATTGCGACAGATTATGACTGGATTTGGGGAGCTGAGCTCCCTAATGGAGACAGAGGCTGATTCTGAAACTGTTGCACCTAGCCATACAGATGCTATTGGCACAAATAGTAACACTAGCCCAGCCAGTCGTCTGCATACAAATGAGAGTGCAGTTGGCCAGGTTGGCATAGGTGGGGTAGATCAGGAGAGGGTAGGGCTGGTGGGAAGTGAGGATGACCAGGGTGGGCAGGCCAGACTCGGAGGAGGGGTAGTGAGCACCACAGAGGGACGGGCCACCAGCAGAGACACCAACAACCTGGTAGAAAATGGAACTCTACCCATTCTGCGGCTGGCACATTTCTTTTTGCTCAACGATGAAGAGGATGACGAACACCCTAGGGGCCTGACCAAAGAGCAGATTGACAATCTATCCACACGCACGTATGGTCAGGCCAGCCTGGAGGGGGAGATGGGTCGTGCATGCAGTGTCTGCATCAATGAGTACGCCCAGGGCAACAAGCTGCGGCGTCTGCCCTGCTCTCATGAATTCCACATCCACTGCATTGACCGCTGGCTCTCTGAAAACAACACCTGCCCCATCTGCAGGCAGCCCATACTAGCAGTGCATCATGACTGACCTGTTAACTCACAAACACAACTGTCATGTTCCTGGCTGGCTGAACTGAGCAGACCCAAAGTGGGCTTTGCATGTACATAGCGCTTTCATGGTTTAATTTCTTTGAAAATATCCATTGTGTTGAAGTTGAAGAAGGTTGAACCAAAAGTGCGAAAAAAAAAGAGACTATAAATGCAGAGAATTAACAAAACTTTATTTTTTTAGACTCCTTGTTTTCAGCAACTTATTGTTTTTTCTTCTTCCTGTGACCTGTTTTGCTGGTCTCTGTCACAAAGCTTCAGAGGCCCATGTCGATGGATGGCATTAATGCTTAAGGAGCTCCTGTAGCCGCTGCTGACTAGTCTCACTTTAACTCTTTAATGTCTGATACATGTGACGGCTCTTTGTCACAACTGGACTACACAAATCACTTCTAGACTTGATTTATTCAGTATAAGCTGTAAATAACTCACCAGTGCTTGTATTTAAAGGTTTTAAAGCCAGACGCTCCTCACATGCCATCTGTTTAGAATGGAAACAGGAAACCTTGTTTTTTTTTGTTTGTTTTTTTTTTAAACATTAACCATTTTAAAGCTTCAACATTCATTTTAAAGTGTCCCTTTACAGTTGGTTAAGAAATGTATGATTTATTGGGATGTGTATGAGCAATGTATTTAATTTTGAAATAAGTTTTATTCTGTACATCTGGTAATATTTGTTTAAGTGCTCTCCATACATCCGTCCCATATAATTCCAGTACAGAATTCATCCATAAAAGCAACCCACTAAAATAGGCCACTTTAAAATCATTAACAAGACCCATATGAGCAGCACAATTCAATTGAATGGCAAAAGGCATGTGATAATCAGGAATTCAAAGTTGTAATTTAGTATGAGTTGTGCAATACAGAGAGAAAAGACAGTATTGTTTGTTTTGCTGTTCATTGTTGTTTACATTGTAATGCCTGATTATCATCCCCACTTAACAAAGTCATGTAAACCCTGAAATCAATGTTTCTTAGTTCCTGTTGCTTATTTGGATCCATACCCGACAAACACCCTGGGACCTGTGTCATGAAATTTGCACTGAGTAGTTAGCCTAATACATCTGCTGAGCAAAAACCTGGAATGTTGATTTAAATGATTAAAAAATAGAATTTCTAGAGATTTTTCAGTTTTCCAGCTAACTCAGAAATCTTTCTTCATGAGATAGAGACTGGAAAATTGTTGATGTTTGGAGCATCTGCTGCAGCTCTGGCTCCAAAACTACTGTACATTTACTGCTAATGAGAGTCTGTTAACAACACATCTCTTCCTAATTGGGACTGTCATAGTGCAATGGTTGCAGTCTATGTCAGTTCCACTACAACATCTGAATAAGGCAGTGTTAATATGATATTCCTGTATGCTGTTAATGGTTTATTTTTCCGTTACATTCAGATATCGGCATTCTAGTGTAGCACAGGTGGATTATTTAGCAGAACCACCTAGTCAGTGTGTTCCCACCAGGGTCACTTTGTACATCAACAATAACAGTACACAGGAGCTACTACATCTCTGCAGTTAACATGTCACTAACAAAACTGCAAGAATGATGCAGTATAGTATGTGAGAATGTGAGAGTGGGTTAAGTGTGTGCGTGCGTGTTTGTGTGTGGGTTGGTTAATTGTGTGTGTGGGTGTGGATGCTGAAGGAAAGGTCCAGTGTCCCAATAAACCTGGTTCTCAGAAGGCTTCTGTTCAGTGAATGTCCACCATGGAGACTTGGAGAGGATCGTGGCTGCTCAGTGCAGAAGTGAATATTTATTCTGTTCCTATTTAATAAGATGGAAATCAACTTTTGAAATATGAATATGTATTATGTTACAATGTGTGAGAGTAAATAAAACAGTTATGATGAATATGTTACTATGTAATAAATGAAGACATGGGTTTTCTTCTCTGCTCCTTAACAATGGAATAAAATGCAGCTTTGTTATGCCCGGAGATGTAGTGTATACAGGTTTTTGTGTGGGCGCGCCAAAGACGTGTGAAGAGAAAGTTGTGGGAAGTTTTGAGGGACAGATGTCAACGGCTAACAAGATCTCTGTATGTAGCCATATTCGGACGAAAATATGTGTGAAAAAAAATCAGTTGAGCGAATACTGAGAGGAGAAGTGGCGTGTCCTGCAGATTTGATTTTTATAAGTTTATGTTATGTTTTGGTAGCGTTATTTTGTTGTGACACTGGGTGCCATTGGGGTGAGTGTTTAACACTGAATGTACAGTAGATGTTAATCTCAGTAGTCATACATATCTCTGTTTTCTACAAAAGAAAATTTTACTTTATAAGCACAAAAACACACCTTTGCTAATTTTATACTCAGGTTTAGGTGACTGCTATGTCACATGCTCTGGTATGACCAGTAGTTCGTAGTGGCTAAAATGTTAGCTAGTACTAGCAAACACCGGGGATGGCGATGGTGATGACAGGTGAGTTTGGTTAACTCGTGGTACTGTTAGAAATTTTAACATTTACTGTTAGACCCGAATTTTTACTTGTGTCGCTGGTCAGCAAAGTTATATAAATTACTTTTGCACATTAGCAAATGTCACATAAATATTATCTACCGTTAGCATGGGCTAAATATCCGTTTCCTCTAAGGCAAATTATTTAATAAAAACTGCAATGCATTTTTTTTTTAATATATATATTGTTGTCTGGAAAAAAATACAAATATTCGCCCACTAGCTCTTCAACCGTGAACAACTGATTATAGAACATTTCTAATAAGGTCTTATTTATGTTGTTCTATGTTTTACGTACAAAGATCGAGTGTGCGCACGCAGCTCATCATCCGATGCGCGCTCCCTTGACTCAACTGAGCGGCGCATCAGACTTGTAAAGCCAGAAGGGATAGCACAAAGCAGCCCTTCAAAATAAAGGTTTACAAGTCATTTCTTAAACCCGTGATTTGCACTCTTTTACTTATTTAATGTAAAGCTACAATTAACAGTTATTTTTTATCATTAGTTAATATTCTGCTTATTTTGTCATTTGATCGATTCATTATTTAATCTGTAAAATCCCCTTATCCATTTCCTAAAGCACAAGTTGACATCATCATGTTATGTACCATGAATAGTCCATACCCAAAAGATATTCCATTAACTCCATTAAAGCAAAATCAACCAATTATTTGGCTGGAATTAGGAATTGTTTGGCATGATCAAATAATTGCCAATTATATTTCTGTTATTCCACTAATTGATTGATCAATTAATTGTTTCAGCTCTAGTTTAATGCAACTAACAAAACAGAAGTGTATCATAAGGTACACATCAGAAGTGAATGTATTATTAAACTATTTATAGAGTTGTATAATGAACGTGATATCCTACAAATAGAGATACAGTATGTGTTGATCATAAGGACATAATTCAAAAATGTAGATCTATTACTGTCAGATAAAACTAATTAGCCCATTTGTGAAAATAATATAGTGATACAAATGAAGTTCAGATATTTGTGTAAGTCTTCAGATCTATGGTGATGTGACCTGTTTCCTATAGCCTTTTCTTCTTTTTTGGGCTGTTGTTTTTGAATGTTAAATTTTAAAAAACTGTGGCACCTAGGAAAGGTTCTATTAATTGTGGTGTAGGATGTTATCATAACTGACAGACATAAAGATATACCTAATACTATTTACAGTTAAACCATAAGATAATTAAACTGGGAAACGGATCTTGACGGGTAAAATTGTATATGAATTAATTACATTGGAAATTGATCAGATTCCCCTTGTCTTTATTCTAGCGTACCTTATTATGAAAGCAGTGACCGGAAGTAGCTTATTTTTTACTGCGTGTCACTTGACGCTGACTGAAGCCGTCCTCTACAACATCACCTCCGCGGTCCAGCCGAGAAATAATGATCCGTGAGCAGCAGCAGCAGGAACGGCCGCAGCCCGGGCCCGGAGCAGCATTTCACTGCTCTGCCGGTGAGCCATGAGCATGCCACCGCTCCGGCCTCGTCGCCCCAGCCTCACCGACACTCGTTCACCACCAGCAAGATGTATTTCAACCGGAGAGCCAAGAAGATACACAGCGAGGGAGGTAAGCTTGGAAAAAACAAACAAACAAACACCATTTTAAATCTTTTCTCAACCAGGGTTCCGCCCGCCGCTTAATTCGTGACCTGTTAATGTAAAGTCGTGTTTATGTCATTGTTGAAATAGGCCTTACTGGGGATATAGCGGCCTATATAGCTATAATCATGCGTATTTTAGTATGTGCTTGGAATAATAACTCGAATCGGTGTTGTCCGGGACTGCGGCATGCATGTGGGGTGACTTGGTGTACCGGTATTTATCCTCAAGTCCCACTCATTTTTTTGGCACTGTTTGGGGATGCAAGGGCAAGCAGACTGCAGGTGCCTGCTTCAGGTAGCACACTCTGCCCTTTGAATAACCAGGTATTTTTTTATATATATATCGATTATCTTGATTTATAGGGATCCGTGCTGTGCCTTAACACCACGATAGAAAGGATAACAACATATTTATTCTTGATAAGATGAATGTGAATGCGTTGTATGACCTTATCACTATATATGGAATGTACTCAATTCACCATGGCATCATTATGGTATTATATAATTTTGTTGCAACAGCCTCTTGTAGCCCATCTTTACCTCCTGAGTCGCATCATATGGGATATTTTGTTATGGATTGACTCGCCTAAATACGAATATTTATTAGCCTAATGTCTCTTTATGTTAGTTGATATCTATATTAGTAAGTAATGTACGTTATTTTGCTTTTCAAACGTCCAACCCAAGCTCCTATAGATCAGTCCTAGAACAGCCTATTACCTCGCCGACTTAAAAACCACGTGACCGTCTAAAGCGCGCTCCATACTTTGAGCCGCCCGGAATTGAGTCTCACCTCACCTGAAGGCCCTCCACATCCAGAGCCTGGGGAAGGTATGGTTCAGGTTGTTGTGTACATGGCCTGTGTTTGTTGCTATATCAACCATGCTGACAAACTGTATGGTGTTGACTGCAGTTCCACTTTATTGGCAGCAAATACCTCATCTTGTCCTCAGAGTTGGAAAGAGGATGGACCTTTGACCAACTGACTGCATTGGATGATTTCACAAATGGCAAACAGACATCAGATTAGATTGTCCTGGAAGAGATGTGGCTGGCTCATTCAGTGGCTTTTAATAGTGACTGGCACATACTGTCGGACTGCATTGCTGTTGTGTGTGTGTGTGTGTGTGTGTGTGTGTGTGTGTGTGGCTGCATGCCTCTTGCAGCTTCCAGAAATAGAAAGCAGGGCAAACTGTGAGCAGAGATGAGCGCCCACTAGGTCATGTTGTCTTCAGGCCAGAGGTTCCCACATATTTATTTGTTGAGGATAAACAACTGGATCTTTTGACACTGAGGAAGCATATTTTTGTCACAAGAAAGATCAAAGGTTAAAAGCTTTTAGCCCCAATGTCAAAAGGTAGAAGGATACCTCTTTTGATAGTATAGTGCAAAGAGTATATAATTTTCACTTCATATTTGTTTAGATAGAATATCAGAGGGCCTCACAATGTATCACAGCGCTGTTGTTAGTTGTTTGTCTTACATGTCTGTTATGTGATATTGACCTAATCATGTGGCAAAACTTCAATTATGAGATTCACTAGTTTTCTTCTTATTTATATTAAAGCAGTTAATGTGAGACTTTCAGCAACATTAATGGATCTCTTTTTGGTTTCATGGAGTCTACAAGTTGTATCACAGTGTTTTCCCACTACCATATTTAAAGCACAGAATGGAGCACTCCAGTATCAGCATCAGTCGGTATGTACATGTGCTCCCTCCTGGATTCTCAACATTGCCTTTACTGTAATCTCTTGGAGCCTGACCTCTTGGTTCTTTGCTCCAATTAGCGAGCTGCAACATCCCTGGTGATGACGTCTGCAGCTACCAATCTGTCACATTTACTCACACTCTCTCAAACACATTCACCCACAGAGGAATCATTTTATTTGTTTGCATTTATGACCATAAATAGTGAGTGCTTCAAACTCTGACCATGTGTCTAAGAGCATCTCTTACACATAAATACAAACACACACATAGATACTTTGCAAATTGGTTGTTTCAGAATTATGTAACAATAGAAAGAAAAACAAACTGTCTCACAGTTTCTGCAAATTGTCTTGGATAGCCTACATGATCCGTATTTAAATGTAAGGAGACATCTTGTCACAGTGTTGGTGGGTTGAGTTTATGTGAGTCATGCAGCTCAGCCAACTGCCAACTATACATCTGTTTTGCAAGATAGTGACTGGTCGTCATGGCTGCCAAGCTACTGAAGATCCCATTTGGGAGATAGAGGCCTAATAAATTACAGCAATACAGAGGTATTTACATGAGTTGGACACAGGGGGGCGCTCCTGGGCAAGCTACAAGCATTTTGGTCAAGTCCATTTCAATGTGTAACCATCAGATCTTTCATATGCAGGCATATATCTCATCTTGCAGTGACGGGCACATACAAACACATTTACAGTGCAGTCACTGACATATAGATGTGTTGTGTGCGGTACGTGTATATTGACTTGTTGTCCTGTGTGTGTTGTTTTCTCCTGCCGCGGCCTCTCTGGCACCTACAGAACAGTTAGTGTTGACCACCATTAGGCAGGAGGCTTCTGAACTGCAGGACCCAGGCCAGGGCGCCGGCGCTACCATGCGCACCCGCCTCACAGACAGGTTTGACAAAAGTGAGTTTGCTCGAATTAGACCGAATGACGCCCAATTTGTGTCCCGAGTTCCAAGGTGCATGTGGCCATGCCATGCGCAACGGCTAGGAGCAGCTGTCTCCCAACCCCCGGCCCTCAAGAGCTACGATGTCTAGTTACTGAATGTCTCTGGTTCTGGTCTGAAAAGGTTGAGACACACTGTTACTACTGTGGACCCTGAAGAATCTGTAGCTCCTTGGGGCCTGGAGTGATGAATGCTTAACAGGAATTAACCCTCTCACTGCATGTGCTTGTAGATAGTGGGGTGACCACTCATGTCAGACCATGCTGATGAAGGCAGATCGATATGCACTGGAGTCTTTATGCAAAACATTCAATATGAATACGTATGCATGCTGTAGAACACAACACATGGCATGGCTGAATAGACATGTACATGAACGCTGCTGCATGCATGTATGACACATACACACCGTGAGCTGGGTTTAGAGAGGGGGGCAGGGGAGCAGCTGCATGTTGGGGCCTTGCATGTTTTTTTGCCATTAAAAGATGTATGTTCACCTGTGTGTATGTGTGTGTGAGAGAGTGTCCATATTGCACTGTCAATGTGTTTGTGTATGTATATGTGCATATGCATACATTAGTGTAATGCGTGTTTGTGTGCGTGTTGCAGTCTCACCTGTAGGATTATCAGGTTATGGATTAGCAGCAGGTGAAGTTGCAGAGCAGACACAGAGGGGATTATCAGGCTCTCTCACTTGGCTCGTAAGAGGCTTTCTCGCCTTACTTCCTACTCTGTTATGGTGGTAAATGGACCCACTGGGGATAATTGGGACCGGGTCAACCAGGACCTGCAAATAGGGCCTGCAGATCACCTCAGAGACCAGGACAACCATGGGACGCAGGGGTAACCCAGGCGGACGACGCTCTGTTGGTAATGCTCTCCTGACCACACAGCCGGATTGGGGGCTGGACAGAGGCGTATCGGGGGAAGATGTTTCATGTTCGTTAATTGAAGTTCTTGAAATAAGTGAGATGGTTGCGGTTTAGTGTTTACCTCAAGAACACTTTGATAGGGTCTGTGGCTGTTAGAGGATAAAAACCTGAGACCTCGCTGTTAAGTGGCAATGACACCAAAAACTTGAAATATGCATACTCTGATTTGCCATGTACATTCAGCTGCCCAAGTGCAATTGCATTGAAAATGTTGTGACAGATCATGTAAATACACAAAACAGCCAGTTTATCTGTCCTCAATGTGGCTTGTGGGAATGGGAGTGCTTCATCAGCTGGGGTAATTGTAGCTATTCTACTATAACTGATGTTATGATTAGTAGCTATTTCCTTTCTGGCTCATTTCATCTCTTGGCTGCGCGTTCGGAGGATAGTGCATTTCTGTTCGATTGGATTAATGACTGGTTTAAATGTGTGAGCATCACAAAAGCTACGCGTGTGCCATTTAAAACACAATTCTGGCAGTCACGTTATTGACTCAGCCGCTGGGGGAGACGCTGTGATAATGGTTGATATGTGAGTTGTTTCTTGAGCGGAGGCATGGGACACAGCACCGAAGGCAGGCTGTGTGGTGAAATATGCTCTGCCATGCTGGAAAATGTAGATGAATTATACAGCCTGTCTCAATTCATTATTTAGTAGCCTAGCCTGCTTTTTAACCGTGAAAGTTTGGCACCAGGCCAGGGCACCTTGGGTTCAGCCCAAAACACAAAGTTCATGCTCCACTCTAAGATAATATAAAGCCTGTGGTGATTATCATCTTCTTCAAATTACATGTTTGATGGATTTAATTGTTTGCATTTTCAGACTACATTGCCCTTGTTATGCTTACAGCTTGTTTTATCTACCCACTGTGCAAAATGCATTTGGTTTAATAGGCTTCTTATAACTCCGTAGGTATTCACCGTAGAAAGATGGTAGAAGAGCCATTAGGCTTCTCTATAATAGATGGAAGTTGCATGGTAATGTTTATTAAAAAAAAAAGTGGGATGTTAAGCCTCAGCAACCAAATGGGTGGCTGGTAGTATCAGGGTATGAGATCAGGGTGTGTGTTAAGAGAGGATCAGTCTAGTCTTACCTCCTTTGGCAGCAGGTTATCAGACCCATGGTACCTGTTCGGCTTGCCTGGGTGCTTCAAGTGTAATTGACCTGGCTGTGCTCTGCTGGGGTTTGCTGCTGACTCATCAGTGGCACATCAGTAATGAGTTACGGAGGTGACTGTGCCTCTACTCCATCAGAGATGAGTAACAGAGGCATTGATCTCCTCAGAGATGAATCAGAGTCGAAGTGTGCTGCTGAGAAAGCCGTTATTGATCTGCTTGGACTGTACGAGGGTTAAAAAGTGGAAGTGGGGAGACGGGGGTCACAGAAATGAACAGCAAAGAAAAAGATAACACATGATGAAAAAAGAAATGTATATAAGGAAAGAAAGATGACATTATAGTTACAGTACATTGAGCTTCACTACCTTTAACCTTGTATCATCCTTAATCATTTCCTTACACTTGCTATCTTGATTGACCTCAGTGCCATTTGCTGCGTGAAGTGACTTATAGCTCTGTAAGGTCCAGAGGTAATAGCCTGGTGAGAGATATAGAGATGAGAGATAGGGTACTCATTATCATTTTGCTTGGATAGACTTTGCCCTTTGCTCTCTGCCTTGCACAGACATGTTGTGGTCTGGTGTGGAATAGCACTACACCAAGGTTGGAGTTAGGTTTTTAAACAGTGTTTAAGCTCTCAAAATCTAGAGCAGGTTTCTTTTGCAGAGGTAAATGTATGGCAGTGATGTATGTTATAATAAAAAAAAAAATTGAAAGTTTGTCTTTAATAAATGAGACAAAACAATGAAATAATCGTGGCTGTTTTCTATAAACACACGCCACTTCATGTCTCTTTCACTGGAGTGGAAGTCTGATGTGCCAGTAGTGATGATGGCACATTCAGTCTGACTGGTTTATGTCTGGCCATTTTACAGTTCCTCGTCTTCTTAAGAACAAGAAGGATATGTGGCACATAACAACATTAACCTAATTGGTGGATGAGGGGAGAGAATGACTCCTCTGTTGTAGGATCGTAGTTCTGCAGAAATAGAGTTTCAGAAATTCAATCTGCTAAACCCTGCCTGTGCTTATTGTTTTCCAAATTATTTATGCAGTTAGTCTGTTGTTGTTTTCACTTTAAGATTCACAGAACAACACACACAATGCACTGATCCCAAGAAACACCACAGTTCCATACAAGTAAGAATTAGATTCATATAATAATCTCAAGTGATGCAGAAGGGCTCACTGTGAATTAACAACTGCATAGAAGGCATTGTGGAAAAGTATAAGCGTATCATCAGACTGTCAGGATATTTGGAGTAGCTTACCTGTGGCTTACCAGATAAATGCATTCTAGATATGATTGCATTTTGCTTTACTGGAGATGCAGAATGGCGCGATCTGCAAACCAACAGGAAAGATGCGGAGAACAGAAACCTGTTGTAAGTGGACACTGCGCTGTTGCACAGGCAATCACTGTGAGAGTGGCAGCAACATGAAATGATCTCCTGATACATGGCTTCTGCCTCAGGGATGTCATTTGACCCATGTGTGCGCCTAACCACAGGACCTTAAGGCGATATCAGGCTTCTGGCCCTTTAAAAGCGGAGTCCCGGCTTTGCCCCTCCGCAGCACCGAAGGAGCTCCATATGGCTTCCTCTCGTTGTCTGAGTTGGCAGCGCTGTGCAGCTCAGCATCAAATGTGAGCGGGGGAGATCGTCCAAACCGCGCCGAATACAGGCTTTCCTGGGGCGGCAGGTGGCCAGATGACACGGCTTCGGAGCTCGGCGGGCCAGTATCTTTCACTAGGGCCGGGAGGTTCTTCTTCAGCAAGCCCGAAGGAGGAGAGAGGAGACACGGCAGTGTTGCTGCATCTGTCCTCGCCCAGGTTCGCCGTTGTTGTACCAGCTGGGTAAACTGTGGCGTCCAGACCTGTTTGCATTGCTTTCACTTCCCCACAATGTCCCTGCAGAACCATGCGTACTCTGCTGTTATTATAGGCGCACTCGAGGATGAATAATGTCCCAGTCCCGGAGCTCATGCGGGGGTGAATGAGCGGAGATCACGACGCTTTAAAATGGTTGGAGATGACAAAGCCAGGCGGGCGGGAGGGCGGGCGGATAGGCAGGGAGTCTGCAGGATAAGGAGCGTGTTGCATCCTCCTCTGTCACTTTTTTGTGGGATAATTTGTGCCTGTAGCTTAATGACAGCTGCGATGTGCGTCGGGTCTTCTCTGTGTTCTATATGGACAAGTTGACGTGCAGATAAAACAGACAAACCCGGTGTGTTTGTTCGCCATTGTGCATCCCTCAGCACATCCATTATACGCGGGGGGTCCCGTGGGCGTCGCAAAACGCGCTTGTGTGCATCGACGGTACCTGCATAATAATACAGAAAGACAAGGGGGGCTGTTTATAACGGGAAACGTCACTGTATCGCCGGCTTCAGCATACAACAGTATATACAGTAGCCTCTAGTACTAATTGGTCGCCTTCGCTTTTGAACTGTAAAGCACGTCTCCCGTCTATGTCTCTGTCTCTCTCCCTCCCTCTCCCTCTCTCTCTCTCTCTCTCTCTATCTATCTCTGTCTCTCTGTCTCTCACTCGCACTCACTCAGCCTCACCTCTCTCCCATCAATCCAACGGTGCAGGACCTGCTTGCTCGTCCGCCGGTTACCGCAAGGCAGATGATGAGATGTCCGGGACCACTTCCCAGGCGGATCCCGTAGACGCCACGGCGCGCACGGTGCTGCTCAACCGGCCACAGAATACCAAGTTCTGCGACAACCATGTCAGGTAGGTGTCAAGTTGGTCTCCTATTAACTGCAGCTTTTTGCTGTGATGCATGTCATGTGACTTCATTTGCACTTGGGTGTGCGCTGAAAGCAAAAATAATAGCCTATGTGATGAGCTGTCAGCAGAGCATGTTGATCATTTGATGTTTTAATTGTTTCCCGAAAGGTTTTAGTCAGTGCTTAACAAACAACAGCAAAATATCCATGTCACCGGACTTATGAAACCCCTGGTCGTGCTTACTACAAAGGTTGATACACTCTTCATTACTATTCTTAGTGTCATACAAATGACTTTTTCTCAGAGGAGCTTTAAACCCATGTCACCAGGTTGAAGGTCATTACACCCTGTTCGTATGTTTTTCATAACACGTGCTACAAGTAGACTTTGGACCACTGAGGTTATGTTTATTTTTTCTTTTTAAACATTTCCCTTTTCTTTCAGTTTTACCTTAAATCACAACAATATAAAGAATGTTGCTGTACTTCTACAATTACTACAGTTTTACAAGAGAAACTCTATCAACAAGGCTGTTTAATAAATCACCTATTAAGTAATTATTTGCAACTCTTCAGTATTCCCAAAGGGTGAGGCTGACGTGTGCCTGAAGTCCAGTTGAAAATCACTGTTGGAAAAAGTGCTCGGCTTATCAACTCAACATCACTGTGTTGATTAATCAGTACATCCTCATGTATATTTAAAGCTGCCAATACAAGTCATCTAACTACGCTTACATGTGTTTACATAAATTGCAGAAAGTGTCGCGACGTTTGGTCAAAGGTGTAGTCCGTGTTTGTGTTGATTGACAAACTGTGAGGGAGGCATTGTAGAATGAGTAGCCGTGGATTTCACAGGAGATAAAAGCTTTGTGATCTGATTTCTCAGGACTCTCAGTCAAGTGGTTGGATGTGTGATTATTCTTAGTCATGACCTTCTGTGGCATGAGCAAGAAGAAGTGGACCACAAATCTGGGACCACACTCCATAAGATCGTTTCATGCGTTGTGTGCTGGTGTCTCTTGGTGACCCCCCCCCCGTAATGCGACACTAAACATTTGAGGGAAATTCCTGCTTGTATGTAGTTATATGGGCTTGACTGTGGTCATGAATAGTAAGTCATATTTTATTTTTGATTCAGTCAGATGCCAATGTAATTTCACCCCTGTATAAAACTGTTGCTGGCGCTGTACGGAGCACTTGGTTCATGTTCATGGGAGTGGAAGGCGGGTTGTTGATCAGTTGACGTGCAGCGGTCCGTTATTGTCAGGAGATTCAATTTCACTTTTAAAAGAGCCTATTTCAGGTCTACAAATAAGATTAAAGCGGGTACTTCCTGGCTCATCTGATTGGATCACATGTAGTGTCCTGCCCACGCTGCATGTTGATTGGAGAGTCGGGGGGCATTTGGCTCTGGAGGTGTGCCCTTTGATGTCCCTGCTTTCCTGTAACTCTGTAGTTTGTGTTTGAAAGGTTCGATAGCCTTATTGATTTTCCTGAGATTAAAGCCTTGTAGCTTTTATCTGTATACTCAACCCACCTCCTGTCCATTCCTTATGTCCTTGACTTCCATATTTCATTGTATGCAGTTGTTTTTAAACAACATGAGCATTAGTGCTGCTCTCCTGCGCACAAATGCAGCAAAGTATCTTGCTCATTATTCTAAGAAAATTCAATTTTTTCTTTTTTTTTAACAAACATTTGCATTTCCAGGAAATCAACCTGCCTGTGTTGTTTCACTTAGAGGGAAAACTCCTCTCTGACTTCAGCCCAGTGTTTTCTTTTGGCCTTAAGTGTATGAAGAACATTGACCTTTTTTTTTATGAAAACACGACAAAGCCACACAGCAGCAGGAGAGCATCACCCCTGCTGCTAACAGCTGTTAACACCGCCAGCAAGTTGAACATCTATAGTATGAAAAATAACACAGCCAGATGTTTTAGACTTGTTTTTTTTCCTGTTCCAGTCAAAACATGTATGTTTGTCATTGTGTGTCTGCGGAGTCTAGTATCACTTGTTTTTGATTAGATTAAGGCAGCTTCATCTGTAGGATCATAGGTGTAGTATCACTAACTCTGAGGCAGAGCATCAGGGTCAGGATACTGTGTGTGTGTGTGTGATAGACTCACAGCTGTTGATGTGCTGGTTTGTGTGTAATGTCCTGCTCTTTGTAGTTTTGTGACTGTGTGAGCTAGGCAGACGGAAAAAGTGGGTACAGGTTCATCTCCTAGGAGATTCTGAACTGTGATGGAAGTGTGTGTTTCGCCATTCACTGCATGCACATGGTGCACTCACACACAAACAAACACACAAAGACACACGCACTTTCCATTAAACAAAAGCCATTGCAGAAGCTCTTACTTTTCACTCAAGCCACACAGGAAAAAAACAGGCTGGCCTTGTCTTGAAAGTTGACATTTTTATTTTTAGCCTCTCTAAAAGCTCTTACGGTAGCTCCTGGCTATAACAAGGCTAATCAATACAGTTGTCTGATCAATAAAGTTGATTGGCAGATAGGTCAAGTTTGCCAAGGTTTCTTGCGCCTGTTTTCTGGAGCTTTGAGCCTAAATATAGATTGTTAGATTCAAAATATTGGTCTATTTATAGGTATGATGTGACTGCATCCCATAATGGCTCTATTATATATTGATTTTGTGCTACAATATTAAAACCCAAATAGAGTTTATTGCTGTTTAGCCTTTAAGGTAATGTTGTTCGAGTGCTTCAGGTAAAAAAAAATCATTAGCTCACAATTTATGCATGAATTCGAACTTTTACTAAATTCACTCATTGGCTCTGCGTCCTCCTGTCTAAATGTAAACATAGTGTAACGTCTCCTGTCTTCTTGCCTTCTTCTGCAGCACCACCAAGTATGGGATTCTCACCTTCCTGCCGCGGTTCCTGTATGAGCAGATCAGGCGGGCTGCCAACGCCTTCTTCCTGTTCATCGCACTCATGCAGGTAAACCCCACGCACAAAACGTTAACAACAGCTGTCAGCGCTGTTGGCTTCAGAGTGCTGTTTGTTTGGCTACAGTTTGGTTCTGTGGCCCACACAGGCTTTTAAAAAATAGATCTTGAAAAGTCTTGTTTTTTTAAAACTTACCAGTGTTCCCACAGGCCCAGTTATTTTTGAAATACTGTATTATGGATTTTTGAGAGATGAGAGAGGTTCTCTGGATGAAAAAAGTTTAAGATTCGGCCAAAGTGAACAGAATACAAGTGTCATTCAAAAAAAAATCACTTTTCTTTTTTTTATGAGCACTGATACATCAGTATGAGTTGATTAGATATTACTTATTTACTTGTTTGCATACTACTTGTATTCATCATTTTCCTCACGGCAAGTGTATCTTTATGACAGCTTTTAACACTTTTATGAACTAAAAAACATTAAAGATTAAGAAGAATTGGTTCACAGAAGACAGTAAGTAGTAAGATGGTAAATCTCACAAAGTGTTGAAGTTGCTACCTGATAAGTGTGATATTTCCTTTTTCATGGATGGGAGGAGATGAGGGGAAGTTGTTTTTATTTTTTCTTCTGTGATCTTCACAGAAAATTGCACTAGCTCCCATTGTGCTAACATGGCTCAACCCACTGCATTGTGTGTTTTGAAATAAACAGACATTGGGATGTTGAAAACAATATTTATCTCAATAGATCTGTTATCAGTATCATTGTGCAAGCTGAACCAGTTATCCTGAAAAGCTAGCATGGATGTGTCTAATGCAGTAACAACTGTGATGGTCTCTTATGGGTGCTTCAATGTGCTCAACACTCTCCCTCAGCAATGATTTCTCATTGTTGCCTCTCTTTGACTCTCTTCAGCAAATCCCTGATGTATCACCGACCGGTCGCTACACCACGCTGGTCCCACTCATCTTCATCCTCACCGTGGCCGGGATCAAAGAGATCATAGAGGACTATGTGAGTACAATACACCTGCAACATGGTCAGAAGTTAGGTTAGGCTTTTAACTCATTTTTAAATGTTTCACATAGGAGAGAGGGACAGCTAACGGTTTTCTTGAAAGCTAATGCATCTTCATCTGCGTCTTTACAGAAAAGACACAAAGCAGACAACACCGTCAACAAGAAGAAGACAACAGGTATCATGTGTGTGCTAGTTAGTGTGCATCAACTGTATGTGCACTTTTCCATGAGTGTGCTTGTATCTATTTGTGTGGTTTTGTTTTCCTTTCATGGCTGAGTGAATGGCTCTTGCCTGTCACTCACTATAGCGCAGGCCATGCAGCCCCAGACAAAAGTTTAGTCGCTATGAATACTGTATGAGAGCTGCTCTATAGGCTGACTGATGGCTCTGTTGTCCTTGTCTCTCAGTGCTGCGGAGCGGAGCCTGGCAGACAATCATCTGGAAACAGGTATCACTAACATCGCAGACTTCATCTTTGTCGCTCTCTCACTCATCACTCCTGTGCTTTTGCCTTCTCACTGCCCCCGCCCCTGTTCTACGAGTCCGCTTATTGGCAGATGTGACCTGGAATAACACTGTGAGAAGTGCAGTCGGAAAAGATACATATTTACAAGGCTAACTATAGCAGTTGAAGCACAAATGGTAAAATAATAATGGAATTATAAGATAATGCAAACAGGCAAGAAAGCAACGTTAATTAAACAATAAATATCAGCAAGATATTAGTATTAGGTGTCGCATATCTTGCAGCCAAACACAAAGCACATCGGTTTGTTTAAAACTGGGAATGAACATCAAAGTTCTTCCTTTTTCTTTGCGATTGTTAAATGTGTACATTTGTCTCAGAGAAGCTGCGTTTCTGTCTCATCCTCACCTGTTCTGCTGTGATCACGTATGTGCTCTTGGTTTCCAGGATTTCTTGTGTCCTTCTCTTTTTGTGTCCCGACTGTAGTCACTCAGTCTGCGTTGGGTCAGCATCTGTCTGTGCTTCTGGATCGTTGGCAATAAAACTCTTCCAATTTGTATTGATGTTTCAGGAGCCAGATAACAAGTGTGTCTGTTTGTAGTTTTTAGGCTTGATGTATCCAATGTTGTTTGGTGAATAATTAGGTTTTGTCTATTGGTCTTTACTTCATCTGGACCAGTGACTTGCTCAAGCAAAGCTTTTTCTTCCAGGGAAAAATCTGACAAATTAAAGTATATGAGGGAAAATGAACCGAGTTTGTCACAATGTAATGTATGTTCTGAGATATTGAATGTGACCTTTTTTCTTTAATGAACTCATTAACTGAGTCCAGCTGTGTACAGTCTTGGTTCAGCGGATCAAATCAAATCAAATTTGACTCCTTGTTATGTGTGTGAAAACAGTAGAGAACAGGAATGGAAGGCCCAGTGTTATTCAGGGTCAGTACAGGTGAAGGAATTTGGTCCAGTTGCTTCGCTAACGTAGTAATGTTCATGTTGAGAGGAAGTGGTGATAAGTAGTTTCCCTGAAATGATCCCTTTTTCTTCTTTGCCTTCATTGCTATGTAATTTGTCTTTGTTATATCATAAACCCTACCCAATATGATTTTGGAGAATTCTGTATTTCCTTCATTTTTTAAAACGGTAAAAAGAAAAAAATGTAAAAGTCTGCAAAAGGCCCAGTAGAGTCGTGCTTTGGTAGAAAGCCATGAGAAAGTTCCTAAGAGAAAGAGCTGTGTTTAGAAATCGATAATGCTGCAGTTAACGTTATCCACGATCGTGTTATTTGTCGGAGTCAAGCTTATCTCCCCTCCTGTGCACTGGGAAAAACAAGTCTCTGCCTGCAGATCTCAGGAGAACAAGCAGCCTGAGGAACAAGATTGAGTAGTTTAGACTGCGCCTGGTGTAGCGCGCCGGCTCTGATAACAACTTCACCTGCTTTCCCAGACCTCAGTTTTCTGATGTTATCATACAGGTTTTCTTTGTAACGGGGGAATCCAGAGAATGGTACTGGTCTTTTTTTTTTCTTTTTTTTTTTTTTTTTACTTTTTCTCCCACTTGCTTTTGTTCAAATTATGTGTTATATACGACATTGTCTCCCAGTTCTTTAAAGTAATTTTTCAAAATGCTGTAGTTTTGTAATATAATTGTTTTGGATTGGATGCAGTGCTGTGATTTGTCTCCTTGAAATGAGGTGAACCGTGAATGCCTCCTTTTCCCTTCTCCCTCTCTCTCATATCTACATGCTTGTAATCTTTGTATCTTGTTCTGGTCTGCCTCTGTTGCAGCCTAATCCAAACAGTTTAAGCTATGCACCGCTGTGCTCACTGTCACTTTATTTCATGTCTTCCTCTCACTCTCTCTGTTGGCTGCCTCTTGGCTGGTCACTAATGAACTTGCCTGTTGTTTCCCCCTCTCTGTCTTCCTCCCTTGCCCCCTCCTATTTCCCCCCCGACCCTGTCTTAACACCCCTCTTCTTCTGTCTCCCCACCTTTTTTTCTCCCTCACGCTGTTGCAATGCTGCATCCTGGCCACTAGGTGGCAGTAGGAGACATAGTGAAGGTGACCAATGGGCAGCACCTTCCAGCTGACATGGTTATAGTGTCCTCCAGGTCAGACTCCAGTGTGTGTGTGTGTGTGTGTGTGTGTTTGTTTGTCTGTGGGCATACATATGCATTTGTGTATGTTTGCCTGTTAACATGTGTCCCCCATTAATGTATTCTATTATACTAATCATTTGTTGTGTGTTAGACGGTACATACATACATTCTAGGGCTGCAACTAATGACTATTTGTTATCAATCAATCTAGTCACTATTTTTTTTGATTAATTGTTTAGTGTAAAAAATGTCACTAGAACCTTAAGTGTTAAAGTGTTAAAATTGACCAACAGTCAAAAAACCCAAAAGGGTTCAACTTAAAATTGTATGAAATGATGTAAAGGAAGCAAAAATTCATATCTGTGAGGCTGTAATCAGCAAATGTCTAATCACTGAATCAATTATTCATTATTCAAAATGGTCATTGATTGATTTTTCTGTCGCCTGATGGATTAATCATTTTAAACCCCACAATATTTTGATGCAACCCTGCCTCCTCTCCCCAGTGAACCTCAGGCCATGTGTTACACTGAGACCTCAAACCTGGATGGAGAAACCAACCTAAAGATCAGACAGGTACGACATATGTCCGTTTTTTTTTACAAATTTTTGTCAGTGCAGGTAGTCATTGAGGAACTAAGTATATGCAGCATAAACACTGTAACACCTACAATTAAAATAAATTAGGATTAGATTCGGTATTTGTGCCCCTTGTAAAGTGTGGTGGGTCACGTGTGTCAAGGAGCTGCTAATCCACCTGAAAAGAGGTCAATAATTTAGGTTTTAGTGGCGAGGCAGTTGTTGTTTTGGAAACATCTAATACCTATCACTGCAAGTAGATACAAGTAAGCAAATTAATTAAAGATGTTAGAAAACGTTGGCATCAACTTTCAGGGCTCTGTATCAAATGAAACTTTACTTCCTCACAGTCTTCTCATTTGAATCTCCATGGCTCACGCACAAGACCTGATAGTGTTTCTCGCTCTCTTTCTGTCCCCTGTTTTTGTAATTTGTTTTTCTATTATGTACTTTGTGATCATCTCATTAACTCAATAAACTTCCCTCGACTTGTGGTTGATTTCTTTCCAGGGTCTGTCGCTCACAGCCAGTTTTCAGACCCTGGAGGATTTGATGGGCCTGTCTGGTCGTTTGGAGTGTGAAGGCCCCAACCGACACCTGTATGACTTCACCGGCACACTGCGGCTGGAGAACCAGAAGTGAGACCCCCACACACACACACACACACACACACACACACACACACACACACACACACACACACACACACACACACACAAAGTTGTTTTGTCCTGATAGGATACTGATTGACAGTAGAGGTTGAACTGCCAGTGTTAAATGCTTAATGTTCTTTTTTTTTAACATGTAAAGTACGTCAGTATCTAAATCATATCTTTGTGCAAGACAGATGTGGCTAAAACATCAGGATTAAATTATTTAGAAGTCATAGATTTTATAGTTACCATATCCAGTACAAAGCAAAAAAGCTTGAGAAGGGACTTAAAAGAAGAAAGTACTCAAAGTATATAGAGCATTTTTCTTTTGAATGCAGATATTATACTCACAAGTAACTTGGAAAATGCAGGTCGCCCCAAATCTGCATCCATTTATCATGTTTTGTGCTCATCACTTCTCCCTTTTCTCCTCAGTCCAGCTCCCCTGGGCCCGGACCAGGTGTTGCTGCGCGGCGCCCAGCTCAGGAACACTCAGTGGGTTGTGGGAATCGTTGTCTACACCGGTCATGACTCCAAACTGATGCAGGTAAACTCAGTGTCTTGTCTGAATTCAGTAAACGGTCTGTGCGTTATGTGTGAAAAATCCTGGTGTTGAAATATCTTAGAGCCAAAGAGTTTTGGAGTTGGCTTTGATATTTTGTGGATTTCATGGGACTACTTTAGAGCTTTTAATTAACTCTGTGACGCATTCATAACTGGGAGCATGTCCAAGGCGAGATGTACTTTTAATCTTCAGCTCCAGTGTTGCGATTGCTCACACATTCTTCTGCCAAAATACTTTTAATATTAGTTTTATGTTTGTATTTCTGTATGACAAATTAAATTAGATTGTAGACTTTTTCCCTAGACACACTAATGTAACTCAATAAAAACCTAAAGTATTCGTGTGTTTCTCACTTATACACTGACCTGTCCACCTCCCAGAACTCCACCAAGGCTCCACTGAAGCGCTCTAATGTGGAGCGGGTGACCAACATGCAGATCCTGGTCCTGTTTGGTATCCTGCTGGTCATGGCTCTGGTCAGTTCTATTGGCGCTGCCATCTGGAACAGAGAACACACTGAAGATGCCTGCTGGTACCTGTCCCGGGCTGGTGAGAACATACACGCAAACATACCACACTCCACTTTCTGGAACTCATGTCTCCTTACTGTGATGAAGAATTAGAATAAATACACAAATGAAGGGTCAGTAAATGAGGGATTATTGTGTGTGTGTGTGCGTGTGCAGGTGACATCTCCACAAACTTTGCATATAACCTGCTGACGTTCATCATCCTGTACAACAACCTGATCCCCATCAGCCTGCTGGTCACCCTGGAGGTGGTCAAGTTCACACAGGCCCTCTTCATCAACTGGGTATGAATCATCTGTGTTTTATAATGCATGTTATCAAATAGATTAACTACAGGCGGTCAGATATTCCTCATAACTTTGCTTGTGTCTTTGTTTTTTTCCTCAGGATGTGGAGATGTACTACTCAGAGACGGACACACCGGCCATGGCTCGAACGTCCAATCTTAATGAGGAACTGGGCCAAGTCAGTTCCTCCCCCTCCTCATAATCTTTGGCTAAAGCTCAGAATTACCATTACATGTTCAGTCTCAGTTAACACAGGCCTGTTAAAATGTGCGGTGTTAGCTCTCATTGCCTGTGGGCTGTTTGTCTTTTTCAGGTGAAGTATCTCTTTTCCGACAAGACGGGAACTCTGACCTGTAATGTCATGCACTTTAAGAAGTGTACCATCGCAGGAATAACATATGGGTCAGTCATTCCTTTTTTTGAAATACATTCTTGCCTCTTCGCTCCGACTAAAGGAAAATGAGCTTAGAATTCCACTAAATGCACTTTTGTACTGACCTTCCTTTAATCTCTAATTGTTTACCTAATTCATGTCTCAGACTAACCTGTAGTAAAGAATGAGCTGCTATTAATTCAGTTGACTGAACTCTTGCATGGGTGCACAAATGAACTAATCAACTCATCAGCTGATTCTGAACTGATTTCCTTTTTGGCAATACAACCTCATTCATCACTGCAGCCACTTCCCTGATCTTGACTGTGATCGTTCGATGGAGGACTTCAGGTTGGTAAACCTTCTCCTCTGCCCGTCTCATCCGTCTTCTCTTTCTGTTATTCTCCTTGTCATTTTAGACTCTGCATGTTCTCAGAAATGGATTTACTGTGTATACGTTGATCAGAACATTAGAGGCCTGCAATGACATTTGAAGGCCAAAAATTTAATTTTTTCCTACACAATAACTAAAATAATTCTTCTCGTATTTTTTCCCCCTCACAGCAATCTGCCGTCCAGCAGCAATAACTCTACAGAGTTTGACGACCCAACTCTCATCCAAAACATTGAGAAGGACCATGTAGGTGTCTCTGAAGCTTCTCTCATATTTCTTTATTTGAAGCCAAATCTGCCCAAAAATGACTAGACTCTGGTGTTAATGACCGTGTCTGCTCTGGTTTGCACGTGTGCGTTCAGCCTACATCACCTCAGATCTGCGAGTTCTTGACAATGATGGCAGTGTGCCACACCGTGGTCCCGGAGAGAGACGGCACCCAGATCATCTACCAGGCCTCTTCGCCAGATGAAGGAGCACTGGTCAAGGGGGCCAAAGGACTTGGCTTTGAATTCACTGCAAGGACGCCGCATTCGGTCATCATGGAAGCCGTAAGTGTGTATCTGTGCACTCTACTGCAGTAAGAGCTGCTCTCTGTAACAGCAGGGACTGACATTTCTTTGTGTATTTCAGAGAGGAAAGGAGATGAGTTACGAGCTGCTGAATGTGCTGGAGTTTTCCAGGTAATACCCCATAAATATCCCTCTCACTCAGTAAATAATTCTGTGATATAAGACTGTAGTATGTTTTGAAACTAAACCCAGTGCTTCCTTTACAGTAACCGCAAACGTATGTCTGTGGTGGTCAGGACCCCCAACGGGAAGCTACGGCTATACTGCAAAGGAGCTGTATGTTTATCTCATTATCATTGGCTGTCAGTACTCCAAATGTCTCCAGACTATTTTTCATAAGGCATTGTATTTCAATTCGGGGGCAATTACTTTGTGTTATTGCAGGATAATGTCATTTTTGAACGTCTGACTGAGGCATCCCAGTACAAGGAATTAACTGTTGCTCATCTGGAACAGTTTGCCACTGAAGGTAAGAAGTTTCTTTTTTACCTGAAAATGCGTCTTTTGCTTCACTAGATGTTCATTTTCTCTGTGTTGATGTTGTTACTGATAAGTGATCTGTGTCTGCAACATCTCTTCTCATTATTTTTGCTTCACTGTTACTCAGGTATAACTTTTTTGCTCTGTACTGGTGATGTTTTGGCTTTTGTGTTGTTTTTCCAAATGCTTTTTTCATCGTTTTGTTGAGCTGGTGCTTTCAGAACCACACACGGCTTTGATGGTTCAACACAGAAGAATGGACTTGAGTCACATACTTTCAACTCAAGTCAGACTTGAGTCAAATATCTGATGGCATCAGGCGCGATTAGGCGAAATAGAAAAATCTTGCTAGACTTGCCCCCTCCCGTGCAAGCCCAAACAGAAGAAGATGGCTAACGTCCACAGCATAGTTACACAAGTTCAGGCAAACTATCTGAATAGCTATCTGGTCACACTGAACGACAGTGACACATGCAGTCAGGATAAGGAGCGTACACGCTCTAATTGTACAAATTTAGAATACAGAGACTGATTTGGAACAGGATGCTGCAATTTTAAAACGGCATACGGAAGAATACTGTAGGGTCCAAAAGAGCGTCTTAGACTTCTTGACTCCACTGTATGTCAGGACTCGACTATGACTCAGAACTTTGTGGACAGGTTTTGTGATCTGATCTTCAATATAAATCAGAGTGTTAAAGACTTGACCTTGCTTAACCCCACTACAGTTTAAGGTTTAAATTAAATCAGACCTACTGGCCCCGGAGTTTCCTCCCTTCAGCCTGCTTCTCAGCTTTCCAATGGAAAAACATTGGACTATTCACCCTCACTTAAAAACATGATCTATTGCTGTTCCATGACCACAGTGATTGATCGCCTTCCTCCCCTCTGATCCACCCAGGCCTGAGAACTCTTTGTTTTGCCTATGTGGACTTGGAGGAAGGCGCCTATCAGGAGTGGCTGAAGGAATACAATCAAGTCAGCACCGTACTCAAGGACCGTGCTCAGAAGCTAGAGGAGTGTTATGAACTACTGGAAAAGGTAAACACACCTTCTCTCACTCTGTAGTGATGTGTGTGATTTGGGCTCTGACCTCATGTGACATGTTTTGGTGAAAGCAAAGCGCCTGCAAATCTTAAATGATCTTTATCTTAACAGTTAAACGGTAAGTCTACACCCCAGAATGTTGAATTGTAATGATAATTTGTGCTTGCGATTGCCAGGTAAGCTTTCCAGGGTGGACGTGGTTATTTTTAACTAAACTTCTTTTTGTAGCACGTATGAAACTGAATAAAAGGTATTGATAGATTCATATGAAATCAAAGCAGAAAGAACGGTTACCAACACACACAAACACAAACACACACACACACTTCATGTTTGCCAGCAGGTGGCAGAGTGGCTCCATTATTTCCCACACTTTAACAACCGTGGTGTACTTGCCTAACAATGCTCACTCAGCAGCGTAGTTGTGGGTAAATTGTGTTTCTTTCCTTTTATCACAGTGTAAGGACACATACTGGTGTGCTGGAGAAGGCCGATCATTATGGAAGTTGTTTGTTTGTCGGTCAGTAAAGTAACGCTGATGTAGTGGTAAACAGATTTCAGCTTAGAGTTATTCAGTAGAGGTTTGAACTTATAGGTGGGAAAATCAAGGATTTAGAGGAGAGAGTCAAGGTGAGAAAAGTGAGTGAAGAGCAAAAAAAAAGAGGAAGCAGGAGGAGGAGGGGAGCTCAGACTGGGAGACCACAAGGGTAATTACCTGCGCCAGCCTGCCAAAAGCCCCATAAAACTGGAGTCAACAACACAGTAGTGTTAACTTGTGTGTCTGTGCGAGTGTTTGTGTGTGCGTCCGAGTGTGTCTAATGAGGGTACACGAGCATTTAAATGCTGAACAAATTAAAGCAAGGAGGGAAAGGTAATGGGTTACTTCTTGGCACGAAGACACAGAGTTGGTACAGAGGTCTAGATTGAGCTGCCCGCTGGCATCGTTCTCATCCTTAAATTAGATATGGATGATGTTCTCTGGAGAGAAAGAGCCCTCACATACAGGCTGGTAATGTCTGGCTGAACTTGTAGCTTAAATATGATTTATGTTAACCTACTTTCCCCCCTTTGTGCCACATTTCGCTCTCACGATGTTTTTGAATCTCACATCTCACGCTCCTCTTTTCCACCGACAGAACTTGATGCTGTTGGGCGCTACAGCCATAGAGGACCGTCTCCAGGCTGGCGTGCCAGAGACCATCGCCACTCTGATGAGGGCTGACATCAAGATCTGGGTCCTCACCGGAGACAAACAGGAGACCGCCATCAACATAGGTGAGTGGAAAGCATCTAAAAATAAAACAATATAGATAAAACACGACTTTTAGATCACATAGGTAGTGACTTATATGAATCCAGCGATAGGGTGGAAGCTGTAGACTGGCGTGCAGCAGTGTGTAAGAAACTGTATGTGTTGTGGAGTTAATTCAATTATGTGGGCTGTGACATGCCAGACATGCCTCCAATCTCTGAGCGAAATGTGCCAGCGGCCAGGCTTCCAGTGGTAGAGGGGACAGTTATGACATTAGTGCATTTGGTTTCTCTTGGCAGTCGGTTTGTGGAAGATGTCCAAAAAAACAGGGCTTGAAAAACAAAATCTTCTGTGCAGTTGGGACTTTCTCTGTCCTATACTAATCCCCTCTCATTTTCCACACACTTTTGTATAGTTGAAGTGACATCTTTAGTTTCCGACATGATTTTCTCCTGTTTTTTTAACACTTGTGTTAGCTTTCTACAAAGTGGTCAGCTATGTTGCTATGTTTAATTGGAGCATGACATAGTTGATGTATGCACAGCAGAACACTGCAGGCTGATAGCCGACAGAGGGATCAGGTAGCTGTGTGTGTGAAGCAGGACTCACTTGAACATGATACCATTTTTTCCACCTGTGTTTTGGGTTTGAGCACATCTAATCTCACTCCCACCGCCCACTCTCTACCTTCCACTATCGGTTTCTGTTTCTCAGGTTACTCCTGTCGCCTGGTGACACACGGCATGTCCCTCATCATCGTCAACGAGGACTCTCTGGATGTGAGTAGACCCTCCTCCTCCTCTTGCTGACCTCCCTCTCTCATGTCTGTGTCCACATTGTACAGTATTGGGACTTTTTGTGTGTTGTGTGTTCTACAGTAGCAGTAGGGGGGAGGGGGTCTTAGGAGGGTTACCGTGGGAACTAGGGTGTGGTCCACTGGCAGATTGGTGGGTGTGGCTCATTGTATGCTTACAGGTGCAGGTGATTAAAGTCTCTGGTGTCCCTTTGGAGAAAGGGATGAAAAGAGACAAACATAGAACTTTCACTTCTTTCCCTCCTTTCCTTCCCCTTTTCTTCGGTCTCTTTCATAAATAGTATTCTCACTCTATTTGTGACACACACACACACACATACACATGCAAACACCTACATATAGTCAGTGTGCAAGCATTAGTTTAAATTGAATGTAATGTGAAAATATTCCTTTAAAAAGTCAGTTAAACTTCGACAAACTGAATGGTAATGGTGGTTTCCTGCTAACGTTGTGAGCACCCAGTTCACGTTATGATCTGTCGCCGTGTTAGCCTAAACAAGCTAACATTAGCCTAAACAAGCTAACATTAGCCTTTGTGAACGTTATGTGTGGAGCTTTGCTACAAGAGACGCCAGTTCACAAACAATAACTGTAAGATTTCAGGACGTGAACATTTTGACAAGTTGATATAAAGTTACCACCTGAAACTCACTCACCTTGAATTCTGTGCACGTCTGGCTGTCTGTCTTTGAAGTGCTTAGATAAGTCTGAGGTTTTTCCTGCTTTCATTGGAAATGATCTGTGGCACCGTTTTCGTACTGGCTTCATCTTGTCTATAACTTGTCCCCGGTGATCTGCGTCAAATACACCAATATCTCCACACGCCAGTTTTGGTGTGTTTTTGTTTATCCGCACATCGCAGCAGACCTGTTGCTGCACTTGCCGCCGCCATTCCACGTGTAGCTGTTATTGTTTACTGTGCCTGCCTTCTTCTCTTTGAGTTTGATGTCAGAGTAGGACGCTTTCAGGGTGTACCTACGACACTTTCTTTACCTTCGGTACCTGTGGTACTTATGGCAACCTGGTACCAAAGTATCGGTTCTCGTGACATCCTCAGTCTAACCTATGTTTAGCTAAAAGCCGAGTGTTCAGACTGTATGTGTTAAGCCTATTGATGTTCCTGTTAGACTGAGATCTGAGACATGCTTTATCTCCAGATTAGATTTTTACCCCAGTTATGTGTTCTTTGCATTCAGGTTTCATGTGTGACTTTACCTAAGTAACTTGATTGACGTCATGTGTCTCGGTGTCTCTTTTTTCACACACTCTCACACGCAGTCCCAGACTCCGACATATGTGCTGACACTCGCACACTAACATGTATACGCACACACACAATCACAGTGTGTTCTCTTTTACAAAGTTTGTTTACACGTGAGATGGGGGAGATTAAGGCTCATAAATTTTAAGCGTATGCACCGTGTGCGTCTGTGTGTGCTTGTGTGTATTTGTTTATGGGTTTGTGTGTGAGTGCCGGTTTGTGGCCCCAAAGTGTGTGTTAAACCTTGATGTAGAGACATCTTTGTTTACATTCATAACTTTCTTGCTTCATGTAATTCTTTGCAGAAGTGGTGGGTGTCTTGAACTGTGAGTTTGTAGAGTGATTTTTTTTATTAGTCTGAAGCGTGATGAACGTGACATTAGAGACTTCTGTGTGGTTAACATTGCATCCATAAAAGGATTTTAATGTTGGTAAGGACATCAAATTTAACTGCACAACTTCACACCTATGATCATTTTGCTTTCCTGTATTACGCCAACCTCTTGTAAAAGAAATTGTTGTGAAGTGTTAGGCCTTCTTACATGTATTAGTGTGGTGTCTGGAAGCTCCTAGACTTTGGGAACTGCTGGTCAAAAGCCAGACAGCATGCAAAGCCACTTAGACGCTGGGTAAATGGATTTGGACAGGGTTAACATTTCAGGGTAATAAGGGTACTTTAGCCTGAGAGTTACCTATACATTTAGCACAAAACCAACACAGTTAGAACAGTAAGTGGATCATTGTTAATATAGTTTGGAAGATTTTATTAGCAGTCTGTGTGCCATATTCTGTTATGTGCTGTACTGTTCCAGTAAACATTTCAGTCTGATTGCTGTTTGGTCAATATAGTCTGGGTCAGAAAAAACATTTGGCTTTAACAGATGATTACATAAAAGTTTTTCCTGTCATTTTTCCCACCATTGTATATTGCTTATACATACTTGAAATTCTTGTCTATAAGCTTTAATTGCAGCCTAAGGATATGTTATGCCTGTCCTTCTTGGGAAATGTCCGTACACAGATTACATTTAGACATAGTCTAATCTATTTCATAAGAAATATTTCCAGGGACAAAAAAGATCTCCTTGACAGCTGAATAAATTGTAATGTGGATGTAGCAATAGAGGATTAAGGTCATTGCTAAGAGGTTCTCTCCAAAGAAGGGACTTCCAGTATAAACAAAAGAGATAAAATTTCGAAATCACACATTTTTGGTAATGCTTATTAGAATTAGGACAAAAAGTCATACAAATGCCCCTTCATTAATAATAGAGTGCTAAAAAATCCACAGAATATGTTCAGAAAGGAAAGATCGTACACTAAAGAATTGGCTTGACACTCACTATGACTGGAATTATCCTGAAGATGATTTTGTGTGATGTAGTTTGAGACTTTCCTCATGTCAAATGCAGACAAAGACTTTCCATTCATTACGCTGCATTTAGCAGCAACTTGAAACAACTTGGTCGAGTAAGGACTTCATCTTTCATCTGGAAAGTCTGGCTTCAGTCCACTGTAATGGCAACAGTCCACCCTGCTGATGTGTCCTTCAGCAAGTTTTTGAATGTTCACTAGCTTCAGGGGCGGGGGGGGGGTGGCTGCCGCCCTGTATCTGACCCAGACGTTCCTGTGGAGAAGATAAAGCACAAAAGGAAATGTCCCATTTTGGAATTAATAAAGCACTTTTCTGTTGTAGAAGATGTTGAAGATAAGAAAGAGTGTCTTTTTTTGTGAAGTGGCTGTATTAACACATTTCTATTTGGCACTCGGAGACAGCGGGACAGCTGGTTGACATGAAACATAAACCATGGGTCATGAGTGGAATTTTTCATGTGACAAGTGCAGAATCTACAGTATGCTTTAGTGCCTGGGACCCTTTGTAGCACCCACTTTCAAGTGGGTGTAAATGAAATGCAACAAACATGAGACAGAATAAAACCCATGACAAACCACCACAACAAAAGCCAGTTAAAAAAGGGGAGAAATGCTGGTTCACATCCATGTGTACACAAAACACAGTGATGACACCTCACAGATAATCATATTAGTCAGATCAGATATCTGATATTCTCACCTCATTAAAGGTCATATTAATAGCTATGTGCAAACCTACATTTGGACATATGGATGTAAGAGAAGAAACATTCTCTCTCACGCGCATACATGTGTACGTGCTCGTGTGTGCACATGGTGTCACAGTCATGCCTGTCGATCAGGAGAACTTCAGAGAGCTCTGGTTGTGACTGGTGGTCGGTGCGGATGAAAGCAACACTGTCTTCAGTGCAACACTTACCTTGCACTTAAAATAACTCGCACCGGCTCAGCTACTTCATACATGTGGGCCTTTTGAAGTGTAACCTGCACGTGAGCGAAAACAGAAGCTTCTTATCAAAATCGCACCTCAGAGTCGACCTCTTGCCCCCCCATTTTTTTTATAAAATTTGCCCCACATATATCATAACCTCTTTCTGCTGTTAGCAGCGTGTGAAGGCTAATCTTCGCGGTAGATCTTGCAGTTGCCAGACTTGGCGCCCGTCCTCTTCCCGACCAAGCCCATTCTCCGCTCCATGTCTCCTTCACACCACTGCCTCCACATCTGTCAGCACCCTCTCCGTGCACAGGAAGCGACTACACAGCGTCTGTGGTGTGTGAAAGGAAAAATGTGTGTGTGTGTGTGTGTGTGTGTTAGAGGGAGAGTCAAGAGGAGAGCAGGAACAAGCAACAAAATATGGTGTTTATCTTTGTGGAAGTGGGTTTGTGAATAAAACAAGGGGAGTGTTTATTGTACTTCATGTAGGAGATAGAAAATCTGGATAGAGAAAGAAAGGGGGAGAAGGAGGGGGAGATTTGGCAGAGCCATGTGAAGGCGATGAGTGAGTGGTAATGCGATCCCCTTTTGGTGCTCCTCTGCATCAAAACAAACCCTGTGAGCAATGCCTCCTGGGTAAACGGTTTGTGACCACTGAAGCTGTGACAAGCGCCATCTGTCACCTTCACAGCACATGCCACACACAGATTGACACAAATTTTTGTGGCCTGTCTCCCTCTGTTTAGTCAATACTGAAGCATACGAGCATACCGAAGTGAAAAACACACACACACGCACGCGCACACACACAGTTTACCCTGGATGCAGTAGCACATGATCACACTGATCAGCTTGATAGTTCTGAATATACATTACATCTAACTTTCCCACAATCCCCCTCTCCCTGTCACACTGCCCGCAGTACAACTCTTAAATAAACAACATCTCTCTTCTGCTCATTAATCATCTTTATGCGCACACACATATGCACACAAACACACACACACACACACATGCACATATGCACACACATGCATTTTGTAGTGCCTTGCATGAACTATTGTTCTGGCATTTTTCAATTTATAATAGCTTTTTGTACACCAGGCCTCCCACTGTTTAAGACCACATGTGTGTCTGTGTCTGTTTTTTTTGTCAGCTGTGTGTGTGTGTGTGTGTGTGTGTGTCTTTCTGGCGCAGACAGCAGAGGATGTGGGTGTTTGCACAGATGCGCAGTCTGATAATTAAACGGTATATTAAATCTCACTGGTGACAGAATCTGCACCTCAGATATGAGCATGTCTCTCTCCGCCTTCTTTTCACTCAGCAGGTCTCTCCCTCTTTCAGCCTTTTCCTGGTCTTGTTCACACTCCTCGTCCTTCGTCGTTCCCCCTTTCTTTGTACCTTTTCTCATTTATCTTGCTTAGTCCTTTTTTGTATATTTTATCCTCTGCCTATATACATTTGTTATCATGGTTCTAGCGATTGAGGTCTCTTTGATTGCAGAGGGTGGCCTGGAATGGATCAACATTTGGCTTCCCCCATCCTTACTGCGCTCATTCATACATATATTTATAGAGTGTGTGTGTGGGTGTGTGTGTGTGTGTTTGTTTGTTCTTATGCATTTTATGGCAAAGTATGCAATGAGAGAGGGTGACCTGTGATATCTCAAACTGCCTCCATGCCCTGCCCATTCTGTGATCCAAATATAAACCAGATAAAATTCCATGCAGAGGGGCCTGTGAACATGGTTTACAAAGTGTGTGTGTCTGTGCGTGTTAGAGTTTCTGCCCTCTTTGAGGTCAGATGCACATGAAAAATAAACATTTATTTTGGAAGTTAAAAAAAATGCTTGCTAACTAGATCTTGTCATAATCAAACCGGTGCAATCAAAGAATTAAGCAAGGTCTCCAAAAATAGCAGCTAATTTAGTGTGAGAAAGAGGGAAACTACATAGTCATGCATTTTTCTTTGGTCTGATATTTGTTCTCTTTGAGAAAGTGCTAACAGATCGTGGACCCTTGTGAGCTGTTTCTTTTCATGTTAAGACAACGGTCTTTTTTTTTTTCCAGAAGAATACAGTTAGGTCTGGACTTGCTGTATTTAGTGGGCGTCTGACTGTTAGCTTTAGGAGCTAACTAGTGTTTGTACCTTAGTTACCTTTTTAATCTTCTATAGCTCCCTGCAGACTTAGCCTGGTTATTATCCCGGGTTATCTTCGCCACTGCTAAAGCTTTGACTGGACTTGCTGTGACAAGTCACTGTGGCGTATTAGCACCTCAGTGCTAAGCTGGTGAATGTTTGCGTTCACGTGGGGGTTGATCCATGTATCTGACTCGCTTTCTGTGCTTTTGTGACCCGATCAATACGCAGCTCGATATTATAATGAATATGAGAGAGCTAACCGTTGAACCATCGTTAAATTTCTCTAAACAAATTGAAATGTAGATGTAGAATTTCCAACTGTCCCTGAAAGCTCCAGCTCATATCATGTCGGGAAGAGCTTCACAGCATCAAACCCCATATAGAAAGTTGTACAAGACTTCAAGGATCAACACCCTACACCACAAACATGTGTCATGTACATTGTTTTTAATACAGTCATTTTTCACTTATGTGCTGTTTACTCTGCATGATGCAGCTGAGGCTTTTTGTGTCCATTCCTCTGTGACAGGGTGAGGACAAGCAGGGAAAAAAAGATTTTGTCAGATTCTTATCTCTCACACATGCACCACATGTGTACACACACATACGCACACACACACACACACACACACACACACACACACACACACACACAACCCTTGTTCACTTTCATGCAAACAGACACACACACACATACATGCATACACGTGTTTTACCCCTCTATAAAAACACATGCACTTCTCTCTCACACACACACACACACACACACACACACACACACACACACACACACACACACACATAGCCCCTTTGAGTTTCACAACTCTGACAACCTGTAATCTCCTTTAATCCTTTCATTATGTTTTTGTTTTCCTTTGCCCTGTTTGGGGGAAAAAGGTGAATGCAAACAGGAATTCCGGCATACAAAGGAAAACACACAGCCTCAGGCTGAGAAAACAAGAGCAGGGAATTTTTGGGAAGAGGACGGATACTTATGTGTAGAGGGAACACGTGTGCATCGCTATTTGGCAAGAAGAAGAGGGGCTGCATTGTTGATGTGATTGTATTACATACGTGTATATGTGAGTGCGGTTGTGTGTGTGGACTGTGTTATCTCTTACACATGCTGATTGTTTGACAGAGGGGTCATCTCTCTGGAGGTCACTGGACTCCCTCTGGTCTCATGGCTGCCAATAACCCACTGAGAGAGACTATGTAGATTCTTAACGGCGCCAAATTTTCAAATGTTTGTGCACTTTTTCATCTTTAGTTTAGTCTTGCGTTGCTGATTGCTGTGTGTTTGGTTGAAATTTCCATGTTTCCACAAACAATTCATGTTATTTGGCATTTCATTCCACGTTATCCCTTATTTATTATGTGTATAAGCTGATTTCCACATGCACAACTAACAAATCTGTCCCCAGATAGAGAATAAGTGAGCTGTTTGCGACAGCACTGGCTAATGCTTGATGGATAAAACATTCTTGTTCCATCTGTTTAGTGGTGGAGTGATTTTTAATGGCTTTTACCTTAATTCATCTGATGTTCTTCTTAATGTACAGAGCTCTTCGTAAACAATAAGTCAGAGCCGGAGCTGTTGAGTAGAAATAGGTGTTAATTGGCCTGACCTGTTCTGACATTAATAATTGAAATCTGACAATTGATTCTTGTTGTTTCTTGTATTTGTTATTGATCAAGAACGGCCGAACAACTTTGTAACTTACCTTCTGTTTAGCAAGTCCTAATGGATCGCTAAAGGCAAGGTTGACACATATGTTGTAATTAGACTACATTTATGCTCTGTAACATTGGGATGCCATGGAAATCATAATTTAAGTCAGTGGTTGTGTGTGTGTGTGCGTGTGCGTGTGCGTGTGTGTGTCTGTGTGGGCCTGGTAGCTTGTAGCGTGCCTGCTCCTCCACATGGAATTCATTACATCTCCGTGGGATGTTTATTTTCTCTATTAATCCTTGTTCCTCTATTATCAAGAGCTCCATCAAAACTGCCCCAAACTGCTGCCCTTCAGGCGAGCTGGCATTCACACAAACACACACACTCTCACACACTTGCACTTTGCTTTTGTAAATGAACGATGCACGAGCCTCGATATCAGTCCAGTCTGTGATTGTCGTTCTCTCTCTCTCTCTCTCTTTTGCCATTTTTCTACCCGCTGTGATGTGTTGCTGCTTTGTGAAGGAAAGATTTAAGATTTGATTTCATGGTTAAACGTGCCTTCAGGACGTCGTTGCATCAACGTGTTGTGATAATCTCTACAACAACTGTGAAGTTTATATTGCCATTCTTAATTGTTTAGCACACACAGAAGCAAATTCTTTCCCCAGATGAAAGGAGTCTGTTCAACCAGGAGCATGTGTCTTCCATTTACTGCCAGTGGTTTTGACCTTTCAACAAATTGGTCTGCGTGTTTTGATTTGTGTGATTTGTATTTTCACCACTTTAGAGGCCACAATATCCTCAGAAAAACATATAACCTGAACATGTGGTCACTTGTAAAGAGCCGCTGCCAGATTGCATAAGAAAAAGAGTCACTTTCAGGGTGAGATTTAGATTTATAGATTAGATTAGGATTTAAGATGGTTCGAGGTTTGCTTTTCACTGGTAGCCAACAGCATCTCATCAAACATGCTTATAATGTGTTTGTGTGCTGTCTTGAAGTAACAGTAACAAACAGACTCTATCTGCAACATCTTTTTTTCTTTTTTTTTAACTAAACTGTAAACTCTCTAACTGGTCTTGGAAGTTGAGGGGGGAAAAAGAGCACATCTGTCCAATCTTCCTTACTAGAAACGGGTTTAAGAAAAACTCATGTCTCTTTGTCTTTGTCTCCCGGTAGGCTACTCGTGCCACGCTGACTGCTCACTGTTCGTCGCTGGGTGACTCTCTAAAGAAGGAAAATGAGCTGGCGCTCATCATCGATGGTCAGACCCTGAAATATGCGCTGTCCTTCGAGCTCCGCCAGGCCTTCCTCGACTTGGCATTGTCTTGCAAGGCTGTCATCTGCTGCCGGTAGGGAGGACTCATTCATTACACATACACATACAAAAGCACACTTTGGATTTATTACAGTGTATCTGCACTGGACTAGAAAGCCTGGAAAAGTATTGAATTCTGAGTTGACAAAGCACAAAAAAAAAAAAAAAATTAAATTTGATGCTTTACTTTATTAGCTTTATTAGCGTTCATCTTTTTATTGATATTTCAGCTTTCAATGAGCTTATGTTTGGAAGACATTAATGAAAATTTATCCTTGGTGCAGTAAATGGAATCATTCAACGAAAAGGAAATGACAATTTGTCTTGGTCATTTTTGATGAAATTTCATGCTGTTGAAACGGAGCGTGGAAAAATAGGGCAAATTAAATCAGCGCTCGGTGCCCGTAAAAGGATCATGAAAGCAGAAAACCCCACGTAAACGCACACAAACTTCATAAAAAATGTCAGTGTGGTCAAAGTTTACGTCTTGTGACCAAAAAAAAACTGAAACTAATCAGTCTGCAAGAAGTCTAGACAAAGTCTGGAATTTAAATCTATCAGGAGGATGAGCTCTCTGTATCAGAAACATTTTTTACAGATAAACAGCGTCATTGTGCCGTTGTGGGAAAACCCCTATTTCCAAAGAAAAAGGGGAGACGTTGTCTGCTGAAATTTGCAAGCTCCCAAATGCATTTTAATTCAATGTTTTGACCTGCAGTGTCTTCTTTAGGTAAAACCCTGTTAGCTAGATTTTGTCCTGCACCTGTTTTTGCTGTACAGACGCATTAGACAACATCTATGACATGAATCTCGTTAAATGCCAAAACACATAAGTCTAGCTTGAGTGTTGGCAGGAGAAGGTTTCATTGGGTTTTTTATAAAGTACGCAACTGAAAGAAAAACGATGAGAAAGAAATTCAATTAATCTCACCGCAGACAGATTTTTCTCACTCTGTTGTGTACGTGGTAGAGAGAGAGAGAGAGCAAGAGAGAGAGAGAGAGAGAGTGTGTGTAATTGTGTGTGTCAATGCACAGGCCTGCATACCTGCATGTGCATGTGTTTGTAAAGGTTGTCGGTTGCCCACGGTCAGCAAATGAATGAGGATGATAAAAGGCTGCACAGCAGGAGTAATGTAATACAATCAGCTGCATGGAAATGTCAAAGTCATGACTCACTTACTGCTGGTACACCAGGAATGGGTACCAGTGCACTCACACACACACACACACACACACACACACTCACTCACACACACACACAGGCATTGCCATTATACATTTCCATTGATACAAAGTGCACTCTGTTCATACAATGTTTACTGCATGTTCCCTTTTTTGGTCATGTTCCACTCAGCACCAGCTGTGATGTTTTAATAAAAGAGTTTCCACTCGTCTTTTGTGTGCATGTGCGTGTGCATGTGTGTGTGTGTGTGTGTATGTGTGTATGTGTGTACAGCCAGGAGGGAAGTAATTGACTCTCTTGCATATCCAGCCCATATCCGGACTCAGGTCTCACAGGCCTTGCAAACAGCCTCCAGGTTTCTTTCCTCCTATCCTTCACTCCATCCCTCTCTCCGTGCACCCCTTTCCCTCCATTTCTCTATCTCTCCTTTCCTTAGCTGGGGCTCGGTATCAAAGATCAATTCCTTTTTTCTTGCAGACCAAAACATGCCAGCAGAACCAAATTCTGAAAGCATGTAAAGTACTGAAAGCTGGCATCAAATATCTGCAGTGTTCCGATCAATAGTTTAGAACGTGTACAAACTTCAGGTTCTGGAGTGTAGCGGAGCAGGATGATGTGGAGTTTAAATAAAAAGCCCTTGTTAGTTATAAAGCTTGTTCATCAGGGTTCATTTATCAAAACTTCACATACTTCTGCTCCATTACGTGTGAGGATCTGAAATTTGCTCTGTTGCACGTTTGAAGGTTTCAGCCGTTTTCCTGCATCAACACCAGCATTTGTTTGTTGAGTGTATCCCATGATTTACCTGCTGATCAGAAGACTGTTTTTGGATTTGCCCGTTTTAGATCATGTTTTATTTTATTTTTTCTTGTACAGTTGCTTGTGTTGAGCCTTTATTTAACATTTATTTAAATTTGTTAAATATGTAAACAAAAATGTCTTTAAAGGAATTAGAAAAAAGCCGACAGGACTCTGGTAGATATTTGTATTTTGTGTTGTAAATCAGGGGTTCTCAACCTTTTTAATACAAAGCAATGTCCCATTGTGAGTTACATGTATGAGATATGAAAGAGATGACCTTCTCAGAATATTTGATTCATTAAAATTTTAGAGGCCTCATGAGATGAATTTATGTAGGAGTTTGGAAAAAAAAGAAAAAAGAAGTAGATCAGAGAAAGGTTTCCTTGTAGTGGAATTAGTTTTGTATTGGTTCTTTCCCCAGTAATCATCTCACAGTGCCTTAGGTTTATCCTGCAACCCCTTGGGAGGTCCCGATCCCCCTGCTGGGAACCAATTCTGTAGGTGACTCCTGTAATGAGTGCGTTTGTGCATCTTGGGCACTGTACTGTTGATAAGGTGCCTGTGCATAATGAGCTATAGCTTCGACTTTTAAGTATAGAGGTGTCTGTGAGATAAGGTCTCATCTGCTGTATGTGCGTGATGGTTCACAGTTTGGGAATATGTGCGTGCGTGCGTGTATGTGTGTGTGTGTGTGTGTGTGTGTGTGTCTCAGGGGCGTGTGGAGCGCACTCGTACGCATGGGTTGCCGACTTCACTGTGCGTTTGTTTATAGGAGGACTTAGCGGCTGCTTATTTTCTGCTCAGTTCCACCGTGAAGAGCACCGGGAGCCTTTCATCTCTCCAATGCCACTTTACAAAATCCCAGACACTGTTAGCAGTGTTTAGAGGAAAGGTAGAGCGAGACAGAGAGAGGGAGAGCGAGAGATAAAGAGAGATTTGCGATCAGACGCACTCGCACTCACTTCAGACGCAGAAACGGGGAAAAACAAAGAGCAGAGGTTGATCCCATCCTTCAGCAACGACTTCAGAGGCCAAGACTCTGTCTGAGGTTTTCCCCTGGAAATATCTTGTGGTGTGTGTGTGTGTGTGTGTTTGTACATGTGTGTACATTTGTGTGTTTTTGCACACACAAATGTATGAATGCTAACCAGACCACCCAGCTCTGTGAGTCCAGCTTGACCGGGACATGATCCTACTTACATATTCATAGAAGATAAACCATCTTTATGACCTGCGGGCTCCAGCTCCAGCCAGAGGTGTGTGCGTGGGTGTGTGGATGTGTGTGTGTGCGTGCGTGCGTGTGCGCGAGCAGTCATACATCTGCTCATAATTTCATTTTGTCATATCTTCATCAAAGCATCCAGTTGTATTCCGTTTGCATGTGATGGCTCATGCGGCTGCACATAATTTAATTTTGTAATATCATTATCAGAGCATTGACAAACATGGTGGAGTGGATTGAGTGCTAGAGCTGTACCTGACACACACACACACACACACACACACACACACACACACACACACACACACACACACACGCACACACACACACACACACACACACACACGTACACAAACAGTCATTGTGAAAGTGACTCCTCCTCCTTCTAGGAACTGTTTGAAGTATCAGCCACACTTTAAGTGGATAGTTCAGCTTTGGCACTCAGATTACTATCACCTAATATATCACTGAGGCTCAGGTAATCACTATAATCAGAGAAATGTAATATAAATATTTAATATCTGGATTTGGGTTAATCTCCATAAATGTGGAGGCACATTGTTGCATATCTACTTACTGCTACTGTTAAAGCTACAGTGGCTGACTTTGAAGATTAAAATCCATTTCCTTCTGTTCCTTCCTGTAAATGTACCGTAAATCATAATAAAAACATTTGCCACTAACAGTTTGGGTCACTCATACTGTACGTAAAGCCACTACAGTTGCAAGTCCTGTACTGTGGGAAATATAACTTCCTTTGTTGTACAAGTTTAATCCCAGTTCCAGGATCAGTTTTCTCCCATGTCTCCTCCTTTTGTAGATGTATTTGTTTTTCACTGTACAGGTTTGAAGGTAATAAAGGCGAGACTCACTTGAAGCTGCGTGCATGTGAATGGCAGTGAGCTAGCAGCAGGAACGCCTCCTGATCCAAAGCATGTTTTGAAAACAGAGATGAAGACAAATTCAATCTTAGTCCCTGAGTCCAGAATGTAGTATTTAAGAATGTAACTACTGTGTGTGGTTGGATTTTTCTCACACAACTTCCTCCTAAGATCACTGCCAGTTAAACATGATTGTTCCTTGATATATGTTTCTTAAAAAAGAGCCGTTATTCAATACAACAATACAAATAAAAAGCTAGTAGTCAAATGCATGTGGAAAGTAGGATCATGTAAATGTAAATTTGGCACCAAAACGAAACCCCTCTTACTTATGTTACTGCTGCACAAGATTAACAATGTGATCCAATCAAATCAAATACTCCACAATAGCTACTACATGGACCTTGTTACTGTTTCCAAGGTGAAGAAGGAACTTGCAGCCTCATTCTTTGAGCCACCATGGACGAGAAGTCCTGAAAGTACTCTGACGAAATGGAAATGTTTCACAGAATGTTCACATTTAGACGAGCTGAAATGGAGAAAATAGATCTTTCATAAATGTCTCGATCTTTAAATTAGCATTTTCAAATCACACATGAATTTAAATATGTATGGAATTACCAAAAACATGCAAGACTAACAGGGTGGTCGGCACCCCTCTACTGTCTGCTTGATTATCATTTATCTCCATCTCACACCAATCAAAAGATTTCAACGTTTCTTTGAATGAGAGATGGAGGAAGAGATAAAAAAAAAAAAAAAACTGATGGGGAAAACGCATCCAAACCTCTTCCGTAAAAAAACAGACACAGGAGAGGGAATGGCGTGGGATGAAGGCTGCCATTTCACAGATGCAACACATGACTCCGTAAAGTGAAAAGATATCCGTAGCACTTAAGCAAACGCAGCAGAACACCATCACCATCACCTCTCAGCGGCCCTGAGGGGACGCGCCTGTAATCGAGCCTCCCTGGGTCCTCCATTGTCAGCGGAGAGGCGGAACCGGTTATAGACAGAGGATCAGTGATACAGGTCAAGAGGGTGGAGTACCGCTGGAAGCTCCCCGAACACACACACACACACACACACACACACACACACACTCTGAGGCACACTAAGAGGTACGCAGGCATGCAGACACACATCATATATAAACACATCAAACGTGAGCTCTGCAGAGTCTTATTAGCAGAACAGTGAATCATTGTTTCCTAATACCTAGTGAAGAGCAGTAAACAGAGCCATGCCAGCCTCTCATCCATCTCTTTCTTTTTTCCCTTTCAACTGTTTCCCATTATTAGTTTCCCAGACTTTATTCTTTCTTTCCTAATGGCTGTTTTTTTTTTTCCTTCTCTCTAAGTTTATTCCATTTTCTTTCTTTCTCTCTCTCTTTCTTTCTTTCTTTCTTTCTTTCTTTCTTTCTTTCTCTCTCACAGTGGTCTATAATTTTCCCCTGTCTCCACCTCTGCCCCCCGCTCTCCACCCTCAACCCCCTTAAAACGGGACAGCTGTATGCGTTTGATATGAACCAACCATCTCTTATCTGTCTCTTCTTGCTTCGTTCTTCAGGGTGTCTCCGCTGCAGAAGTCGGAGATCGTGGATATGGTGAAGAAACACGTGAAAGCCATCACGCTGGCGATAGGTGACGGTGCGAATGACGTGGGCATGATACAGACGGCTCATGTCGGAGTGGGGATCAGCGGCAACGAGGGCATGCAGGCCACCAACTCCTCCGACTACTCCATAGCACAGGTGGGGAGCGGATACGGCACGGAGACGCACAGAGGTGGAGCCATTCACGTGTGGTTAGGGTCATACAGATATGTTACAGGCTTTTACATGAACAGAGATAATGGGACACATGGTCGGGTGCCCACCCTTGCTGAAGTGTCTTTAGGCAAGACACTGAATCCTTACCTGCTCGCTGCTCGGTCCATCCTGACCTTTGACCTCGCTTTTAGGGGGGGGGGGGGGTTTACTCACGGGGGTCACTCAAGTATCATGTTGTCAGTGCAAACGCACAGCTCTTAACAAGTGATAATAATCTTAGTCTAGAAGAAAGTCTACAAACTAATACATATTTTTATTCTGCTCTTTTGGCAAGGTAAGAAAATCAATTTGTTTGTATTGATTTTGTTACTTTTCCAGAAACATTTGTCACTTAACAGAGGAATGCTTTGTAACAGTATATGTTGCTTTAGGTGTGATTTATTTTTTTCCCAATAAAAACTGCACCATTGTAAACATTTTTAATTGAAATGAATTGACCAGTTTGATAGTTTATCAGCTAATCATTAAACTAATTTTATTAATTCAGTTGTTAAAATCATTATACTCATTTATCAGTGAAAGATGCCAAACATTATCTGGTTTTAGCTTCTCAAATGTGACGGTTTGCTGCTTTTTCTCTGTTTTATATCATTTTTAATTGAGTGTCTTTGGGTCTTTCACGGTTGGTCAGACAAAACAAGCAAGACTTCTTGCTATTTGCTGATGTTTTATAGACTGAACAAGCAAAAATAGTTGACCTATTTATCAACAACTAAAATAAGCTCACAGTGACAACTCAATGGGGATGTGAACAGGGTGAAATGCAACCAGAGGTTTCTCCTAACTTCAGAGGAGTCTTGACTTTTCAGTGTCTGTCTCTCACACAAATGCGTTCTGTCACTTTCACTGTTGAGTTGTTTATCACATATAGCCCCTGGGCATCTTGCACAACTTACCTTTATCAGTGAGCCTCCCCTTCGCTCATCTCTCCTCTGCCTGTGACATTCTTGACATCCGTTCTGTTCTCTTTCATGTCTCTAATTATTACTTTTTAATCTCTATTTCTCCTCTCTGTCTCTGATTGGCAGTTCTCCTACCTAGAGAAGCTCCTATTGGTCCATGGGGCGTGGAGCTACAACCGTGTCACCAAGTGCATCCTCTACTGTTTCTATAAGAATGTGGTCCTCTATATTATAGAGGTAAGAGCCTTGCCACCACACCCTCTCTGTTTTACACACACACGCGCTTACACACACACACACGGCTACATTAACAGAGACGTTTTGCAGCTGTTTGCCGACATGGCTGACAGTGATGGACGAGGTGCCCTTCTGGTGTCTGCTTTCTGTCTCTTTTGCACACACACATACACACACACACACACACAAACACACACACACGCAGACAAAGCAGGCGACCCTTGGAGCCAAGGTCTCGTCACTGCTGATCTAAACACACATTTTTTCTGTTCAAGTGTGTGTGTGTGTGTGTGTGTGTGTGTGATGAAGGGGCAGACCACAGCCCTGGCCCGCCTGTTATGATTGGTATTTGTCAGCTGTGCTGTGCCCCCCCCCCCTTACATCACCCTCTGTCTGACATTAAGGATGCCAGCAGGTGCAGGTCCTCATGGGAGCCGCAGCCTGTAGCCTACTGTCCCCCTCACACCATCACTGTGTGTGTGTGTGTGTGTGTGTGTGTGTGTGTGTGTGTTTCCATGATTATCTCACATGATTGGCTCCCTGCAGGGCGCTCTAGGCCAAAGGTTAGAGACTGTCCCTGTCCACTTAGTGGAGACAGAATAAGGGGGATGGGAGTGTGTGTGAGTGTTTTTTTGTGTATCTGACCTCACCCTTAGGCTGTATGCTCCACTGTATGCCCCAGGAATGCCACAACTCCCACCAGTGGCCCCAAACATTTTGTCTATCTGCCCCTCAGATCAGTGTGTCTGTGTCTGCTCCATAACTGTGTGGGTTTGTGTGTGTCTGTGTGAGCAAGGCGTTAATGAAGGTTTCCCCTGGGCCAGAGACACATTTAGGCACTGTGTTTCAGTAAATTAACTTCTATAAAGTCAGACAGTGGTTTCAGAGCCAGCCACAACTTGCGTGAGGAATGCTTTTAAAACTTTATGCCAGATGGCTAAATGGAGCCACAGGAAGTGCAGCTACTATACAAGCATGTTTTTTATTAAAAAAAAAAATAAACATCATTGCCAAGTTGGAATAACTTTTGTGAAACTAATTTATGTGTCAGACAGATAGTCAGCTAGATCGAGCATTTTCCAAAACTAGGAGCACAGTTGTAAACGCTGCTGCTTTCCGATGCGCAGGTGATACTTGCTTCTTGTATAAGGGGGGGGGTTTCCCTGATGGCGTTGGAATGAATTGCCCATTAGCCTTTTATGTGTTTGGCCATCGTTGTTGAAAGGAAATCTGAAAGCCTTTGCTCAGTTTGTGCTGGACTGTCTTCCGTTTGTATGCTCTCACTTTAGCTCACAGTGGTCAGCACCTCACTGTGTCCACTTCCTCAAAGTTAAAAAAAAAAATGGTTGTTACTGCCTATCAGATTCCACAATCCTACCTGATGAAGATAAATTGATCAAAACTACTGAATAAAGAAAACGGTGCGCAGGATTTCCCGTCTCATATGTAATCCCCTGTGCGCAGTCTCAAGTTTCTACCGGTTAATTTTTTCCTTGTCTGATGTGAACAGAGTTGTATATTTGGCCAACTCTCCCCTGCTGTTTCCACTATCAGTACCTCCCTAAGGCAGCTTTACCCTCCACTGTTGTTCCTCTCATCCCCTCTCATCCCTCTCTTTGTGTCCCAGCTCTGGTTTGCCTTTGTGAACGGGTTCTCTGGCCAGATCCTTTTTGAGCGCTGGTGTATAGGCCTCTACAACGTGGTGAGTATCCACCCTCACTCTCAAACTGTCCCACTCGTTCACTCTTTTTCATTTCTTCATTCCCTCTCTCAGCCACCCCCACCCTCTTCTTGTGTTACTTAGTTGATGTTAATTGTCCTCTCTTGCTTTCCACCTATCTCTCCATCAATGTCACTCTACTTTCTCTTCTCGTCGCTGCTCTTTCTACATGCCAGAGACATTCGTATGCGTGTGTGTGTGTGAGAGTGTGTTGCTATGTGTTTTGGTGACTGCTGTGTGTACTTAAATGTCTGACTGCAGAAGCCTTCAGGCTCCATTTTTAAAACATTATTTGAATTCCCTTTAGTGTGATTGTCCAGCTACTTGAAGCGTACGTGTCTATGTCTCAACACAGCTCTGTCATTATGTGCATTAATGGTTGAATATGTCTCTTGTGTGTGATCCAGATATTTACTGCGCTGCCTCCGTTCACTTTGGGAATATTTGACCGGCCGTGCAGCCAGCAGAACATGCTCAGATTCCCCCAGCTCTACCGAATCACCCAGAATGCCGAGGGCTTCAACACCAAGGTATGCGCGCACGCACCGACGGTCTGCGTTCACCTACGCACACGAACAAACCACGCGCTGCATCTGAAATCAAAAGATAAATCTGCCACTTTTTTGCACTCATGCATTCATCTCGTCACACCTTGTGGCTCGTCCGTGGGACTGACGAGTGATGCCTGCTGTTTGTTTGGGACGCCAGCGAGTAAACAAGTGTGGCATGGAGACTGGGATGTTTCCATGGCAACCCCTAATGAGATTCATAGGGCCAGAATAAGGAAGTCTTTCATTTTAGAGGGTACACCAGCAACCCAACCTACTGTGTGTGTGTGTGTGTGTGTGTGTGTGTGTGTGTGTGTGTGTGTGTGTGTGTGTACAGTACAGCAGGGTACTTTTGATGGCAAGAACACAGTGGAAGTTGTGTGTTACTGTGAGGAATTGCTGTTTTTGTATGTTTGTATGTGTGTGGGGGCATAAATGTGCTTTGGCATTACTTTGCACTGACATGTTTCTCCTCTTTTCTCCTCTCTCTCTCTCTCTCTCTCTCTGTCTTTGTCTTTCAGGTGTTTTGGGGACATTGTATCAACGCACTGATTCATTCTATTATCCTCTTTTGGTTTCCACTCAAAATGTTAGAGCACGGTAAGTGACGTGCCGGAGTAATTCCTTGACATTCCCATAACTGTGGATGGTAACACTTTGTCATGAGGCGTCTGCGTGCGTGTTCCCCACAGACTCTCCCTTCCAGAACGGCCAGGGAAATGACTACCTGTTTGTGGGAAATATGGTCTACACAGTAAGTATCTTACTTCTTATTTACTATGTGTGTTTTTGTTTGTATTACGTTTTTTTTTTTTATGTCTGTGTCTTTTGGCATACAGATGTGTTCATATTTTTGCATCTGCACAGTATTTGTGTACACACCAGCGCTGTGCAGCTTCCTCGGACTCATTAATGAGTCTCCAGTCAATCTGGTCTCGTCTAGCCAGTCCGTCTCCTCGCCTCTCCGTCCATCTTTTTCTCTCTGTTCACATCTCCATCTCCCGGTCTCGCTATCGTTTTACTCCCTACAGTCTCATGTGAATGTCAGCAGTGTTTATTTGTTGTATTATGTGTGTGTAGACCACAGGGGGCTGTGGGGGTCCTGAGTAATTTTAGCAGACATTGCTGAGTTTACTGCAAAACATTAATGTTTATTATCTGCACTGTCGCCACTGAACTAATCCGGTTTCTCTGTTTTTTTTTTTGTTTTTTTTTTAATTTGCCCTCCCTCTCCCCTGTGTGTGTGTGTGTGTGTGTGTGTGTGTGTGTGTGTGTAGTATGTGGTAGTTACAGTGTGTCTGAAAGCTGGAATGGAGACCACCGCGTGGACCAGGGTAGGAACATTAACACACTCTAATACACCACACCACATGCGCTGTATTTTACTCAGCCGTTGATAAATAAAGAGGAGGGGGTGGGTGGGGGGGGGCCCACTCTGTGAGGATTTTACTGTAAGGATTTCATAGAACCTGGTCTAAATGCTTCACAGTCAGGAAAGGCCTGGGAAAAGATGTGGCTTACCTTGATCTTGTGGCAGAGGTTTGAGGTTTTCTCAGACTGCACTTGCTCGCGCCTCTTTTTCCAAACATCTCGCGTAGGGCGGCAATTCTTTTTCCATTGCCCCCGTGCAATATTTCGAACTTTTCCGCCGTCAATAAAACTCGATAAAAACAACACTTCCTCACCATTCACGTCACTCAAAGGCCTTTACAGTGAAGAACCTGTGAGGAGGTGTTTAATTTGCTCTGACAGATGAATCTTGTAAGGCATGAATGGGCGTCACTGCGGCTCAGACAAAGCAAAGGAGAAAAACAGATCAGAAAACAGTGAGATTACCATCTGTTATACCAATACTAAATACAGAGACATAAGAGCGAAACAGATTTAATTTAACACAGATGTTCTCATTCCTTTTAAAAGAATCTCATATTAAAGTCATGAGAAATATATTTTTACACTCGTCTTTATGGTTTCTCTCAGAAGTTGATATTTTATCAGTTGATATTTTATCATTTGGCCTCGCTGCCAGAGGAGCTTTCAAACAATCACAAACAATCAAGGATTTGGAAACAATAAAATCGCAGTAGTTTATATACTGAAATTGTCACCATTCGAAATAAAAAAAAACAACTTGTTGGAAAATTACTTTTTAAAGGTAAATTTGTAAGTTCCACATGTTTCCTATCCAGCCTACGTTGGCACTCTGGATTCCAGAGAGATATGGCAGCTACTATCAGTGTCTCAGTGTCCCAGATCATCAACAGGCAGCACGGGTTAAGAGCAATTAACTCCCCCCACCCCCCCTCCACCCCTCTATTAATGTAAGCATAGCATTCTTCACTATTAAAATGTACCAGATACTAGATATATGCCAGATGTCTTACGATAATGCAAATATGTATAACATTAGATGACAAAACTTATACAGCTGTACATGAACTTTGCTTTAGTAAAATACATTTCAAAGATTTGATTCAAACTTTTATGTACTTCAATCGAGTCAGGAGCGACGTGTATAGTTCAGAGTTCAGGCGTGACATGAATTGGCTCACTGCTACTGTAGGAGACAGAGGGAGAGATTGGCAGGATGGACAGAAGGGCGCTGACACCTTTGTCCGTTCAGCTGTCCACACAACAGCCTGGCAGTAATGAAGCGGGGTCCCGCTGGAATTCACACAGTGTCCACTTACAGCAGATCACAGAGAGTGGGATGAAGACAGGAGAAGGAGGGAGGGAAAGGTTGTCTATATTCGGATGAGCTGTATGTAAACTATTTGACCTCACGCTGTCTCTCTTTTCTGTGTCTTAATCTCCGTCTTCTCCTGCACTCCCTCCCTTTGGCCCTTCTTCTTCTTCTTCTTTCTGTCCCTCTTTTCTTCCTGTTGTAGTTTTCCCACCTGGCGGTATGGGGAAGCATGGTGCTCTGGATGGTCTTCTTCGCTGTCTACTCAGCCATCTGGCCCACCATCCCCATCGCCCCCGACATGCTGGGCCAGGCAAGTCAGCTCTCTGTAAACATGTGTCACTCATTTCAGTAACAGAGGGTGATGGGGGTTAAAATAGCCCCGTCCCCTACATCTCTTTTCTGCAACCTCCATCACCTGCCCCTCCCATCTTCTTGGTTACCAATACTTGGCGCCTTCGAGACTCACCTCTTGGGTGTTCCACGTCGGCACTGCTGGAACCCTGGGGGAGATTTATGCCCCTCCAGCCCCTCTCAGCAGGCGTCCCGCACCTGCTGCGTGTCACCCGAGCCCCGGTCTTTTACTGCCCTCTGTGGAGGTGTTGACTCAAGAGGGTGGGCTGCTGCTGCCAGTGGTGATGAGGGTCCAGTGGGGGTGAGGAAAGTTTACATGGGGACCCCTTGATTGAGAGACTCATTTTAGAGTTTGGGGATAAAGGCGGGGGTGAGGTGAGGTGCCCCACTGAGTGGGTAGGGGAAGGGAATAGGGCTGTCTCAACTCCCCTCAGCCCATTAATTCAATTTGTGTCAGAAATCAGGAATGCGGTCAAATATCTCTGCAGCTGCTCAGTCTAACTGGGGAATGGTCAGAGACACTCAACCACCACCGCGCCCCAACCCTCCATCATCCCCCCTAACTACCCTATTACCTCTCTTATTTCTCCCAGCTCTCGCTATCTATATTTCCATCTGTCCGTGGGGGACAGGGTAATGGAAAAGAGCTGTATATTTCCCCTCAGAATAACTGTGTGTAAATTTGTGCATGTCGGAATTAATGCGCTATGTGTGTCCAGCTATGTGTGATTTGTGTTGATTGTAAGGTGGTGGAAATCAACAGTCTGTTTCTATGGATATAACAAAGCATAGAAAATCACTTAGCTTGCCTCCATCCTCTCAGTGTATAAAGACCATGTGATACACTGTGTGTCCAGTGCTGTAAAAAACACTGTGTGCCTCTGTGTGTAGGTGTTTGTCACTAACAGAAAGACACAGTGTCTGAGTCCAGTTGGATCATCTGCGCTGTGGTTGTGATTCCAGCTGCTGCAGGGGATATCTCCTAATGGCTTTCCGATTCATTTTCCTTGTTGCCTCCCCCTCATGGAACCAAATTGTCTCTATATCTCTGGATCCAAGCGCAGGACACAGGAAACACACGATACAGGCAATAAAGTAGTAGAAGTAAAGGATGTCATGGTGCATAAAGTGTTGTGCGACTGTTCACGCCCAGAGACAAAGAGTTAGGCTTGTGAAACACCACAGAGCTCTTGCAGATAAGCAAAAGGGGAGATATGTGGTAATTGAAAGAAAACCGAGGGATTTATGGGAACAGGCGAGGACAAGCAACAGAAGATAGAGTCACTAATAATGAAAAGAAGTTGTGAAAGAGTGAGATTGGAGGGAAGCACGGGAGAAAGAGATGTGTAGGAGTAAGAGGCAGGGAGACAGACAGACGGACAAATTGAAGACAGTGGTTAGATGCATGATTAATCCCTGGAGACGGACTGAGGGTGAGGGTCAAAGGTCAGTGAGGCAGGCTGCAGCTGGACTGCAGAGAAAGTTAGGGGGGGTCTGTGGTTACTTGTGAGCATTTTTATCTTTTGGAATCATAGAAGCATTGTATTTCAGCTGTGGGATTACTGTGCTAAATCCAGTTTGTGGTGTAGATGCGGAGTGTGAGAAAGCTCTTAACTATGTTTGGCTAACATTATGGGTATTCAGCTTTGGCTAACTCTGATTCACTGTGCTATGTCTCACATTTCTCTCTGCCTGTACCACGTGTTTCTCTGAGTTCGTTGCAGAGAAAAATGACTTAATACTCGATTTGAATTAATATAGGAGCGAAATAAATGGAGCCTGTGTGTTGTCATTGCAGGCTGGCAGGGTGATGCAGTGCTGGCACTTCTGGCTGGGCCTGGTCCTGGTGCCTACTGCATGTTTACTCAAAGACTTTGCTTGGACAGCGTAAGTAGAACACATTTAATATAAATACATGGGAACTCCATACAGAGACTATTTAACTTAACTGAAGCGTTTACATAACCCATACTGAGTCTATGTCAACACTTACGCACACTTTATATTATGAATCACATGTGTCTGTAAAGTTGAACACTCAGACTTTCCTTCATGGGTCTGATGAGCTTGTCTCCGCTTCGCAGCACACGTCGCACTGTGAGGAAGTCTCTCCTGGAGGAGGTGCAGGAGTTGGAGGCTCGGGCCGTCGACCCAGGGGCAGCTGTGCTTCGGGATGCCAGTGGCCGAAGGTATATGAAATACTACGCAAAGCATCATGGGATACTAGTTGCATTCATATCCATTTTTATTGAGTCATTAATTATATTGTTCTGTTGATTATTGCTGATTTTTTTTTTTTTTTTTACCATTGTTTCATTTATTTCATGATTTTTTTAAATGGTGAATTTATTATTTATCAAGGGATTATTAAAGTAACGTATTCCTACCTCCCCTGTGGCACCGTCCATAGGGCCGAAGCCAAGGCTGAGGTCCCATAGAGCCAGAGCTGTCACAAGCTCACTGAGGTAGTTTCTGGGGTTTGCACTGTCCCACTGTGTGAACTGTGACCTCAAATGACCTGTGTGACCTACTGCTAGCTGCTTTGGAGTGACTCTCACCTGTTTTCCATTCACAACTCTCTCTCTGTTTAGCTTTTAATCACTCGCTCCCCCTTTGTCGTCAGTATCATTTCAAAATTTTTATTTCTCTGCTTATGTCCATTTTTTTTTTTCTGTTCCTCTCTCACTGGATGGCTTCATAGCTGGATGAATTTGAACTGCTGTACAGACCTGGTGTGTTTTACTGAATTTGCCTGTAGTTCTCTTGCTGTGTCTTAGTCTTGTGTGTGTGGTGTCACTAGAGATGTGTTAGAACCTATTGCATTGTTTACTTCAGAGGGAACTTTGTAGTGATAGATACAGTATGTACGTGGGGTTTATCCCGGTTTCACCATTTTCTCGCGTACTGTATCCAAATACAATTTTGAGGTACTTTTATGTTGCCGTTTTTTACTCCACTACCTTTATTTGTCTGCCTTAGTTACATTTTACTTTGTAGGTTCAGATTTCAAATACAAAACATGACCCACAACAAAAATGTTATGTTTTCAATAAATAAAAATGACCCAGCAGCGTCTTGATCAGCTGCATCAAAATGCTGCTGACATCTAAATGCATCAGTAATAACAATCCAAGAATACAGAAAATATATAATATTTAGAAATACAAAAAAATGATTATATGTTAAATAGTATTTTGATGATTCCACTACATCTTACTTTTCGTTGAGTAAAATTTTGAATTCAGGACAAGCTCGTGACAGTATTTTTGCACTGTGGTGTTACTACACTTTGCCTTAATAAAGGATCCAAGTAATTTTTTCATCACTGTTTGCTAGTCAGGATTATGAAGAGTTGTATGAGACTCAGATTTACTGTAAAAATGAGTCAGATGTGAGTCAACCAAGACAAGCTGCTTTTCTCAGAGCAGTGTTAGTTCTTGAAAAGAGCTGGAGAGCTCTGAGGTATGTTTTCAGGTTGAGGAGGGATGGGTGGGTAACCACAGCGCTCCTCCTGACCCTTACACCGGGCCCCCGTCCTGGACTGACCCTGCATTTAAACCCAGGATCCTTGGGCCCTCTCCATTTAGAATAAGAAAAGTAAAGTAAGGTCGGGCAGAGATGCAACGGAGCAAAATGGAAAACAGCACATCTGTGTTTTAGTTCCTGGGGTAGGCATGGGGAAGGGGTGGAAAGGTAGAGTGCGGGAGTGTCTCCAGGGAAGAGTTCAAACGGAGCACATCCTTGGACCATTTTGAATCAGAAGCTAGTCAGAATGAAACATCACAGAGAGATCTTGAGTCGTACTAACTTTCTTTGGCCAAAGACTGCTTGAACAAACTTCAGAACTCCTCGTTTTTTTCTCTTTTTTTTCACACTCCAGTGAAGGTTCCCAACAGTCACATACAGTGTTAAGAATTTCCTAACTGCTTGCTCCAAATTTTAACCTCAGGGAGGCTTGCTTTTCTTCCCCATAACTACTTCGTTGATCATCATCACCGCTGCGTTAGTTCCAGGGAAACCCCGCTTGTGTGAATTTAATGCTCCATTGGCAGATAAGATAAAAAAAAAATAAAAAATGTGTTCTTTCAAATGAAATTGGCAAAAATCAACATCCTGACATGTCAAGTGTTCGGTGTACTTCCAATGGCATTGTCTAATGATTTTAATAGCTGTAATGATGGTGATGAGGCTGGAGAGAGGTTTACAAATTCAGCAAGTGTGTGTGCATGCGTGCATTTGTGTGCAAAATCTGGAAAAGACTTAGTTATTTTTGGTCATGGGAGGAGAGGAGCCATGACGGCGTGTGGTCTCAGAACAGAGGATCCAGTCTTCTTCTTGGAAAGGGGGGAGTTAAGAGGAGAGGAGAGAGGAGTGGGGAGTGAGGAATAGTTTACTGTGGATGTCCTGTTACTCTGCAGGCAGTTTATGAATTACGGTTGGGTTAAATTGAATGTCAAAAGCAATATCAAATCCACCTCCTACCAACCTCCACCTCCTTCAAACTTTCTGGTGAAATTTACTTTTTGCCTGGTGTACTGCGGCGTTTTTTGCTCAAGGACACTTGAAGGTTGGAGGACCAGCTCCTTAATCACCATGCTGCCTCGGATGTGTGGATAGTTTCAGGCACTGATTGAAAGATATTTTCCAGTAGCCACTAATGGTGTTGTGTAGCAGTGTAGTAGAGTAGTGGAGATTCCCTCTTAAACTCCCTGTAAACAAGCGATTATGTGTCGTCACCGTGGAGTAACTGTCCTTCCTTTCCCCTCTCTCTCTCTCTCTCTCTCTGCAGTCTAAACGTGCGGGCCCATCTGCTGACAAGAGTCTTTAGGAAAACACCTTCAAGTGTAGGACGCTCAAACTCGGTGCAGCAGACTGTGTCCCGTGAGTGTCCTGTCCGAACACACATACATATCAAAGTCCTGCTTCAACACAGGCCTTAAGGCTATTTTTCCTCATACTCTAACTAACGTACTGTATGTCTCTTCCTGGCCATAATTTAAGTCCAGATTAGTCCGTTGTGAGTAGAAACCCAAGAGATGTGTGTCTCTTCATTTACTCTAATTACATGAAATAAAGAGTCTTAAAAAGCTCTTTCTAGCTCAACAGCCAATGTATATTCTGCCAGTAAAAATAGGATTCAGGAGTTCATTTCATAGATATTTGCAAAATCTGATTTGTTCTTGTTTGTGTACTTTTTAATATCTGTGCCATGCATGAAGTGAATGGAGAGAGAAAGCAGTGCTAATCCCTGTTTCTCCTCATGAAGCCCAGAAAACACTGATTAATAATGATAGTATACTGTGACAATATTTGGCCAGGAACACATAAACACACAAATCTGCACATGCCAGTGCAATCAAGAGCTGAAAAAATTTAATTGATTTGTGTATAAACAGAAAATAAATCTGCAACTATTTTAGAAATTGATCGATTGTCATTTTCAAGCAAAGTTCAGAAGATTAAGTTGTTTCAGATTCTCAGTTGTTAGTCTGTTCTGCATTCTGTGTCTTATGTAATGGTATAAACTGAATATCATTTTAATTACAATTCAATTCAAAATATTTCTGTTGTTCCTCAAGGAGCAATTTGAGGCAGGCGAGATAGCAAACACACACGAGCAATTCATTCACACATAAAATCAATCTAAAAATACAAATATCATAATGGAAATACACAAAGAATAAGTGCGGCGACCAATCCATCGTAAAGGTGTTCACATTCTTCCTGTCACTCACTGAACACCCCACACTTCATCATTTGAGATCCGATGTCTTCTTCTTCTCTCTCTCTCTCTCTGCAGATGGCTATGCCTTCTCTCAGGAGGAGCACGGCGTGGTGTCCCAGTCCCAGGTAGTGCGCTCCTACGACACCACCCGCCAGCGCCCCAGCGTCTAGCCCCACCCCTGACCAAGGCTTTGGCTCACCATAGCAACAGTTGTCAAGGTGACAGCGGAGACAGACTGACACCCTCACGCTGGGTGACCGACCCCCGCTGTGGCCTTACTGGAACTACGACCTGACCCCTCGTCGGGGGTGGGGGTCACGGTCAGGTGTGGAGGCCGTCGCTGGCGCATGGAGGACTGACTTGAGAGAAGGGACCAGGCCGAATATGCGGAATAAACTTTATTCTAACTCTCACACAAGCTGCACAGGCATGAGCAATCATATCCATCCACAGACATGACAGGTCAAACTCAGACTGCTACTCATATCTGTATACCCCTCAGACTGGGTTTGGATCATGCCACTGTGTGTTAATGTGTGTGTGTGTGTGTGTGTGTGCGCGCGCGCGCGCGTGTGTGTGTGTGTGTGTGCATTCCAGTGATTATTTATCTGCCTGTGCATGTATGTCTGCACGCATTGGCGCTCCTGTGTTTGTGTGCATGTGTGTGTCGGTCCGCGTGTGTTTGTGTGTTAGCTTCCACGGTTCCCTCTCATCTCATGAGTCTGTCATCACATGCCGACGCAGGAGGGGAAGGGACGTCAAAATAAACACACACACACTCACGCTTACACATACACACACACACACACAAACACACACACACACACATACACACACACACGCAAGCAAGCGCAGATGAATTCCTTAAAAAGGGAGGGAGGGAAGCATAGACCGAGGACCACTGGAGCCCTGCACTAAGGGTGATCTCCATTGGCCCCGCCCCCGCCCCTCCAGCCTACAGCCCCCCACTTTGTCCCATCGCAGCTACAAGCCTCACTGCCAAACACCACAGAGATGCCACTGAGGCACAGCGCACACCCAAAAACTGGACCACCACCCTGCTGCAACCCCTTCCTACCCCCACTGGGACCTCCTCTTGCTTTTCTCTCCCTTCACTTCTTCCCTCCTATCTCTCCATCTCCTTGCCGCTCTGCAGCTTCCACGTCTCTCCTCCTCCGCTGCACATCTCCTCGCCTCCTCCCGGCCAGTTACCCCAAAAAAAAAAAAAAAAAAAAAAAAATCCACTTGGTCTTTCCTTGTTTTTAATCCTTGTTGACCGCTCCTGTGATTCCTGATGCCGCCTGTCTAGCATCGTCAGCTGACATAGAATCAGCGAGCCTGGTATTAGCGCTTCCTTCCTCATTTCTGTTGGATTCCCACTCTTTACTGGACTGTTCTTTTTTTTTTTTTTTTTTTTTTTTTATTATTATTAAAGTGGACATTAATGTGTATGTGTTTATATTTTTTTTCTCTTTTCATTAATGCCTGTTTTTGTACTCATATGTCAAGACATGTTTTAGAGGGAATATTTTACTTGAACTAGTGCTAATAGGCGTTCGAACAGACGGGATGTGATTGAGACTCTCGCCTGGATCATGTGTTTTTCTGGCTCTGGGATTTGTCTGAATGTAGAGTCCATTGTCTGTGTGCTCTGTGTTGAGGACACTGGTTCAGGAATGCAAGACTGAAGGGGTGGGAGAGGGGGGTTGTCCATCTGAGTCCTAATCATTAAATCTAATCAATCCATGGCCTGACAAAATGTCTCCGTCTGTTGACTGTAAGCTGTCTACTCATGCAATCAGGTGAGGTTTTCTGAGTGATACCGTGGCTCCAGTGTAGTGGGAGGAGTTTGGTTTTTCATTTTATGCTTGAAAATGGATCAAAAAGGTTTGATTTGTACATCAGATGCATATGACTTTTCATACTATCAGAATCAAACCTCTCCCACGCTCCCTCCAAGCTCAGGGGAGTTGTTGGAGATAGACCATTAGCCGATTAATGCACACCCCAGCCCCCTGGACACTGGAGTCCAACTGGAGATCCCTTTCCCACCCACCTTCCTGGATGCGGCCCAGCCCAAACCGATTACAGCTGCTCCAGTATGGAGAATCCATCGGTCCGCAGCCGAGCAGGAGCCATTTATGCTTTTCAACTCCTCCCCAGTGACTCCCCAACGGCCCGGCCCGCTCCGCTTTTCCACATTACCGTAGCTGAGTTTTCTGGAGGAGCCTGCCAAAACTACACCTCCACGTCGCCGTAGCTTTGAAGCGCCCGTTGTTGCGGTTTATTGTTCCTCGTCTCTGTGTGGCAGGTGATGTGACTGGTATTTGTTCTGTCCTCTGCGGGTGGTAGAGCCGTCTGTGTTTCTAATAGATGAAGTAAGAGAGTTTTTATGTTTCAAGGGATTATGAATTTGAGACAGGTCTGTGCAAATCCATTCACCACACATTTGTTTTTTTGTTTGTTTTTTTGTTTTTTTAAAGCAAGCCTTGTATCCATGTGTTGGTGTGTAAGTATCACTCACTCAGTGGGACAACAGCAACACAGAAATTTCTCTCCTGGGTTTTAAAACACAAAACGTTGCTTGTTTAATATTTATGACAGTGATAAAATACTGAAACATAAGCTCTCGACACACACTTCCTGGTTTAAAAGTATTTTATTTTTTTAGAATTCATATGAAAAGTGTCACCCCTGTAACAAATCACTGTATTTCACAAGAGGAAGAAAACACATTGGACCAAAGTTCATCCACCATTTTACAGATACTTTGTCACACACAAGCTGCCTACTGTATCTTACAGACATTGTGCTTGGAGTACAGATGAGGTACACAGACATACTGGTTCCTATACTACGGTATGGGACTGTATGGGTCAGGCTGCACACTCAGTGGAGCAGCACATTCCTCAAGTTGCATATTACCGGTGAATTAAAGGAGTTACCAGTGACCCCAGCTGCACAACAGTACTCAGAATGGCTGGAAAAAATATGCAAGTTTCACTCTTTTATTTATTTATTTATTTATTTTAACTACCAATAATTTCTGCAATTTCTGTGCCTTTTTTCTTAAGTGGAAAATAATGACTCAAAGCTGCCCTGGAGCTGCCCATGCCCTCTGCTAAGGCACTGAACTGTGGGAGTGTTAAATACACACACATGCACACACACCTCTCACAGGAGAGAAGTAAAGGGGACATTTGGCAAAGTTTTTGCTGTATAATTAACTCGGTAATCGAAAGAGAGCTGCCTCTCACTCTTCCTCTGTCACACACTCACACACTCAGGTACATTAAATGCCAACCTTGCATGAAATTTTTCTCTTTTTTTTTTGTCTGTGTTTCCGCTCAGGGCAGTATGGGGCAGAGGTTTTTTGTGTTTTTTCTTTTTGGGTGGCAGGAGGGAGGTTGTATAGGAGGGCGGAGCGTCACAGTCTGTGTCCTGTGTTCACTTCATTAGAGTTTAAATGGTCTACAGGGAGACTGCAACTGCCTTTCACATCACACCACCTGCATTTCCCATTACACACAGTTCACTCACAGTTACTCATGCGACCACGTCCCTCCACACTTCACACTCTCTCCCAAACTCACACACATACAGTACAAACATCTTTTCACATACTTTCTTTCAACACAAACATACAGTATACTGTATTGTATAAACCTTTCACAACCGTTCACAAGTGCAGATGTGAACATGGCATAAACACAGCATGTGGTCAAAAATTTTTTTTTTTTTTTTGTTGCTTGAATAGCCACTTCTCATACAGTCCACTGCTATAAATCATCCAGTCATTTCTCATCTCATTCAAGCAGACACAAGCCAACAAATCCTTTTTCCCACTCTCCCATACACATCCATACAAACACACGCACAATCTTTATGTGAGCTGCAGGCTGCAGTTAGCTGTGCATTATCACCCGTCTGGGCTGTGTAACTCTCCAATATGCAGTTTAATCTTTGCATCAAGACAGAAAATTGTTTATGCATCCTTCTTACCCCGTCATAGACTGAGCTTAGCTCATTCCAGTCTGGCAAGAGATCATATGACACACTAAACAGACACACCACACACAATAGCAGGGTAGGCCCTGCTGCCAGCAATGGCTTTATGAGTCCTTCATGTGAGTTTGACTCCCTGCCTTTCTTTTTCCACTCTGGCAGCATCCCCAAAAAGGTCTGTGGCACAGCCCTCACAGGTTAAACTTCACAAGTTAGTCTTCACAACAAAGTGGCAGAGTGGTCTGCATGTTGGCCCCTCATCACACTGTCACTGGAGGGTATTTCTGGTCACTGGTGACACTGGACCCTCCGGTGGGAGGAGGGCAGGGGGACTGAAGGGGTCTGTATCCTCCCTGGGTGGGGTCCAGGAAGGCTGGGGTAGGGGACACAGGGTGAGCATAGCCAATGTACTGCGGGTGTAAGAACTGCCCCTGGTGAGGCATGATTTGGGTGGCCTGCTGGCAGTTGAGTACAGAGAAATTGGTGGGCATGTTGACGAAGACGCTGGCGTCAGGCGGCAGGCAGCAAGAGGCCTGAGCCCGCATGAGTTGAGGGGGAGCAGGGCGGGGCGCAGCGGGTGGGGCAGAGGAGCTGGATGAGGTGGCTGTGCTGGACTGGCGGGATGATGAGCCTCTGGAAGTGTTGGCCATCATAGGGATGGTTTCCAAGAGGCGCCCACCGCTGGCAGCTCCTCCTGTCGCACCTCCTGATGACAGTTCCTGTTTGGGTCGGAGGCAGCGGCAGCAACACACAGCGACCACAGATCCCACCAGGATGAAAGCTACGAACACCGAGCCCACGATCAGGAACGGCACATAAATGGGCACTGCAGAGAGAGGAAGAAGAAGAAGACACATTCACATGACTGATTTGGTGGCAAAATACTGACTTCTAAGTTGAACATTAAACTTCAAAGCAGTACCGCCTCACACACTCATGTCTTGTTTCCCTGCACAAGCAAAGCTCCTACCTGTGAGTGGAGATTGGGTAAGACAGTTAAACAAAAGACTGAGCAGAGAGGAGTGTTTGGACTAGAGTAGAAGAATGAAAGGTACACTGGGATTGGGTCCCCAGGGAGCCCCAGGCTCTCATTAACAGTTATTAACTTTGTTTTGATCTGTTTTAATCCTGCGCACCCTGCTGTGTCCCCAGCCTCCTCGACCCTACAGACCTGTGTGTGTGTGTGTGTGTGTGTGTGTGTGTGTGTGTGTGTGTTTGCATGGGTGACATTCTTAAGCCGGACCGCGCTGCCAGCAGATATTTGCGACCCTTCTTTTTCTTTAGCTATTTATGACCAAGCCTTTGAAAATAAGTTACTCAAGTTGAACTACAATACTTGGCTTCTGTTTAAACAAGGGTATTAAAGCTGACTGATTTAATATAGCAGAATGTGAGGTTACTCAGCCCTTTATATCAAAGGAGGAAGCCTATTCCCTTCTCGCTGACCTTTACTTTCTTTCTGTTTAAAACAGCAAATCAGTCTCGCAACAAAACACTTGTGTAACTCTCACTGGTCCACCGGCCAGAGTGTCATTTGCCAGGTTGAACAGCAAAGGCATTAATAACAGGTAAAAGTCTTGACATTTTTATATGTGAAGATTTCAATTTCAGACTGTAAATTTACAAGGAGAGCAGGAGACGCTCCAACAGCAACTTTGAAACATGATCAACAATAACTTTCCTTCACAAAATCACAAAATCACATTGTTTCACTAACTGTACCTTTTCGCCAAAATAGAAACGGCACAGAAGGAATGTTTTTGGCAGAAACGGGGTGACAAGCAAAGATGAGGTCACTCCTGAGGTGTTCTCCTCAATCGGCCATTCCCATGCTCACTCACAAACACCTTACGAACACAATAACGACCATGTTACATTATAAGTGATTAGTTGTGTGTTATTGTTCCCACAGGGTGTACTTATTTTCTGCTTTGAATGTGCCCATGTGTTATGAGGTGTAACTGTATGCCAGAGAGAGAGGTGGCAACCGGCTCCAGTTTCCTTTTGTCTCTGGGCTCTTTGAAATACATCCATACAGCCTTCAGAAACTTTTCAAAATGCTCATCAAAAGTCGAAGGGTATTAAAAGGATTACTGCATGAAACCTGTTAAGAGCTGGAGGACATTCATTGGCTCAGGCGCTAAGTCCAGGTGACAAAAGACACAGGCCAGCGGCATAAGAGGCCAAGACTCTTGCGACATGAAGCAAGCTAGGACCTTGACCCATTTCCCTTTGACAAGAAGCGGTGTCAACTTCAGAGGCTAATGTAGCTCATAGCTGCGCACCTTCCAGTAAACAGGTTTTAACAGGAACTCTTGTTATGGCAACACATATAAGTTACAAGAGCAGAAATGTCCCAGGGAGCCTTCCACTGCCCTCTTTTCCTGCACTTACATTGCCTCCACCTCAACATTTCTGCTTGCACTCCCTTTTTTCTGCATGGTTGATGAGGATTAGTAATCGCAAAAACTTTCTTCTTGTGTTAGTTCATCCCTTTCACTGTGGTGCTCCTTTCCAAAATACTGAACAGTAAATCAGTGATGAAGGGGAAAAAAAAAATCACCATTTAAAGTTCAGCATGCAGAATGTTGGAAGGAGTATTCAGATCCTTGTCTTAAGTAAAAAATACCAATACAACAATCTAAAACAGTCTGGTACAAGTAAAAGCCCTGTGTTCAAACACATACTTCAGGAAAAGTACAGAAGTATTATCAGTAAAATGTACTTAAAGTCAAAAATAATAGTGATGCATCAGTGTGTGGGCAGCATTTAAGCAATATTTAAGCATTTAAGCATTGCTGCTAGAGTCGAGGTAGGGCTAGTTTTGAATACTTTATTGTTAACTAGTTTAGTCCAGCGGTTTCCAGTGGACTGGGCCCTTCCAACAAGATAAATCTGGAAGCTTATGAACTGATTGATGGGAGAGGAAAGAAGAAACAACACTATAAAAAAAAAAACTGTAGCCATGTTAGTGGCTTTGTGAAGCTGTACAGAAGGCACAGTGGTGCTTTGAGCTAAGTGCTAACATCAGCATGCTAACATGCTCACATTGACAATATTAAACACATTGATGTGTTTACCGGATATAATGATACCACGTTCGCCATCTTAGTTTAGCAGGTTAGCATGCCAACATTTGCAAATTAGCACTGAACACAAAGTAGAGCTGAGGCTGATGGGAATGTCGGTAGTTTTGAGGGTATTTAGTCACAAACCAAAGTATCTGACAAATTAAAACTTTGAACTTGAAAGAGCACTAAAATATGAACCTTATGGTGATGCTAGTGAAAAAGTCAGGAGAGCTCCAACATCAGTAGGTTTCATTCTCCAATACCACAAATATCTAAAAAATATTATAACAATCCTTCCAGTAGTTGCCAAGATATTTCTGTCTGAACCAAAGTGGCGACACTGGCCAACAGACAAACATTGGCCTCCATGGCTAAAAGCTAAATTTTGCTTGACAAACCAAAACACTTTTATTTGTTTATTTGTGAAATATTGGATAGTTTTACTTTGTTGGGCCCAATTAAGTCGTTACTTTAAGTTTAGAGGAAAAATCACTTCAAGGTGGAAATGCTAACAACTAACAGATGTAAAACATGAAAAAAAAGGCTCTAACTAGATGCTACGTTTTGTAAGGGGTCACTAGCCAAAAAGGACCCACCGATTTAATAATGATCTGTGTTTTATAAGATTCTAATACATTGTAAAATTTTACTCTAAGTTATTTGCTATGTCTAACTATGTTTTTCTTTTTATCTGCTATATCCAGGTCTGGGATTACCTGCTAACACAAATATGGAATATTTCCCTCTTAAATGTAGTGGTGAGGTTTAAATGTACATAATAATTTTCTACCACTGAACAAGAAAACACAAGATCCAAAATGAAAAACTTCAAATTCAATAGGCTACCTGACTGTTTATCAAAGTTAAAAAGAAAAAAAAGAACTCAATTCTTTGCCTCTTGGTATGTGTGATTTTCTCAGTGCACATGGTTGTTGAAACCCTCCTATTGTTCCCTGTCACTCCTCCACACCTGTTGCTGCAGTTAAGCTGTGGCAGCCATGCCGCAGTTACAGCAGCCCCCTCTCCTAAAGCTCTTGTTTTGGGCACAGCCTTTGTGGCTGGCCGGCCGGACTCTCCCTCGTCTCTCCCTCTCCTATCCCACGGGCATTCTTCTGTTCCTAAATACCATATGTTCCCTCATGTTGAGCACATTAATAATTTCCTGCCTGTTACCCATTGACATTACAGTGTGTATCTTTCCTGGATGATTAATAAGCTGCAAGCATATGAAAAATGAATGAAATACACAAACTGAGCTGGGCTTTCCATGAAAAAAAACATTCCCTTTTTTCTTAGTGAGGAAAAAGCTGCTTTTCTTTAAGTTATGTTGGCTGGAGGCCACTGAATGAAATGTATATACCTCTTCCTGCAGTGATAAGGCATGACAGTCTTAGCAAATGACAGATTGTAGCTGGAGGTCCAAAAGAAGGCATAATATCCTCCAGGGAAACATGAAATAAGCCTGTGCTGCCCTTTTCTCTGATGTCCAATATTTGCTCTATTTTTCTGGAGTGCTGTTATCAACTTGTTGATCTTTTACTCAAGATGCAGCTTCAAGAGGCTTTATGGTAGATTAACACATGGGAATGTAAGCACTGATGAATGGGGAGCCAGGATGGAGAAAAACATGTGTATACCATATAAGTTGGAAAATATGCGTTATACTGTATGTTTTGGTAATGGTGCTCCTCTTAAGTGCAGTTTTTATGTATGTATATGTGTTTAAAGCAGATCAGAGTATGAATCCCTTGAGAGCTCAGAGACACCAGGGAGACTGCAGTGAGGGGATTACAGCAGCAACTTGACGATGGGAAAAGGACTCCATGAGCCTGGTAGGAAATGATACATAACGCGATTTGTGTTTTTTATGAACAGAGCTGTCAGCGCCTTTGGTGAGCCACTGTCCAAGATCCGGTCAAGTCCAAACTTGATCCCCGTGGGGACAGCGTGATCTGAGCCCGGCCCCCTCTTGCACTGTTACAGGCCAGAACAAACACAGCTATTTATAAAGTGCTGCAGCACGGCACAGTATGCCATTTGTGAGTGCAGTTAACTGGTTTTTTGGAGGAGTCTGCTGTCTCCTGTGCAGCTGTCGTTGCCAACCGGGGCGAGCAGCAGATGAACCTCTTAACAGGGAGATACCGCGGGTGTGTTGGGTTTATGAGAGGAAACCAAAGCTTCTAATAGGTCTGCAATTTACAATATCAAATTTAAGACATCCTGTGGATGCGCCTTGGGCATGGCGTTAACTCACTTAGGCTCCGTTCAGACCTGACATTAACATGCGTCTCGGGTGATCCGATCACCAGTGGACAGCTCTAAGCGCGTCAATTCACACCTGGCGTCTCCACATGCGTCTCGAGTGACCACTTGTGATCGGATCCCACTTCCCCGCTCTATATGCAAATAAACACGTATTCCTGATTGAGAGAGTGGTCTCAAACCTTTGAATCCCACTGTACATCACCTGGCTGCCGTTTTAATATGTGAATTTGGTTTATACATTACTTTCTATTGTATAAATATGGAATCTATTTTTTTTTAAATGAATTAAAAGATTTAGCTGAGACTAATTAACATTTTGGAGTGAACAGAGACACGACAGTCACTTCACTGAGTCTTTCTTTGTCATAAATCACAGTGAATATAACAGGCTTTTACTTTGACAGTCTCCATACCCTGAAACGAACTTCCAACATATCCAGGCCACCAGTTCACTAAATCACTTCTAAATTTTATTTTCTATATATTTACGCTTTTTGCTGTTGCCTTTTTGAATTTCTTTTGCTCTCCCTTTGGAGTGCATTTGGCCTTTTTGTAAACTGGTATCAACATATTTACTTTAAGCATATTTGCAAAAAGTAGTGATTATGTTTTTCAATATCCATAATATGTGTGGTAGTACTTGTAGTAGCAGCAGTAGAAGTTGAGGGCTAATACCTGCGCCGGAGTCCTTGTTCTCCTTGGTCTCTGTGCCTGGCTCCTGAGCCTGCCGGTCGTTATCGCAGCTCCCCTGATCCAGCCGCGCGTCAGTGCTGGAGCAGCAGTAGCGCAGCTCGCATTTCCCGCAGCAAATGATCGCGTCCTCTCCGTCGATCTTCTCCGGGCACTGGAACCCTTCTTTCCACGCGCCCTGGGAGTCCTGCCAGCCGTGACAATACTCCCCACTGGCTTTCACGTCGATGATGACCAGGAGCATTGTCACAATCACGGTGCCAGACATCGGGAATCCTCCTCCCCACATCCTCGGCCAGGTGGCCCGCGGCCGCACGCTGGCTTACTGGAAGGGACAGCGAGGCTTTCACTCCCCGCGTCTAACCTGGTGAAGGGGCTTATACGGTTGATCAGTGCGATGAAGGGAGCTGAGGGGATGAAGTGGAAGAGCAACAAAACAATTAGAAGCTTTCATTTGTTAGAGGAATCCCGTGCGTAATTCAGATCCAACGTCTCCAAAAGTGACTTTGCAGTGTAGGTTATTATCCAAGAATTGTTCACACACTTAATTGTGCTACTGGAGGCAAAACTGTCAGAAATTATAGAGATTCCAGCTGTAAGCCTTCTGAGCTCTGGTAAATCCAACACTGACAGACTAATGGCTCTCCTCTGGCACTGTAGCGACGCTGTTCATGTCTCCTCCTGACTCTTCAAATGACTTTCCACAGGGATGCAGAGAAACCACCACTTGTAGTCTGATCCATGGGCGCACAGCTGCTGTCACTCCTGAGTCCCCTCACCGCGAGCCCCGTGCGTAATGATAACTTTTCAAACTTTTGTGGCTCGGTATGCATTGTTGGGCGTCAGAAGTCAGTCAACCAAGTCTGGATCAGTCTAACCAGATTGAACCAAAGCGCGCAGAGTCTATCCCACCAGAGTCAGAGTGAGAGGGGCGTGTAAAAAAGTCAGATGCAAATACACACCTCTCCGTAATACAACAATAAACCGCTGGAATGACCAGTGTTAAGTTACAATCAATAATCTACAACTTCCTGTTCAAGTGGGCTATTTAAACTAAACCGCCGAAACACACAACGCAATGTGCATGTTGCAACTTTGTTGAGTACTTTAAATAGGAAAATACTTCGGAGTTAGTTAGGATATAGAAAATGAAAAACCTATACCCCCCCCCCCCCCCCCCCCCCCCCCCCCCCCCCCCCCCCCCCCCCCCCCCAGACTATCCTTGTTTCCATCTTTCATTCATTTCAGATCTGCCTTAGAGACATTTATGATTGGTTTCACTAGTTTTATTTATAGATGTATTTGCTGTGATTAATCGCAATCATTGCGCTTTATTATTGTCTATTTAGGTCCAACTCTTACTCAACTTTTATGTCAATCACTACTAAAATGATCACACAGTTGTGCTTTTATTTTGAAGGTGATATTCATTGTTTCCGGTCATATATTGCTATCATTTGGCACAGCTTCTCCCATCATTCAAAATCAGAGATTTGCTTGGAGCAAATTGCCCCAAAGTTCAGTGAAACTTGGCCGACCTCAGCTTTGAGTTGAATAAACCTGTCTGTCAGTTTCAGTTTTCTCCTGGTGAGCAGCAGCTGAGAGTTTGGTCAGTTTGGCACTGCGCCCTCAGGTATCCCTCCTCTGCGCACACCAAAAGGGGGTTTGCATGGTGACATTGCCATCTAGTGGTGTGGCCAGATGTTTGCTCATTTGCAAACATCTGGAAAAACCATCAGATGGACAAGTAAGAGAATAAATGATCGATTCAAGTTTCATAATCTTTTGAAAGGGCTCGAGATCGTGCTGGTACATGCTGTTAAATTGTCCAGTGACAGTTTGAACTACACTAGACTTCAGCCCGAATTGAACCATGGTTTGGCCTGACATTCAAAATGTGATATAAATGTTGTTATTACCAATACTGGATTGTAACAATGGATATTTGCTCAAGCTACTTAAGTACAAGTTTGAGAACTTGTGTATTCTGCATTTCATGTATTTTGAGATATTGTCCATAAATTTAAATTAAGTTTTCAAAGAATTAGCAGCATATTAGCAAATTTCCCAGTATGCATTTTTTTCAGAGTAAAAACTCTCCAGAGACCAGTGGAGAAGAGGCAAAATAGCATAAAATAGAAAAATACTCACGTAGAGTACATGTACGTCGATTTGTAGCCTACGTACAGTATTTGAGTAAATGTACATAGCTACTTTCAATCATGAAAGTCTATCATGGTATAAGAACTGACAAGAAGCATTTGCTGTAGGTCTTTTTTTTAAGAAAAAGTGAATCATATCTCTTCCAGTGGTCCTCCTTGCTCACCACCGTTTACCACTCGTACTTCATTTCCCGTCATGCTCCAGCGTGAAGCGGTGTCCGTGGCAACAGCAAAGGAAGTGGCGCGCAACTGTTGAAAAACTGTCACACAACAAACTGAAGGAGAGTTTGTACTGTTTAATTTCGTCAACCTCAAAGCCAAAGTGGCAGAATTACAAACAGCTTGACACGCTGTTCTCATAACAGAGCGTAAAACGTAAGTGCTATTTCAGTATTTGGCTAGCTATGTAGCAAAACACATTTTAGCTAACGTAAGGCAAAGCTGTGCATCCTAGCTCAATTAACAGTGGGTGATGCTCAAACTTCAGATAATTAGGAAGGAAACGTAGCTAAGAGCTAGCTTAAGTCGTCATTAGTTGGTCTCATTTACCAGTGAGTAGTACGTGTGCAGACTATAGCTCGGTTACAAGACAACATTTTCTGATGTGAACTATGTACCCCCCTCATATCACCTGTAAACAGATGTCGTTTGTGAGAGTGGGGCGTCCACAACAACACAGCAAAGGAAAAAGGCCTGTTCGTCCCAAGAAGGCAGCAGCTCCCCAAAGAGAGTGGGTGGTGAGTACAGACAACTGCTGAAGAGAAACCAGGAAAGCAAGTAGGCTACTCAGTTACAATTACGTTGCTTTTTAAGAATCCATTCTTTAAATAGACTTTTTTGTTGAAGTAGCGCACCTTTTGGGAGTCCACTCATGTTTTGTGGATTACTAACCCTAGTAATCTGTAGACACTATTTTCTTTTTCATAAAGAAACGGTTATCACTACTTTTTGAGAGCATTCAACTGGCAGCAATTCTTATTCAGAACATATTCAGAACACAGTGAAGTTTTCAATATATGTAGTCTAACTCCTAAATGAGTTATTTCCCTTGATCTTAATCTGCTAGTAATCTTCCACCCCTTCACAAACAATACTCATTTTTGTTTGTGTTAAAACACCTTTTGTTTAACTGTCCACTGAGCAATTTGTTAATGTCAGCTGTCCATTGTTGGTTTCAGAGCACTGTCAATGACCTGTCTGTGCACAAGCTGACACCTGCAGAGCTGGTAAGTTGTTTGACTGTGGTGTTGTTTTATGGAAACTGCCTTTTTGTGTGACGTGTTTACTAGAGAATGAATTTATGCTGTTTTATATCATACTATGTACTATAATAGCAATTGAACATGAGTATAGTCAGATGATTCTTAGTTTGAGTTTTTACAGCACCACTTTATTTTGTAACTTGTAGCAGTAATTTGTCAACAGTCCTGAAATTTTATAGGCTCAGTTTTTGGTTAATTATTTAAGAAACTGCTAAATTAATGGATAATAAAATAAATGTTTGTTGCAGTCCATATGCACTTGCCTGATTATTCTCTTCTGTTGCAGAGTCATCGGCATGAGATTCACAAGTCCCACAACAAGGTTGCGGCTCAGTGGGAGCTGAGAGAGAAAGCTCTAAAACGCCGTCTCAGACATGGTGGGAGTCCTGCACCTCTGGACCAGGCCAGCCTCAGCATCATCAGGGAGGTGTGTGTGGCGATGATTTCCCCATTACTTGTAGTGTCTTCTGTGCTGACGTGATGTCGTTTATAGGAGAAGGAATATAGTTTGTTTGTTAAACAGAAACAAAAAACCAAACCCTTCCCCTGTACTGAGTTTAACATGATAATTGTGGATCTTTGTAATGCTGCAGGTTTTCTCTGACCAGCTGCTGCTGCAGGATGTGCTGGCCCGCTCTGACAGAGCCATGGCTGTGGTCAAGGACCTGTTTGGAGATGCCCCACGCAGGCAGACTGGTAGCAAACAACTTGTTCTGTAATATAGATACTTGGATGCAGTGATTTGATAGTGTAAATACTAGTCTTTCCTGCCTTTAGATTGTAATTCACACACCTATTCATTGTCATTTATGTCATTGAAAAAGACATATTGAAAGATTAAGTGTCGCTGCTGGTATGTGTATTTATTAATTGTGCAAATAATCATGTGTGTATTTTGACAGGTCATCCCAGTGTGACCATGGCTCCAAACTGTGACTCAGACTCAGAAATGCCTGTTCTTCAGAGACCAGATCCTCCGACTCAGCTGTCACTGCTCAGCCAGTCTATGATGGACCAGCAGGTTTGTGTGTGTCAAGATAATGTTATAAATTTGTGATATGATACTGTACAGTATGTTGTCACCAACTTTCATCCACCTATCTAATTTTCCATATGATAATGTACTAAGAGCTAATGCACTGCAAGTCTATTTTATCATAAGTTTACATTTTTTGCATAAATACTCTGGTCTGTATTAACATGTTTGCATGTGCTGAATTGTTCATTCCAGGCTCTTAATGAACTAGAAGCTTCAGAGGAAGACCACAGTGACGAAGATGCCTATTCTGGCAGTTCAGAATATCATGTAATCCGAAGGTACTAATGCCTGCAAAACAGTATGCACCACCACAATCTGAGATAAGAAACTGACTTGTGTTTCTTGTTAGGGGGAAAATATAACAGTGAAGGTTTTATTGATTACTACTTAGTTTCACCACCACCACGTCCCTCTTGATACTTTTCTCTGCAGGGCCAATGTACGAAAAATGAAGGCACTGTCTCGGGGTAGAGTGAAACAGCAGCAGAAAATCCATCGTCCCATCTCTGAGCAGGGAAACAGAGTTAGTGTTCCTTCAACCCCCTGCACATCAGGCAGAGCACCAGACCAAAGAGGTAAGATGAGCAAGTGAGCTCCCCCAAGGGTGTGTGTTGGATTAAAAGGAAATGTTTCATGCTTATTTATTTTATGCAGTCAATCCACAATGAAACATATACTATATATATATATATATATATATCAGATGTGAAAGTTCTACAACACATGCAAACTCATCACACCTTGTTTCAGCTCTCAATGCCACAGTGGCTGTTCAGCGTGTTCGGACCAGACAGAGCCAGTCAGAGGAAGCAAAGGAGGAACCATCTGTCCTGGTTACTCAGGTCCTGAACCCTGACAAGCCTCACATCCAGTCAGGTAATATCTGGAAGGGGTTGTCTTTCTTCAAAATGAAATACTCAATGTTTAAATGCCATCATATGAGAATTTTTTTTGTGTTTCTTTGTATGTGTTTCACAGGAAGGATCAGCAGTCAAACCAGCAGGACTAGGAAGTGTACTTCTCAGAGTTCAGTGCTGGATGGCTCCTGTGTTTCCTCTCTCAGTGGGGACCAGTCTAGTCTGAGCCTGCTGCAGGCCATGTTGGGTCAGGTGGAGGCAGACTTGGATACTCTGAGTCCTGACACAGTACCAGGGTCAGCACAGAGTCCAAAACAGCACAGAACACAAGGCCTCACTGGATTCTCTGTCGCACTGGTCTCCATGCTCGGACGTTTAGTGCACCTCCTCAAAAAGGTGCAGCAATAGATCAATGATATCTCCATTAATCTGTCATATACACAGTTACCGTACATGAACAAGGCAGGGAAGTAACTGGGTCAGTCTCAGTCTCACTATCACATATGGTATACTTACATGATTTCTAACTTTTTGAAGCATTTTAGACATTAGCTTCAGATCATTTTGTTTTTGTCAAAGTTAATTTATTGATTAATTGATGCATAGTGATTAATGCAGTGTAGACATTTGATGTAAATCTGTTGTCAAGCAATAATAACATGACTCAGGATACTCAAAGCAGGCATAGTGTTTACTTTAATGTCATCCGTTTTAACTTAACTCATTCTCTTCCCCCTCTGTGCTAGACTGAGGATGAAGTTCAGAAAGAAGCTCAGGAGAGGAGAAGACTGGAGGAGGAGCTGAGAGAGCAACGGGGGCTGATTGATGCTCTCACTGCAGAGACCTTGACTTTGAAAGAGGAGGCTGCTGCCCTGCAGGTGCATCAGAGATTACCTCGTGGTCTTACGCTAGTTTATTATTCAGATTCCAACTGTACTGATAAATCTTGTTAATTACTCATTGCCTCCTCTCAGGCAGGGTTGCAGCAGCGAACCGCAGAGCTGGAGCAGAAGGTGGATGCAGTGGTGTTGGTGATTGGGGGACTTGGACTACTGGAAGCAAACACAGACCCACCCCAAGACTCTGATGTCAAAGCTGCAGGTTCATATAGTGTGTGTGCGTATATGTGCATGTGCGTGTGCTTGTGTGTGTGTGTGGATCTATATGTGGTACTGTAAATGGTGGATAATTGGTTTATATTTTGCTGAATTACAGTTTGTCAGTCTGCACCTGTTCCTGAGCGAAGACGAGCTTCTGTTTCTCCTGCCGTGCTGCTCTCCCCGCCCCGACAGAGAGACAACTGGGAACATATTCCTGGTAACAGTCTCATTCTTTTCAGTTATTGTCTGATTTCAACAGTTTCCACCAATGTCATCCTCCCTCAATCATACATAAGAAGATTAATTTAGCTTTTTCCCTCTCTTTTTCACAGTGACTCATCCTGTACCGTTGCACCAGCAGCTTCCTTCTGTAGATAACCTCCGTTCCTGTGAGGACATCCAAGCCCAGACTTCAGCCTGTAGCTTCACCAGCCTCCCTCTCACCAGCCTTCCCTCCACCTCCTCACTATCTCAGACGTTTGACCCTCTCACCTCACAGCTCCATCCAGTGGCCATGCTGGCTGAGATCTCTCAGCTGAGCAGACAGAACGACCTGATCAGGGCCCAGCTTAGCCAGGCTAAGAGCCCCGGGTCAGGGGTCGGAGGATCGCCTAACAGTAGCAGCACTGGAAGAATTACACCTCGGAGTATTGGAGAGAGGAGGACATCGGGGTCCAGCAGCACAGGGAGACAGAGCCCGAACATCCAGGTCACTGACAGTGTGACTCATCAGGTTAGATTGAGTCCCCACTTGATTTGGGATTTTTCCAGGCTTTGTAAATAAAATTTGTTAGAATCCTCTTCCACAGATAACGCACTGTTTTTTATAATCATCTAATTAAACAAATTAGAAGACAATACTAATTTTGGAATAGAGCAATCTCTCATAGATAGATCAGCATCCTTTTTGCCTACAGCCTTTCTTTACTTGTTCTTCATTGGGTACTTTGAAACTCAACAAACACATGAGATTGGCAGAGAGAGGTGAATAATATGTGAAACCGCTGAGCTACCAATAGATCATTTTCAGCGTTGATCATATTCACTCAGGATTTGTTTTCTCCTCTTTCCTGCTCAGGCAACATCTCCCAACACTTTCAGTGTGAACAAAGTGGAACAGCGCCTCCTAGAGCTAAACAGGCAGAGTGCAGCAGCCAGGGGTCGACTGCTGGAGCTTATCGAGCAACAGAAACAGTCTATTTCCTCCAAAGTTTCTCCCTCTGTCTCGCCCATTCCTGCCTCTGCCTTGAGCCCACATACAGCAGGTACATTGGGCCAACCTGACGTGTCTCTGTCTATCTGATCATCTATGATGGTTAAAAAAAATAAAAATAATTGTAATCATATCATTCTCAGTTGGAGGAGGAAGTCCTGAGGTGTCCATGCTGCTGCCTGCTCAGGAGCTTCTGTCACAGGCTGGTGGTGAGAGACGGTGAGTAGCTCAGCTGGATGAGAAGGATGCTAACGACAAGTATTGGAAATGATGGACTCCCCAGAACTTTTCACAAGTCACAAATCACAAGCTTGGGCTGCGATAGACAAAACATCTGAAATCATCTTATATTATCTGCCCAGCTGAAACCCAGGAGTCAGTTAATTTGATCAACTGCCCACAGTAATAACCATCTGACATGCAGTTCTGAAGGAGTATAAATCCTACTTTAGTGGCTAACTGACTGAACTGAACTGAAACATGAAATAGATATGTGGACTCTCGTCAACAATAGAACATGAGGATTCATATCTTTTGGTTACATGATTTCTGAGCATTGAAGTTCATATTTGGTTAACATAGATTAGAAAAATCCATTACAGGGGTAAAACAAAAGAGTATGTATTATCATATTGCCTAAGTCATATTAAATTCACTTGAATAATAATGTAATGACTGACATTTTATCTGTGATTTGACATTTGTTATTTTTCATGTAGTGGATGTAGTTTTTCAGTGAACTGAATGAGTGTGGTTAGTAAGAACAGGGCTGACTCTTCTGTACATTTTACATTAATGTTTTTCTTTGCTGCAGATCTGCTGGTTCTGAAGCGTCTGCTCACAGATTTGGAGGAGAAACCAGTGATGGCAAAACACAGGTACACACACACACACACACACACACACACACACACACACACACACACAAACTGCAAATTACATGGATGTGCTCAGATTTCACCAAACTAATCACTGGAATCTAAAACTCTAAAACACATTTTCTCAACAGATGGAAAAGCAGAGAGAGCGAGAAGGGTGGTTTTCCTTGTCTGCTCATGTGAGATGACAAGAAGAGGACTTATGATTCACCCTGAGAAATCTGAGGACATTTATTTAAACCACATTTTTTAGTATTTCATCTATGCATTTTAATGACTGAATTAAATTTGTTGATTTTAATTTAAAGGTTTTGAATGAACTTGTTGTTTTTTTTTGTCTTTATTCTTGAAGCCAAAGGTGAATCTATAACAAAACAGTCACCTTCAGCCTTAAATGAATAATAGGTTTCTGTTTCGTTAATTGCAAATTCATTTGCAATAAATGAACCTCAGTTATTAGAGGTTTATTTGTCCACTATGTAAGCTTTAACCAAGTTTAAGTAATAGTTTATATTCATTTGAACAGATAATCCTTTCAAAGTTTGACTTCTCCTTCAACACATTTTTGTTTGTGTGCAGTTAATCTAACATCTCTGGTGGCAACCTTTATTTCTGCACCAGCACTTTGTGCCAACAACACACTTTTAGTATTTCAGCTGTGGATTCACGTTGTGCCTGTTTTCATTCAACTTAATGGAGATTTAATATTTTACTCCCTGCAAAGCAATCTTGTGTGTATCTAGGGTACGTATGTAGTGTGTAGTTGTCACTTCAAAAATACACTGCTCGTTTGTGTGTGTCTGAGATGCAGTGTGGTGGAGGTGGAGTCTCTAGACCCAGAGGCCCAGCAGCCAGCGGGGCTGTATGCACAGGCCCCCTAAAGATTTTAAACTTCAGCTTCATCAAATCCACATTAAGGTCCATAGTGAGCGTGCTCAGACTGCCTGTCTGTCCATCTGTCTTTTTGTTCCTGAGGCTGTGGTTTGGTTTAGTTATGGTCTGTCTCCACGTCTCTGAAACATGTTTGATATTACATAGTTTCAGTGCATTTTTGTTTAATTTGTGTTTTTTAAAAGGAGATGGAAGTTGCGTGTCTAAAAGCCATGAAGGGAAAAGGGGCAAGAGTGAGAGAGGGGGAGGAGTGACGGGTTGCTTCAACCCATTAAGTCCTTTCCACTGTGGCTTCGACTAAAGTATGGCCTGTTGTGGCTATTTATGGTACACAAACATACTACACATGCACATGCACACAAACATTTGTTTTTTCTTCTTTTCTCTGATTCTTTCATCTCCAAAGTCTGTTTATCTTGGTCTCTGTGGTTTCTGTTTTAGTCTTTTTAAGTTAGTCTTTTTTCTTTCAGTTCTGTTTCCTTTACTATGAATCTGTTTTTCTCAAAAATCCACGCAGACAATAAGGTTCAACTGTAATTTACTAGCTTGGTTGTACATATAATACAACTACTATATATAAAAACTCAACTGAATCATTTCCCCTCGTTCTCAGTCCAATTTCTTGAGCTAAGAATCCTTTTCTTGTCTTGCATCTGTGCATATAAACGCATACTCACTTATACTTTGTCTCCAAGTAACATTTTTTTGCATGGCAGCATAGCTAGCAACATATCCATCTTATCACCACATACAGGTATATAAGGGGTGAAGATTCAAGGTTAATCTGCCAAAAATTTGATGAGTTCAGGGACTTATACTGCTGGCAGTACACTGGTGGTGTGTTGCTGTAGAAATGCTGTAAGCGGCTGATGACATGGTTTAAGAAGTGAGTGGTTTTTCGTGGAAGAGGCAGTTAGGTGTTTTGCTTCAGGACAAACATTTTTCTAATGTAACAGACTTTTAAGATTTTTCTTTTGAAAATTTTCCATTTTTGCTTATATTGGATATTTAACAGAGACACATAGAGACAGACAGACAGAAAATATGCAACACAGCACCACAGCTGAAATCGTACCAGGGGTGCTGCAGTTACATGGCAACCACTAGGCCACAGGCACACCTCTGTAACAGGACTTCTTTGACTTAGTCCATTACTGACTGCTGCTCCTCTGTGTAGCTCCTTGTCGCCTAAATCAAGAAGTCATAAATAAGTGGTCGTAAGCTGACTCATTCCCACTTCAGGTAGTGTTTGCTGTGGGTTTTAAGGTTTCAGGGGTGACGCTGGAATAGGAAGGAGAGCACTTGAGTTTTCCAGTCAGTCAGGAGAGCTGTGTGGGCGACGACAATGGCCAGCAGGGAAATCAAAAGGAGTAAATATTGCAGATAATCACAGAATGGAGGCATAAAGGGCCCAGGGACAGCAGCCATAAATGTGGGGTCAGAGGTCACCGTGGAGACGCAGGGGGAGGCGGGCGGGGCTTTTTGTGCCCGGCCCGGCTGAGTGAAGGACAGGGTGAATGGGGATTAACCCCACCTCAGTGCCTCTCAATTCACCCCCCCATCATTGCCTAGGGAAGGTTCCCATGTGACACCCCCCCCCCCCAAAAACCACCACCTTTATGTGGGCCTCACAGCAGCCTCATCACACCTCCTTTACTCCTCATACACACATATTCACACATACATCATGCAACATATAGTGAGAGGAAGGAACTCAGTCGATGGGAATTGGGAGATTTTCAATATTGTATCAGAAAGAAATGCGTGCAATGAGACTGGAGTATGCTAAAGTCACACACATACACATACAATGACGGGGGGGTGAAGTGGGGGGGGGGGGTTTTTTTTTTTACTTTTNGGGGGGGTGAAGTGGGGGGGGGGGGTAGTTTTCTTTACTCATTTAAATCTGCCCCCACTTCACTTCACTGAAGGAGGCTGAAGTCACTCAGAAAAACACACACACTAAAGCTTGTATGCACACTCGCACACTGGCTCATACTGTTGCCTTTGATAGTGTCCAAAGTGACATAGACATTGTCACCTAGAGGAGAGATATGAGCAGCAGCTTATTTATATAGAAAGAAAAGTATTAATAATTTTTATTTCCTTTTTTTTTTGTTTTTTTCACATTTGAACAATCATTTTCCTTGAGTTAGAATGTAGAAATTCTTGTGTTCTTGAGTAGTTTAAGATTTTTGGCCAGACACAACTAAGTAACCTATCCTACTAACACTAAATGCATTTTCTCCTTAGATTTCTAAAAGTTCAGAGAATCATAATGTTTATTCTTTAATTTCACTTTTCTTTAACTGTTGCAGTGCAGTTATGATGCCACTAGAGGGCAATATTATTGTGCTGCAGTGGCTCAATTTGGGTCTAGAGGAGTTTTTCCCAATTTCCTTTCTTTCTTTTTTTCATAATATTTTATTAGTTTTCAAACAAAAATGGAAAGATTGTAAAATATATGACAGCTTCAATATCAAAACCAACAAGATCAAATGTTTTTTGTTTTTTTTTATTTAAGAAGAATAATAGCACTGTGGTTCAGCAAGTACACGATGCATTATTTTCCCAACTTTCAAAATAAGTATGACAAACAAATAAAAAGCTTTAAAATAAATTAGATTAACTTTAATTGTCACAGTTATTGTGAAACCTTAATGGTTTCACTGCCACCCAAGCCACAGGGACGTTATAAACATACTGATGTCTGATGATCGCAGTCTTTATACTGTAAGTGAGTTTGTTTTGATGCAGATGCAGTTTGTTGATATGTGTGGAAACCAGTTTCTGAATTAATTCTGCTGATTTCTTAACAAACGTGCCTTTAAAATGTCTCTCAAGTTATAGCATCAGCATGGTGTGACATGTGCGTGACAAGGAAACTGTGAATGTGCGTGTTTGCATGTGTGTCTGTGTATGCATGTGAGGGTTGCCCATGTGCGTAGGAGTGTACTCCACAGCTGTGCAAGGTTCTGATCTGAAGCAGGCTAGTGCTTGCTGTGAAAATATTATTGCAAGTGTTTATTATTGCTTCAGTGTGAAACAGTGGGAGCGTTGTGTGTGCAGCACGGGCTGGTGCAGTATGGAGTGTTTGCGTGTGTGATGGGATAGTGGTAGTGGGTGTGGGTGGGTGTGTGCAGGGGGTGGGGGTGGGGGTAGGGGTGGGGGGGGTTCTCTCCCTTCTCCTCCTCTGCTTTTCCCACCGGCCAGCCCCTAGCCCGTGGCCCATTGCACCCTGGGTAATGGGGAGGCCTATTGGAGTTGATTAGTTCCGGCTGGATCCCAGATAGAGTTCTGACAGGCAGGAGAAACGAGCTCTCAGCGTGACCCCCCACTTCCCCCACACACCCCTGTCTCAGGCACAATGGGCAAAGCAGGGGAAGGGCTTTTTAAACAACTCTACTCTGCTGCTCCCCCCCCCGGTCGAAAACCGGACCATTATTACTACAAAAACCACATTACACTGCTGCACAAATACAACCCTTACTGCTTCTACTAGTGTCCATCCACACGTAGTTATTAGGCGGAGCAAGCGTGCATTTTCTTAACTTTTACCCCTTTCTTTTTCTTGAAAAATAAGACCAATGTATCAACATACTGTTATTTCCCAAGGCCTTTGCATGTTTTATGAATGCTGCAGGTGGAGATTAATGTTAAAGATGGAGCATGCTCAGTGTGTTGTCTAAAGAATTGGCTACATACATCAGGATCAGCCACAGTGCTTTGTATTTTACTTGACAAACCATCACATGGACCATGTTGGACACCTGTGGCATAAACTGACATCCATTAGACACATTCCTCAGCAGAGCAGCATCATTCACACACTTTTCCCTCTGCAGTTTCATCCTCTCTGTCCTCTTTATTTCCCACTCTACCCCCCATCGATCCTCTCTTTCTTCTTCCCTCCTTTTCTCTCTCTCTCTCCCTCTTTCTCCACACATAATTGATTAAGGGCCGTTTTCATAAATCAATTTGGGACGCACATCAGTCAGCCCTGAATGGAGGAACCCCCCTCTGAGCAGCGGTATTAATCTACCTCAGCATGCCCTGCCACTCTCACTTACACACACACACACACACACACACACACACACACACACACACACATACACACACACATATACACACAGATCTGTGTAGTTTGTTTTCTTTACTTTAAGTTTTGGCCGTTGCAGGTCGCCAAACATGAAATATGCAAATGTTTTCAGCAGTTTTGCAGACACTCCAACCTTGAACAGGCGATCTGACAGACACATACACATGGTTTCCTCTGAGTCTGAATAGCACTCGCTGTTATGAAGAAATTGGAATAGAAAAGTTGGTGTTTGGGGGGTTTGGTGGATTAGAAAGGATGACAAAAACGGAGGCAAGCTAAATAAAAAGGAGAGAGTGTTTTTTTTTACAGACGTGAAAGAAGTCCAATTCTTTCCATATGTCTTTGCTGTATATCCCTAAACAAACAAATATGTGTTTGTACACTCAGCAGTCTGTCTCCAAGACAAATGCTTCTTACTGCTGTTTATGATTACACTGATTTAATTGTCATTATTATTAGGTGACTTCATCTTTTTCTTTCTCGCCCTGTGTCTCTTTCTCCATTTCAAAGCTGTTGTTTTGGATGTTTTGATATGAATGTAACCATGACACCACCCATTCTTATTAGAAAAACCGTGCCAAGTTGCAATGGATTCTGGGAACATGAGCCTGCAACAGCTGCAAGTGATATGCCTGACTTTCCTCTCTCCCCTCAGTCTGGATTTTCTTACACTCTGCCCTTTTTCTCTCAAACTTTTTCCTTCACCTTGATCTTTTGTTCTTTTTTTTTTTTTTTTTAAATACCTCCTTTGTGCCCCCGTTGCTCCAGCTCCTATTTGTTTCTTGTTCTTTTACCTTCCCTCCCTCTCTCCCCCCTCACCCCACCGCCTCTCTCCGTGCTCCAGGGTGTTGGCTTTAGTGGTAGTGAAAGCTGCTTTGCCTTTAAAAACAGTTTGTCTTAATGAGAAGGGGGGGCAGGCAGGAGAGAGGGGGCGGAGGGTCACAGCTGAAGCCAATTGCGTCCCTTTCCTGTCTGAGGTGCTGCGGGCCGGGGTCAAGCTCAGGGTCACGCTGGCCCGTCACTCCGGCTGGGTCCTGGTGCCGGTTCTGAATTGCCGCCAGCGTGTGTGTGTATGTATGTGTGTGTACAAGACAGAGTGTGTGTTTTTGTGCGAGTTAAGAGAAGAGGGGCAGGAGGCACATCTGTTTCTGATCCCCCAGAAAGCCTTGCTCTCCGGACCTGGAGGTGCTGGCGTGCCTGTGGAGGACTGAGGCGGAGAGGGAGGGGAGGAGAGGGCGAGTGAGCGGTCACACGCGCACAGTATGTGTTGGGTACAATGTGGTGCGATGTGGCCTGTTTTTACCGCCACCTCCTCCTCCCATTTCCTTCTCCTGCTGCCTCCTTCAGATTTACATGTTCAGAGTGTCTGCAAGTCCTGGAAAAAGTCCTAAAATATATGATAATGCTAACTAAATGCTGGTCTTAAATGTAATAAAACAAATAATTTTATGTCTTACACTCTGTTGCAAAAGTTTTAAAGTCGCAGTTCAGCATTTTTGCAAATACTTTTATTCCTGTTCTTGCTCTCATATCTGTACTTTAAATGTAAGGCCACAGCTAGCAGGCGCTGAGCGTAGCATAAAGACTGGAAACAGAGGGAAACAGCTACTGTGGCTCCATCCAAAGGTAACAGAATCAACCTACCAGCCCCTTTAAAGTTCACTAATTAACATGCTATATTTTGTTTGTTTAGTCTGGACAGAAAAGTGTATTAATGAGAAGTTGTAGTTGTTCAAGGAGGTTATATGTAGGACTGTTTATTAACTTGGAGTAATCTCCACCTGGTTTCCTGACTTGTCATTTTTACACTCCAGTTTATTTTGTTTTCTTCCCGTTGTTACCTTTGCACAGAGCCAGGCTCACTGCTGTTTCCCCCACTTCCACTCCTTTCCTCCATTTACAATAAACAGATGAGAGAAGTATTGATCTTGTCATCTAAATTTGAAAGAAACCAATTCAGCTAAAATTTTAAATAAAGAGGGTCTGAACAATGTTTGGCTCCACAGCACGGATTTCCACAGACCAACACAGAGGAAGGCCTGCTGCTCGTCATGAAGTTTCTGATAGGTCAGCAGCTGCTCTCTATTTAGTTTTTTTTTTTTTTTTTGCGTGAAGAAACTAGACTTATTTTCCATTCTTTTTGCATTAAAAGTATCTTTAAAAGAATTTTTTAATTTAAGTTGATGAAACTTGCAGGCTCCCAGCGTTTTCTTCTCCCTCCCCGTCCAGTTTTTGTCTTCTCTCCTGACTTCCTCCTACCATGACAACATCATCTTACCTCATGCTTTCCTTCCTGTTTCTTTTCTTTCTCTTCTTGCACTGTAATTCTTCAATGTCTTTTCTTTGTGTTTGCTTTTGAAATTTACCTTTCACCAGCAAAGTGACTGATATTATTTTACTATTCCAGTCTTTCTCACTTCTCCCCTTCTTCCTCCTCCTCCTCCTCTTCCTCCTCTCTCCTGTCTCCATATGCATGGAGAAGGTAAGGTTGAGATGAAACACCACGTCAGTCTTTGAACAGAGCCCATAAAAAAGGCACACATTAACAAGCATGACTAACAAGCTGCAGGACCCGCAGAGCTGGATCACACTGTGCACTACACACACATACACACACACTCACACCCCTACATCATGTCTCCTGCATGATATAGTTTTCTTTCTCTCCCTTCATCTCAGCTTTTTTTTTTTTTGTTGGGTCCCTCACTTGCAGCTTTTCTCCATTTTCCTCACACATTTCATGCATGATATATACAAGGCCTGTTTTTAAGTCTTTCAGTCAAGTCTTGTCAAAGCTGGTCAGGGCTCACTTGAGACCAGCTTTGACAAGATTTAAGCTTTGATGGCATGTGATTTTCTAAATTTTCATAGCTGTGTCAAAGTATAATTCCAGTTTATTTCAACTTGAGTCTTATTTTGTTGTTTTGGCGGTAGTGTCTATCAGTCATGAGAGGATTGTAGGCTTCTCACCAAAGTAACTGCTGAGATCTGGGAACAGAGTCAATAACAAAGTCTGCACAACTGTCTGCATGAGTGGTCAGATGATCAGAGGAGACAAATCAAAGCTTTAGCCAGATTCAGCTTTAAACCAAAAGTTAAAGTTAAAGTTAAATCATGTTGTCATTTGCCTTTATTTTCTCTAACATACACATAACTAACCTGAGGGTCTGATTGTCTGAAAGCTTGTGTTTCACGCAATGACTGATGCCGTTTGAGGGATGTTACCACATTCCCAGATCTCAACAATCAACTTGGTGAGTAAAATGTCACCATATCCAATAGAAGCAGTGGCCTGACAAATATATACTTAAAGTTAGTAGCTATGCAAAATCTGACTGTCACTGTCTCATTTATTCTTGTGAGATTTCAGTCATACTTTTAAGTTAGATTATGTAACTAAACTATTACTAAACTAAACTAACATTTAAAAGAAACACTAACACACTGTCTTCCACTTACAAATGAAAAATTGAGTTCATAGGAAACAAAACACACATTTCAATTCATTACTCAGGAGTTTTGCTGCTACAGCCTAATTTGGTCTGGTATGAGCAGCTTATGGTGGGATTGTTAGCTAATGTTAGCTACTGGTAGACATTGCTGTGTACCTGTCAGTTACTGAGTACTGAGTTTGTTGTATTTATGATTCATCTCTACAATGGTTTTGCATTTACTGTTATCCCACAATTGTCACTTGTTGCTACAGTGGCTACTCTTCAGCTAAAGTTACATAGTCTAGATTTAAGTCCTCACTTTTGTGCCTTTAAGCAATAGCTCGACATATTGGGGAGTCTGGTTTCTTTCCAAGAGTTACATCCATGACCACTTTCATGTACAGTAAGGTTACAGCTAGCAACCGGTTAGCTTAACTTAACTGGAAATGGGGGAAACCATCCAACCAACCGGCATCCATCACCTCACCATATATTAAAGGAATTGTTCAATAGAAATATGCTTATTGGCTTTCTTGCTGAGAGTTAGTTGAGAAAATTAATACCACTCTACCATCTGTAGGTAAATATTAAGCTACAGCTAGCAGCTGGCTAGCTTATCCTAGCATCCAGAGACAGAGACAGAGAGAGAGAGAGAGAGAGAGAGAGAGAGAGAAACAGCTTGCCTGGATCTATGCAAAGTTAATCATCCATCATGTCATAATTTTTGCACATATTGAAAAAATGAGATAATACCCGTTATTAGTGTTTTTTATGTGCTGGTAGGTGGATTTTGTTATCTTTGGACAGAGCCAGGCTGTTTCCCCAATTTAACAGTCTTTATGCTAAGCTAAACTGGCTGTATGCATTTACTTCTGCCTTTCCCTCTGTCTGTTTCTGTTTGTCTTGGTCCCTCTCCATTTTCTGAGCTGATGATGAATACACTGCCCTCAAGTATACACACACACACACACACTGTGCTCACTGCTATGACATACACTAATATCCCCCAGTCACCATTTCACAGTTCCAGACTCTGCTCGACACACCTGAGCCAATAAAGTGGATCGTTTTTGCCAGGAAAAGCTATTTCATTCTGTCTCTGCCCTCCCCCCCCCTCTCTCTCCTTCCCCTTCCTTCCCTCTAAACACCCTCCATTTAGGTCCCTGAGGCCCTAAAAACTGCCCCGTACTTAACTTCTTCCAAACCCCTGAACACCACCATGTCTACCACCAGCCCCCTAACCCTTCTCCTGTTCCCCAACTCCTCTCTTGGTTCATCCCCGAGGGCCGTAAGCCGGCGAACATTTAACTCCTCCTTCCCCCCACTTCTTCTCCCCTTCTCTCTCTCCCTTCAGGCTACTCCAGAGAGGTTCTTTACAACCCTGTCATCCCTGCCAGAGCAGTAAAAAACACATCTGGAATCACACTCTACACTCAAGGCTCCCACCCCATGTTTAAGAAGCCCCCCATCCCCACCCCACCCTCCTCCTATCTCCCCACACATACACACACACACACAGTCTCATGGCGAGGGCCACGCCGCAGGAAAAACACTCCCATACGACGCTACAAACGCTGAAATAACACTGTTACCCTAAGTGAGATGTTTCTAATGAGGGCTGGAGAGAAGCGTGACAGAGAGACACACATTTTGTTGGGGGAAAAGGGGGAAGGACACCGTGAAACAAGACACAGGCATGTTGGATTTCACTGTATTCATCCGCCCACACAGGCTGAGGCCATTTTGGATCTTGGTCAAGCTTGGTCTGTGCTTGTATTCTTTCAAAGTTTGTTGTACGACCCCGTGTTCTCTCTTTTCAGCTTTTGTGTGAGAAAGTGTCTCCTGGTCTGAAGCGTGACTATATATACATTTAATAAGGGCCTGTGTGGTGTAGTAATGGGCGGTTGGGTTCGGCTATGGTACAGGGAGGAAATGTCAGCAGCACATAGAGAGCTAAGAGAGCGGAGAGAAGACAAATTGATTCCCTGAAATTGCTACCTCATCTGCTCTGATTAAGACCTGTGTGAAGAGACTTTGCGACAATGTTTTCATGCATGTGAGAGAGTGTTTTCAGGCCTGCGCGTACACATTTCAACCACTGTACTGTGTCTGTGAGAAAGACCGTGCTGTTGTTCCTCTCCCTCGCTCTCAGTTTCCCTGAACTGGCTCCAGTGATGGATAATAAAGGCTCAAGAAATCCTCCGCCCGTTTTACTCTCCTCTTCTTTTTTTTTACTTTTTTCAACTGTGCAACTTAATCAGGATGAGAGAAAGGGGGAGAAAAAGGAATGATTGAAGGGGACTGAGGGGAAAAATATAACTCCTCCTCTTTCACATTTTCTGAAATGAAGTTTCAGAAATGGGAGGAATAATTCTACGAGAGATTGAGTTTCATTTAGAGCCTAGAACCTTTTAACCAAGACCATGTGCCACTTCTTGGTGGGTTTGTGTGTATGTATGTACTGTATGTCCGTGTGTGTGTGTGTGTGTGTGTGTGTGCTTCAGAGAGAGACAGTGGGTCAGGTTTCGGCACTGAGGGGAGGTGCTCTGTGCTGTAAGGGAGAGAGCAGTTCTGCGGTAGGTAAATAGGGCCCTGACCCAGGCCTGCCAGTGGAACGCTCTCTTCTCTCTCTGCCAGAATCTTTTTTGTTTTGTTTTTGGGTTTTTTTTTCTTCTTCTTCTTCTTCTTCTTCTTCTGCAAGACTTGGGGGGTGAGGAGGGGTGAGGGTGGAGTTAAGATGGAAGGGGGAATGTGTGTGTGTGGGGGGGCTGGCTATTAACGAGCGCCATCATTTTTCTAATTAGTGCTTTGGGGAATATTTTCTTAAGGACTGTCGACCCTCCCTGCTGAGCTTTTTGGGGAGCAATGCATGTGTGTCTGAGTGTGTGCGCGTATGCGTGTGACTCGGCCTGTGCACGTGTGTACAGTGTGTGTGTGTGTGTGTGTGTGTGTGTGTGTGTGTTTGCATGCAGGTTTGAGTGAGTTTTCATTCTGCGGTTTTTCCTTTTTCTGCGGAAACTTTGAAGAAACAGATTTGATTTTCTCTACAACTCCGTTTATTCATGACTTTTCTACATTCACACACACCATTGTCCCGTCCTGAAGGTATGGATGGACACACACACACACACACCGTCACACACAGTCTACACTCCCAGTTCATTAAATCGAGGGGTTTCAGATCCTCCCTCCTTCCTGTATTCTCAGAACTCAAGAGTAAAGGAAATTTTCCTTTCTCTTTTCTTCCCTCTCAAAACTTTCTTTTCTCTTTTCTTCCCTCTTCTGGTGTTTCTTTTCAGTGAGTCTGCTGCTCTCGTCCTTGCTTTGATCCCCCCCCCCCCCCCCCCCCCCCCCACTCCAATCCACCCCTCCTATCCCTCCCAGGGCCTCCAGCCAGCTCACTGGAGCGGTTTCCTGAGTCTGCCCAGATTAATGAGTGTAAGTTAGTGTGTATGTATGTGTGCGAGAGAGAAGGAGGGAGAAAGAATGCCTCATTGTACCACAAATTGTGAGTGTGTGTGCTTGCATACTGTACAAGCCCTTATGTGTGTGTGTGTGTGTGTGTGTGTGTGTGTGTTTGATCTGTGGCTTCCAAACCAAACTTTATTTTGTGGAATTTTTTCAGAGATCATCAAAGTAAGTGATTCCACAGAAGGCTGGCTCTCGCGTTGCATCTGGGCTGTTGTAAAGAATTCTCCCGATCGTGAGGCTGCTGGGATACGATCGCAATCAAGTGGCAGGCGTCTGCAAAAAACAAAAAAAAAAAAAAAAAAAAAAATGACCCAAATGCTCCCAAACTCTCCTCCATGACACTGAACATGGATCAGTTTGTAGAGCTGGGACCGAGGACTTCATTCACATTCTCAGGCCGAGGGTGTGCAAACTAAAAACAATCACAATACAACTGATTAGAATTCCTCCATGAAAACCCAAAGTGCTAAAAATAATCCCCTGATTGGAGCCATGTGTTGAATTTGGGGCGGTGGGGGTAAGGTGCTGTGTGTGTGTGTGTGTGTGAGTGTGTGTACTGCGGTGGGTCGTAGAGAAAGGGAGGAGGCAGCAGAGGGTGGTATGAATCAAACCAGAGTGAAAAAACAGTTTGTCTTTTCTCTGAGCTCTGATAATAATGCCACGTGAGTCCTCGCTGCACTGAGTTTATTTACTCTCACAACTTGCAGTGTACACACTTTCACTCTCACACTCACACACAGACACGCACATCTACACACACACACACACACACACACAAACGCCTTCCAGCAGACTTACAAATATGGACATAAACATGTAATCACAACCATGCATGGTCCACTACGGCCGCAGTTTCTCACTCCTCTCTGACACACACATGGGAGGAGGAGTGATGGAGCAGAGGGGGCTTGTAATGGCCATGTGGTTTTAGTTAGGACATATTCCACCTGAGAGCATATGAAAGAAAGAAAAAAGACAAAGTGAATTAGTTTTCTTGGCCAGGTAAGTTTCCAAGAAATTCAACTTGGGTGGTTTTCATCTGTTACAGTAAAATGACATGAAATTGAAAAAAAGCAGTATACAGCAAAGTTTAGAGATTCAAGCAACAGTTCTTTTTTTTAAGAGACAGTAGTAGTTAATAAAGTTTTTGACAGCTTCAAGGAGTTACTCCAGGGATTTAGTATTGCATTTCCATAAATGTGCAGGACTCACAAGAAAGAAATTTTAATGGATGTCTAGACATCCTGACTTTTATTCCTTGGTGTGGGTTAAGCTCCAAAAACACTGGATTCTACACTTCCCATAATGCAATCTGGTAGTAAATGCACACTTCTTTCAAACTCTAGCTACATCCCCACTTCGAAAATCAGGCTTTCTGTCAAAACTGTGGTGGTCTCTAAGTGCAAGCCAAGATAACCCTGATGACATCACTATGACATCACCAGGGTTATTTTCTCAGACTTTAGAGAGCTCGTCAAGAACTACAGCAAACTGTTTTCACAGGCTGAGTTGTGCTCCATGTGACATCTAAACTGAGCTTCATGTGTAAAATCAGTGTAGCGCCCCTTTAACAACATTTTCACCTTTGGTTTCCCATAAAGTAACTTTTAAAGTTGCTGAAATCATCTTCTTCCTCACTGTCTGACAGTGTCATGCAGTATATATATATATATATATATATGTATGTATATGTGTGTGTGTGTATATATTATGATAATTAATATTGTTCAAAAGTAAAAGTTTCATTTTATGTGGTTGAGCAGCAACAGAATAACAAAATGATTTCACCACTGTGGCTACTCCGGGGCTTTTGATCATGATCTTCATCAGTAGAGTTTACCCAGTTGTAATGGAATTGTAGATGTTCGAAGCCTTTCCTGAGCACATTAAGGACTTTTGTCCACATTGTCTTAGAATTTGACCATCTACAATTGCTTGACAACTGGGTGAACTCAGTCTGGTGATTAAGATTATGGTATGTCATCAAAAGCTCTAGAACAGCTACTAAATGGACCTTGTGATGAGATTACTTTGTCAACAGCTGTTTCCAAGGTCAAGAATGATTTTAAATTTCTCAAAAAAAAAAGAGCTGTAAGCTGGATGGACATTCATTTGAAATTCATTTGAAGCCGCTTAGCGGGAGATGTAATGGGAATATGGATTCAAGTGTCTTCTGTGACTCTCCAGGCCTTTATTGACTCATAAAGCTCCCATTGTGGGAGCCACCATTGGCTCTTATCTCTTTGTCATAACTGAGGAGGCTGCCATGGTGACGGAGAGAAAACACTATGTCATCTGTCACATCTGTATATGTGTATATCTGGTTGGAGGGAACATCTCTGCTGCTCCAAAATAATTTGTGTGAAGCATGTCGGCTTGTGTGAGATGTGGATTTGCTCTTCATGCACTTTTAATCATATCCACACTACATTAAAGGAGATGAAGACATTTTAACAGAGATTATTGCATTAACTATCATGATATCTGAGCAGATGCTTTTATTAACACTGATACTGATGTGAGTGGTTCGTTTTGCTGTCAGTCATCATTAACAAGCAGAGTCACTGTGCGACAGCCTGGAGGAAAGTGGGCGGGATATCCTCCGGGAGCGCGTGGTTGGACAGCGGGCTTGGAGGCAGTGTCTGCTTATTTGATAAGAAGTCGTCCGTCAGGAAGGAAAATAAACAGTCGAGTGTGCTGCTACTGCAGAGCCAGAGGAAGAGCTGTTACTAGAGCACAACACAATATTTACACTGCTGGGCCGACACACATCCACATAGACACACACTCACACTCGCCTGCACATGTACCTGCACACATTTAAACACTGAGACATGTACATATACACATGCACAGAGAGGAAACAGTTGCTAGGATGGAAACAGAAAAAAAAAAAAAAAAAAAAAAAAAAAAAAAAATCATTTCAGTTGCACAAACATCAGACATTGTGGTGATTGTCGGTCATGTGCATGCATGTATTTCAGTTTATCCATGGCACATACAAGTATATGTAGATGTACATGTAGTATGGAAAAGAGTTCAAGTTGTTATTAAGAGGAAATTAACTAGGGTGCCGTTGGAATGAATGCAGTTCTTAAAAGGAAAACTGAACAGGGCTAGATTCTTTCAATTAAGAGAATAATCTGAAAAGAAAGTAGATGCTGACTCATCAGTAGGACGCTGGCACTGGGAAGGACACTGTTTATAGAACCATATGTTGGTTTTGGGTGTTTTAGACCAGTTACAACCAAGCAAATACATTTAAGGTTACGGCTTAACATCTGAAAATCTGCTAGCAGACTCTTGCAACTTGCATGAGTTGTGTAAAACCATCACAGAGAACATCAAGTCAGCATTTATTTTTGTCACCATTATTTTTATGAGGTAATGCAGCAGTTATTTGAAAATAGTCCGCGCTTTAACTGAATCACCCCGACCACGACGATGTAACTTGCGCCAAAAACCAACGCAGACTTGATTTTCACTGCGATCGATTACGCAAGTCCAACAAGTTTAATGGTCGTGCTAAATATTTCCATTCATCAAAAGAGAGAAATGGAGCAACTGGAAAAACAGTGTGGCATGCATTTGAAAATCGTCATTGAAACTGTAAAGTGCACATGTTTGTAGTGCTATAACACTGGTGTGGTCCTCTAATCACAGTTGACAAACTGCTCTGTAACATGAACAAAAGCTGAAATCAATGATTTTTTCTACATGTTGTTGTTGCCTTCAAATTATTAAATGTTGAGACCGCGACATCACACGGCTCTCCAACGGGATAGAATATCACCAAAGCAGGTTTTCATGGAGGGAAATATAGGAATTATTCATTATCAACCACACAACCTGATCATAAGTATTGTTGTACTGTGTTTTATCGCTTTGTGATTGTGCATGTTTGTGAAAGCATCTTGAGGAGCACCATTTGTGTGTTTAGATAAGGAAGGAGGGGAGAGCCGAGGGACCGTGAGAGTCCTGACCTCCTGGCTCTGAGCCCCGCCCTCTGGCTGTGACTGACAGATAGCATCAGTGCAGCTCCTTATCAGCTCCCTGCCCTCTGATCTGGGATCTGCCTCCCAGCCCTGCAACGACGAGGAGGAGGGAGGAAGGAGGTGGGAGGAGGAGGGGGACGTACATGCCAAGGCAAGGGGGCACAAAAAACACACAGGGATATGAACATATGTGGACAGGTATGGTCATATTGTTGACTAATTTGTGATTTATTTGGTTATTTTTGCCCCGCATGTGTGAGTAAGACACAGAACAATAAATTAATAAATACAGAGAGAAAAAAGAAAGAAAACACTTGAATTTCTGTTTAACCAAAAGACCCAGGCAGCTTTAGTTCCTGGATTCTTTCTCCCTCACTTTCTGTACTTAATCCTGCTTTCTCGTGCGAATTAGTCATAATGAGAGTTACTGCCAGTGGACAACTTGTGTGTGTGTGTGGGTGGGTGTGTGTTATTGCTTTTGGATAGTAGGCCGGTCTGTGTTTGTGGCCTGTGTTTGGGAGCCTCTGTAAGTCATTTGGTGTGTTTTTTGGAGGGGGTGAGATCATGCTTCGCCGCTGACACTGAATATAAAGACGCATTGAGTGGAGCACGGACCATAGGCCAAGTCTGGAGGTACGGGGGAAACAGGGATCTGTGTATGCACACACACACACACATACACACACACACACACTCTTTTTCTCTCTTAGGGCAGTGAGTGTAGAGGGCTCCCAAGGGCCAGGGGGACTATCGTGTTCCCCCGTTAATTATGACCGTCTGGCAGGCTGGAAAGCAGGAAGTCAGAGAGGGATAGATGGAAAGAGGGAGGAATGGTAGATAGATGATATGGGGGGGGGGGAGGTTTCAAAATAAGGGAGGGGAAGTGAAAACCAAGATGGATGATGGGAGGAAAGAGGGAAAAGTATGAAAGGGGGAGTGATAGAGAGACAGATCCAAATAAAACCATACGCAGGGAGGGTGTGGATGATAAAACCAGGTGCTTGATAAAAGGTGGAATGTCAACCTTTCAGCCACGTCAGGTTTTTGACTCTTTTCTCCTCCCTCCGTCACTTTGTCTTCTGGTATTCACTCCCTGACTTCTGATATACAACTTACACTCCCCGACCTCGGCTTTCGTTCAACCTTTCGACCCTTTCAGCAACACAGGCTTGTGCTTATAACTTGAATTTACTATCCAACGTTTTTTACCATCCAACCTTCCTCTGATGGACCGTTCTTCATCTGACTCCCCTGAGAGCAAAAAAAACAAGTCGGTAGATGTAGCAACACGGCAGTCTGTATATTCAGATATTAATGTTTATTGTTTGAAAAGTGGAGTGCTGTAAGGACAGTTCAGGCCAACCCCGGGCCGAACAGCTACATGAGCTGAGCAGAGCGGGTCTGGGATTTAACTGGCTCCAGGTCCAATTAGGTCTGTCTGCCGCATCTGGACACAGTTAGCTTTTAGAGTCAAAACTCACACTTCACTCCAAAAAGGATATAAAGTCACAACTTTTAAACTTCAGCCTAGTTAGGATTTAATACCGCAAAGAGCAGAGAATATTTACTGCTGCGGACCAGTCATAACATGGCTGCGCTGATAAAAACCTGAATGAGGAGAAGGCAGAGTGAGATGGAGTGAGGCTGGCGTGCTGCTGTCAGATTGTGTCAATAAGAGGATTTTTTCCATGTTGCAACACACTAGTTATGTTTGAGGGTTTTGCTGAGGGCAAACAATTACTGGAAAAATTGCAAGATCAAGATCTCTACACTAACAATACTCTGAGCTAAGCCATCAAGTGTATATTAAGTGCACCCGACTCAGGCCAAGGAACACAGATAAGTTCTTTATATATCCATGGAGCAAACACATTGTTCATGCAAAGGTTTGTGTGTGTGAGAGAGAGAGAGAGAGAGAGAGAGAGAGAGAGAGAGAGAGTATTTGGCAGAGAAAAACAGGATTTTTAGCATATTTTTCTGTTATTTAAATGGAAATAAAACAGAACTCCTTGGTTCACAGGCTGTGAATAAAGGGTCAGACTTCACGCCACAGGTGATAATGGAAGAATAATAATGTTAAACGCTAAAACATATTGAGGAAGTAGGAGAAATTGAGAGGAACTGTAATCAGCAAACTCATTGATGTCAGTAACACAGCGACATTTGCCTTAAAGCAAAGCTATGTTGCTAATATTAGCTAACATAAGCTACCGTACTGGTCATACCAGACCAATTAAGGCTGCAGCAGCAGAAACATCTGGGTGTGTTGAATTGAGTAAGGTCATGTGTAATTGCAACTGAATTCAGTCATTTGTTTGTAAGAGGAATACTGCTGTCATTTAAAAGTTACATATCCCAACTTTAAGTTTACTAACATGTAAATCCTGAGTATACCGAACTGAACAAAGGTGTGTTTTACTGCCTCCAAAGGACAAATGTATTTCTTCTTTCAAAAGTCCAATTGTCTCACTTCTTGTCTGACACTTCTTTGTGTTGTAATATGACAGTATATAAAGTAATAATATATAAGTTATTATGGTTTTTTGTAATTTAATGCATACATGTAACAACATATTATTAGAGGAGGATACACTCAGGTAGCTAGATCAAGATGTTGATACATTTCTTTCCACTTTTCCAATCAATTGCTGTCTCTGCGTCTGAAGAGCAGGTCTTTTTGTCCATAATGATGGTTCAAATAAATGTCAGGCTTGTCAAAAATGAAAAAAAAGAAGCTTATAAATGAAGAAAACTAAAAAAGATCAAATGGAAATTGCTCAAACACCAGGGTGAATATTGCTTGAAAAGCCTTTGAATTGTGGAAACAGCTTAAAGGAAGGAAGGGGACTCCAACAGAAATGGAAAGTTACAGACCAATTGATGATGAACCACTTTGACATACTGGATAGACATAAACACTGCAAATGACATAAACCAAATGAATCTCAACAAACAAGTGTCATCACTGCCACCTTGGCACAAGAATAATAAAAAAAAGTTGCCGAAAATTACATCCCGTACAGATGAGTTACCTCTGAGCAGAAAAACAACATCTAATCAGAGCAGTCACACGGCACATTCCTGATCATGACACACACCGTAACTCAGGCTGAGGTCTGACCCCACCTGAGCCTGGATATCTGTCTCAACAGCACAATCACACTGGAATGAGAACCAATAACAGCCTATTACCCTCTATATCCCTCCAGCACACACACACACACACACACACACACACACACACACACACACACACACGTGCGCACGGACTCACATGCACACGCACACACTTTACATCAGTAAGAATGAAAGAGAACAATAAAATCTCCGGATATGAAAAGCTCCTGAGGCAACTATGCATAAAGAAGCACAAGATGCTTCCTCCTTGTGTGTGTGTGTGTGTGTGTGTGTGTGTGTGTGTGTGCGTGCATGTGTCTCTCTGTGAGTGCTCTGGAGACATCTGAAAAGAAAAAGATGCCAAGATGCCATAAATCTCCTCTCCCTGAGTTGTATGAAGAATTTTGATTGTGTGTCTGTGTCTCGAGGCCCAGGGCACAGTTCAGCATGTGTCTGTAAAACTGAAACAAGCTAATGTTCACTCCAGTAGTGTACAGGTACTACCGCTGTTATCCATTTTGTAACTTTATACAGCTTTAGATTTATCTGACAGCTGTAGTAACTAACAGATAAAAATATCCTCTTAGACACAACCCGTTTTTGAATCTAATTTGCATCGATCTCAATATGTAAATGTAATAAGCTTATAACAGACGAACTCTTTTTCCTCAGCTCGTGAAAAGTTAACATCTTGGCAGGACACTGACAATTTGAGAAACTCAACAGCAAGGTGGTTTCTATAAAGAAGCTATATCCTGGTTGTGTCCTGAATAATTCAGAGTCTGTGGTTTTTATAACTACATGTAGAAAATATTTAGACTCAACTTCTTTTCAGTATTAAGTCGGATAATTATTTAGTACAGTTTGTGCTGCAGGACTGATGCTGTTACTCCAGCAAGGGAGTTGTGCACTTTCTCTTCCACTGAATTTTACATAAATAATGAGCATGAAGTTGCAGTTCAGAGGTCACGAAACACCATCATTCAGTTCTCTACGAAGACATTTTCCCATGAGCGCCTTCTGTATTTTTTTTTTTTTTTTTGCAATTTAAGAGAGGAAAGAAAGTTAGAAGAAGAAGCTGTGGAAAAAACAGATGACTCCGGTCCCCTGCTTTGAATCTCTCGGACAGCTCTGACATGTGCTCTGCAGTTTTTCAGCTCGCCTGCATTTATTTTTAGATGCATATGCTAAGAAAATGTCGGGAAACAGGACTCCTGCCACTGTACTGTTGACTCTACCTCCCATCCTGCTTCATTTGATACTTCATTCAGACACTGTAATGGTATAAAAAGGAAGGTCTTATAGAATGACACTGGGCCGCTATAGAAACACCTGTTGTTTGAACGTCTGGGTTATTGTAATGATTTGAACCATGACTGAGGGTGTTTATGCAGCGACCAGCAGCACATTTCTCCTGTCAGTGTAGACGAACCCTGAAACTCCCACTGAGCTTTACGTTGTTGTTGTTTTCACTGAAAAAAATAGTTTGTCACTTTAAAGGATTTTTTTCAAGCCTATCTTAATGCATTATTCACATGTCCATATGTGCCTTGAAAAAGTTATTGGTCACTGTAATCATTCCTCCTGTCCTTGCTGGCTGTGAATTGATGACTCCATAGTGTGTATACAGTGTAAAAGATACAAAACAAAAGTTCACAGTCTTCGATTCCTCATTCTGAGGAGTGTACACTTTGCGATAGCTGCGACCTTGTCACGGTGCTTGAGCTGGATCTAGTAAAATCTTGCCTGCAATCCACGTCAGACAGTATGGCTTCAGTTTTTCATGCTGGAGAATCATCAGAAGTAAAGGTCTGGAGAATCATTGCTCTGTGATGCATAAATTTTTGCAAGTAGAGACACGTCATCAGCCCACATCATCCATCTGCACCACTGTCATGTTTTGAAAATGCAGCAAAACAGAAACAACATGTTTTGGCCTTAACCATAAGAGAGTTCTTATAACAGCACTGGGAGTGATATTTTTTAACTTGTGTGGTGTGCGGTTTACGGTTGTGCTTACAACACTGCATCGGCCTCTGTATTCTGCATCACTTCATGTCATATTCTGATTGGTAGATTTGTATGTGTGGGCTGTAGCAGCAGCGTGTGGCATATACTGGTCTGGCTGGTTTAAGGCGTCAGTACGCTTCAACTGAAGTTCAGAAACCATCTTCCCTGATGCGTTTTCGATGTGGGAATTAGGACCGAACCCTCTGTCCATTTCTGTAACTTCGTGAAAGACACGTTAAAACAATCACACCCATTCTACACTGTGCTTGGCCAGAATGGGAAAAAGTAATTTTTCACACAGTTGTCTCAAAGATTGTCCAAAAGAGCGCACTATTATCTTCATATTTAAACTAGTGTGTCCAACTTGGATAACCCTGCGTTTTTTTTTTCCCCACTGTGTCAAAGCCAAGGCTGCATTGAAATAAATGCCAAGGACATATTGTTAAAGTGAAGCTGCAGTGGGAAGAGATCACCTCACAGGGATTGTTACAGCGACCATTAACTTTGATAATGTACATATGGGACAGATTTGATAAAAATCTGAACTCCCAGTAACCTTTAATAGTTTTTCTTGGCCTGTGCAATAACTTGTTGTCCTACTGATGAATGCAATTTCAGATTAATAGCACATGCAAAAACGATCAATGAACAAATAGTGAGAGAGTGGAATAGAGAGAAAGAGAGCAGATTCTTCTTCTGTCTCTCTTTCATGAATGTGAGAGTCTGCTGATTTAGTACACCTATGCACCACACAGCACAAATGTGTGTGTGTGTGTGTGTATGTATGTGTGATTCATTCTGGTTTTGTCACACTGAGGAAGTGACACAGCTGTTAAGGTCAGCGGCATACAGAGAGACGGGGAGAGAGCGGGTCGTTGTCATGGCGCCCAGCTAAACAATGGAGTGAGGAGACACAGTTTAGACCCTTGAGGAGAAATCACCTCATACTCTACACACACACACACACACACACATACACACACATAACCTGTTGAACAATACACCCTTCAATAATGAGACACACACATTGGACAAATTCACACCTGACAGCTGACACCCAAAACTCACCCGGCGCTCTCACTCCATCTAACTCAGAGTCTTTCTTGGTGAAACGCACAAATCACACCACATGCTCACACACCGCTGACACCCCCCTTCTCTCCTTCTCGCTCGCCATTACTTTCATAACAACATTTATAATCATCTACATGACAATCTGTGTGGGGCTCTATAGTGAGGCTCGGGGGTGACAGGGGTTAGCGCTGAAGGGAAGCAGTGCATGCTGGGATTGCGGCCTGCTGAGAGAGTGGCATTCTGGGAGGCGGTGTCCTGCGGGCAGGGCCTCTGGGGGATGCAGTATGGTTAATAGGCCTTTCATGGTCGGCCCACAAAGCCTTTTGTCCCGGGCTAATTCATCCTGCCCAGCGTGGAGAGATGGAGAGGGGAGGGGGGGGAGGGGCACCATGGAAGGTTTTTTGGGGTTGGGAGTCCCCATTTTTTCTCCTCTCTTTCTACTCTGGAGTGTAGTGCAGGGTGGCGCTAGTGTGAGGGAGCCACATACAAACAGAGCCCTGCTTGGTAGCAACAACACCAAAACATTGGCAGAGCTTGCAAAGTGCTGGCAAAGTGCAGCACAACACTGGAAAACACCCACGATTAATGACTCCTTAAAAACATCTTGAAGCGGGAATATCCTGCTGGGTGTGACGTTCAGAGTCAGGGATGTGGATATTCTAATGTGGAGAGGCTTTTTGATGAATTGGAAATAGCTGAAAAAAGTCCAAAATGCACCAACTATAGGCGTGTGCACGCAGACACAATATCTCACCTGAACAAGAGCTACAGGTGTCATAAAATGCCACAGCTTGTGAGTGAATGACGCCCCGCCGGGTTGCAATAACGCCTCAGGTACATCATGGTGGGAGTTCCTGCATTCACAGAGGCGAGATGCAGCCGGCTTCCCACCAACAGACCCCCCTATCAAACCCTGTGATCTGGGAATAGTCAGATATTAATGAACTGCACAGGAGCGGCTCCCCTCCTTTCAAAGTGTGCTGATTGAAGTGGAGAAGAGAATTCCTGAGCCGAGCACCAGGGGGGTTCGAGCTGTGATCACTCTGGTATGAGAGTGTGTGTGTGTGTGTGTGTGTGTGTGTGTGAGTGAGTGTGTGCTGCACAGTCCTGACTGGGCCCGGCCCGTCCACAACGACACAACACAGCACAGCACTGCACAGCTGCACTGGAGAGCCTGCAGGCCTCAATGGATGGGGGTCAATACAAACTCTGTGGGGACCAAAGCATACCAAATCAGGGGGAACAGAGCAGGAGGAGGGGGAGGGGGCGCACTTTTCTCCTCCGGGACACCGTAGTTTCGAGAAAATTAAGGTTTTATGAGTATTTTCTTCATATATATACCTGTGTGTACATTATAAATACTGGTCCAGGGGCTAGTTTTACTCACAACCTCTGGAAAGTCCTCAGCAGTTGTGTGTAGGGATCTGTAGTCTGGAGAAACGGCGGCGCAACACCAAGCTCTGGGGTTTAGGGAGCCAGTCCCTATTGTTCAGATCCCTCCTCCTGCTTGGGAAGTGGGAGGACCCGAAAAGGCGTCGCAAAAGGGAGAATTGTTTGAGAGCTCAGTCATCCAAAAACGGCCTTTCAATGTGAGAACTTGGGGAGCCGAAGAAAATGTCGGTGGCATCGCAGTAAATTACTAAAGCAGCGAGGCTTTAGAGGGAAAAGAGAAGTAAAAAGTGTTGTTTTTTTGGGACTTAAACTCACCATAGAGGAGAGGCGAAGAGGAGATCGGTGGCTTAAAACGAGGTGTGAGCACCAAATAGAGCAGTTTGGGTAAGTTTTATTCCTTCATGCGGTTCGTGTTGTTGCCGTGTTACCCTGAGTATCAACATGTGTAGTAAAATTATACATACATGTATCGGTTTGTGTGCGTGTTTGCGGACAGACAGAAGTCTTCACCAACTCCTGCGGTACTTAATGTATAGAGAAAGTTGTGATTTTTGGAGTTAGACTTCTACTTCACGCTGGCGACTACTTTGATAGCCACATTTGTTTTGTTTTTTTTCATCCAATTGATGCACATAAACTTCGTTGTAAACCTTCTGTATCACAGATCACCTTCTATCGGATGGCAGTGTGTGTTCTCACTCCCGGTTTTACAGATACTTTTAGTAAGAAAAGTTAACTTTACCATCGGACTTAGCCTGTTGTTGATTGGACGAGCTCTGCGTCCGTATTTCCCAAACCCTTTCTTAATTTTTCTGCTTTTATCCGACGTCTAGTACGACACGATACATGTATGTGGGTAAGAATCAACAGTGTGTGGCACGCTGCGGAGATTCACAGCCGTGTTTCTATTCATACGTGTGCGTTTTGGGGGAAAATGTGTTTGAGTTTTGCAGGCCGCAGCCTATAGTCGCTCCCATAGGGTAACAGAAAACAGACACGGCGAGCTGTGCCAGATTTACCCCCATATTATCATCGTGGAGGGCAACAGTGTAGTGGGGAAATGTAAAGGTGTCCTCCAGGCAGTGACTGGTGTAAGGAAAGACACCAAAGTCCAGGATGTGTAAAGGAAAGCATCATGTTTTCAAGCCTGTTTTTATTTGAGAAATCAGTTTAAGGATGCTCATCGTGAATTTACATCTTATTTTACTTGTAAGTGAAAGATCCACGTTACTTCATGTAATTTCTTTACCATCCTGTTCATGACATGTGCAGGTTTTTTACTGTTGACATGGAACAAACCATAACAACGCTACCTGGGCGCATTTCTACAGTCTCAGTCCCCCTCACCCCCCGAACCGAAGCCCTGTTAGAATAACCTAATTAAAGCCTCCAATAAAGTGACAGCTGCCGAGTGCAGCCGTACAGGAATGCAGCATCCTGCCTCCCTGTCAGGAGAGTCTCTCCTCATATCATCCCCTCATTCAGGTCTGATTTAATGAGAAAATGTTTGTCTTAATCCCCGGGCTGCTAATGAGTGTTGGCCAGGGTGTCACTCACCGTGGGGGCCCGGTGGAGAGACAGAAGAAGGGGGGGGGGGGGGGGTGATACATGGACACGGAGAAGGAGGCTGCGGGAACAGCCGCAGGGGCTCAAGTTTCCAACCCCAGGTGTCGTTTTGTTATTTGGATTACATTTAGCCTTCGGTGCCTCGCACGGAGGAACCGCGGCGATTCAGTGACAGACATGGCATCAGACAAGAGGGCCCGATTGTTCCCGCTGAATCAATGTCACTTGGATTAAAAGTCGAAAGGAATGGCCTAGCCTCCTCCAATTAGGCGCACAGCCTATAAGGGAATTAATTGGTCTCAGTAAAAAGGAGCCTCTTGTTGGTTTGGTTGTTGTTGTTGATCATCTCTGGCAGTCGGGTGGATCAAAGTTGAACTAATTGATTCCAGTCTGATTATCTGCCTGTTTCTCACACTGCTTTTGCCCTTTTGATTCCTCATGTGGTGAATGGGAAAAACTCAATTGTACGAGTTCATCGTCAATTTTACAGGACGCTGTGTATTTATGACAGCATAAGATACAGTGGGGTCCAACACAGTGAGACTACTTTCCCACTGTATCAGGTCAAATCATATAGGAAGAGTATATGAGTTTTTTTTCTTTCATATAAAGTCATAAAATCATACAAAGCAGAATCAGTTCATAGCTGCATATCTCAGACACACTTCAAGTCCCTCTAGAAGAATTATAATACCATGATTGTATCAATGCAGGATGTGAAAATGAATGAAAAGCTTTCAGGCTGCATCCCATTGCCAAAACATCAGTTATTGTCTGGAAGTGCAGAAGTTGTACCGTTCATAGTCCTTTAAACCAAAGCTGGAACATTAGTCAATAATCCAACTCTTTTGAATTTGTAAAGTAGCCTAACTGTAATATGTAAGCATTTGCTGCTTTTTGTCATATGTGGTTGCAAAACTGAATATCTTTTTGTTTTGGACTGTTGCTTGGACCAAACAATCGTTTTTGTGTGTCTTCCATGGGCTCTCAAAAACTGTAATTGGCATTTCCACAATTTTCTTAGATGATAAAAAGGTGATCATCAGACTAACTGCTGATGAAAATCATCGTTAGTTGCAGTTGGACTACAACAAAGTAGACACAATCCATTCCTGAATACCACAGGCACGCATCAGGTCCCTATAGCAGTCTTATAATATCTATATGTTTAATACATGTTTGTTTGTTTTTTTATCTATGCAGGCCGTTATGATGAAAGAAATGCTTACAGACTGAAGTCACAGGCCAAAATGGCTGGTAACTGCAAGTAGAGAAAAATGTGTTTGAAAGTCCTTGGCTGTTGGGGCTGAAAATGTGCATGCCTTTGGGCAAAAGAGACCTGTAGGTTCAGGATGGGAAAACTAACTCGGTTATAGAGTCTGATGTGATTGTTACCAGGTAGACCTTTTCAGTAAAGCCTGAACTTGATATTATATTTGATTGATCTTGGTTACCTGCCAAACAGACATGTAGTGGAGACAAAAGCTGCTAGTTTTCCACTTATTTGGCCTGAATCTGGTGGATAGTTTTTCATCCTTGCTATAGGAGCCGAGTTTTCATATGTGTTCTGCCTTGTAAAGAAAAGTTACTGTGTGGATTTAGGTATGCAGCCAATAGCAATAGACTTTCTTGCTCATATCTTAGTTTGGTTCAGACTTTACTTTTTTCACATTGAAGAATGAATGTAAGATATGAGTGGAAGGATAGGATTTAACTTGTTTGACTCTTGCCTGGTGTGTTTTTACGTCTGGATGTAAATCAAAGTCTTCAGTAGGAGATGGATTTCAAGATGCATTTTGAGATTACAAACAGCCGGTGGGTCCGTGAGGACTGCTGTTGCCGCCTCGATTTCGTGTTTGTGAGCCAAATGTTCCCGAGGTTTGAATGTGGTGCTGGAAAGCAGCATTGTTATTGTAGAGGGTGTAGCATTGGTGTAAATTGACAAAGGAGGAAAAAAATCCTTCCTGAGGGCACGCTTTCATCTCTATGACAGCGGGTACACTCATGCAGTCATAACAGCCTGCAGGCAGAATCTGTGGGCCTTCAACTGCACGCCTGTGTGTATGTGCGTGCAGGTTTTTGTGCGTGTGAGTGACAGTTCCTGTCCAATCAGGATTATCTCTTTGCACTGGAATGTATTGCTCGTCATTTTTGGTCCTCAGTTGGCCTCACCTGCGCGGCCGTTCAGAGATTATTGAAAGGAAGAGAATGTGTGTATGAGAGAGATTTGGCTAGTTTACACTTTAAACTAAATTCAGCAAGAGCATTTCTGGATTATTGTACTTGTCATAAACTAGCAAAGAACACACTCATCGCCAAATAAGGCCATCTCATTTCCCAGAGCCAGACATTATTGGCCTGTTGACATACAGTGCATTAGTCCTCCAGGGATGACAGATTGGAGACTCAGGCGTGGGTCTTGCGCCCTCAGGAGGGGTTTCTGTGTCCAGTCAGACATTGGATAACCAGATAGGGACACCTGGACCGGCAGGTGGCCGGGGTCCAGGCCCCTCCCCTGGGGCTGCATACCTCTCTCCTCCTGATCCTCCCTGTCAGCCCGGACCACAGAGTGAGAGAGGAATGCAAGGTTTAAAAAAAAAGAAAGAAAAAAGGGGGGAATAGTGAAGGAGAAAGTTCTGACAGAGAGTTGGAGAAGCTAATAATTTTTTAGGCTTCAAGTAACACGCCTCTCCTCAGTTTATATGTGTATCATAAATATAATCGGGCTTTCAGTCTTTGTCCTAACAGTCTAATAGTGATAATCCAAAGTCTTAAACCAGTTGAGTTGATTTGCTCCACTACTTGAAGTAAAAGTTAAGAAGCTCTTGATTGGATAATGAAGTTACACAAACCATGTCCTCACTCTCTCTCACTCTCTCTCACACACACACACACACACACACACACACACACACACACACACACACACACACACACAGATGCATTGTGAGTGAGCTGTTAGATCATTGATCAACTCCAGACTCGTGTAAGAAAGCTGCGTGTGTGTGTGTGTGTGTGTGTGTGTGTGTAGACAAATAGCCCTGTGTGTGCAAAGCAGATATTTGGACAAAGATTAGAGGGGTGTTATTACGAGCCAAAAGAAACCCAGACACTCGAGTAGATCATTCACACACAGGCATGAGGTGCACTCTGACTGGGACTGCTCAATTTAAGCCTCCATCAGTCACGTCACCCCCCCCCCCCCCCCCCCCCCTTTCTTTGGCTCTATCACACGCACATTTTTTATTATTATCTCATTGTCCTAAGATTTTATTTGTTTAATCTGAGTTTACAAGTAGGGTATTGTGCACAGACTATACAACCTGAAGTCCTCATACATTTCCATCCTTTCACACGCTGTAATATTAACTGCGTTCTGTGTTCCTGTCTCAAGCATGTGTGAACGTAACAATAAAAGCACCACAAAGACAAAAACGTCAAGGAATCTGGGTTGTGTTCCAGGGCTTTAACCAATAATCAGATTTAAAGTGTTGCCCTAGAGAGAGAAAAAAAAAAGTCATCATTGAAGAATGTCAAACTGGCAGGAGAAGACATGATTCAACAGAATAAATCACTGGGCACCAGATTAGTTAGTTAGTTGGCCCCCGAGGTTATCACAGATGGAATTTTCCATTGACACTGCTCCTCTGTCTTCTGTCCAAATCGCTTGTGTGTGTGTGTGTGTGTGTGAAGTTTTTTATTTAATGACATTTTAGAGTTCTCTCCCGTAGGATAATGCACATCCGTGGCTCTGAGTGACAGGACAAATGGTAGCTCTGCTTTACCACATCTCTCTCTCTCTCTCTCTCACACACACACACACACACACAAATCCAGCTTCTGAAACTGAGAGCTCTCTTTGAAACAAGCCTCCTCCAGCTGTTTCTTCTCTTAAGAAACTCTTACGGACCCAGCCGCTTTCACTTTATAACCATGGAGCGAGCAGTCAAAAGTCGGTTGCACCATTTCGAAAAACAGTTGACACCCCACACCCTCACTTGCTGTTCAATTTCCTGCCTCCTCTCCGTTTTTCTAATTCCTCCTCATATCTGTTTTTCCTATAACTTTCTCCTCCAGTCATTTCAGACAACTTTACAGCCTTTCTCCATTCCCTCACCCCCCCCTTCTCTCTTTCTGCCTTATCTCAATTTCCTAATGCCTCCTCATATCTGTTTTTCATATAATATTTCACTCGCTCTGCTTTTCTCTTCCTTCCTTCATCTCCCACTGAGAGTTGTAGGGCCAGGCAGCCTCCCTCTCTCTCTCTCTCTCTCCCTCTTTTTTTTTTTTTTTTTTTCTCCTTCGTTCCTGCCTGGCAATATAATGGGGAGAAATTGCTCTTGATTTATAATTGGTTCCATTCACTCTGATGCATGAGCTGCCAAAGGAGTCGGGGGGCCCCTTTCACCCACTCACATCCCTCCTCCCTCCCTTTCCTCCAGCCCCCCCCCCTACGATGCAGGAACACACAAGGAGCAGCAGGCTGCAGATATGTAAAGCTACGAAAGTGTGTATTAGCATGCATGAATGCCGTAGCGTGTATGTAGTTTATCTTTCGGGCCGGGGATAAGTGGTAGCCTGTTTTTTTGCATGTTGACATTTGGTGTTGGAAAAACTTCCTGAGGTCTGCATATTTATGTGCCTCTGTGAGTATACTTTTACCATGTAATAGGAGTTTGTGTGATTGCTTGCTTATGTGTCATCAAGTGTGTGTGTGTGAGTGTGTGTGTGTGTGTGTGTGTGAGGGGAAAGAATGGTTGTGGGTAAGTGAAATATGTAACTGCATGCGCGTGTGTGTGTTTGTGTGATGAGTACTGTGAAATCCTGGGTATTAGTTCGTTTTCCCAGTAGAGTATGGGAATGATTATTGTGAGTGTGTGAGATCCAGACTCTGTGTTCTCAGTTAAACCGTCCACCTTCCACCAAAGACTCAGAAGACACACAGTGGTGTCTTTTAAATATTTTGTTGTGTCTAACCAACAGTCCAAAACTCAAAGCTAGAAAACAGGATAATTAACTTGTTTGCCTGATTAAATCATTTAAAAACTTAATCTGAATATATGAGGATAACAAATGTATACAACCTGTCTTTAAAGCATTTCTAGTGTCAGAGTATGGTAATAGATTTTACTTTATTGTAGTTTATCTATTTAGCCAGCTAGATAGACCATAGTTAGTTAGCTATGTTACTTTGCTATCTAGCTGGTATTTATCTGTCCTTTCCTCAGTTTCCTTTTCCATCCACCTTTTCTTTTCTCCTTCTATCTGTTTATCTGTTCTCCCTTCTTTCCTTCTATATACCATGGCAATACATTGTTGGCTCTTTCCTTTTACCATTCCCCTTTCCTTCTTTCCTTCCAAACATCTATATTTCCTTCTTTTCCATCCAACCTTCCTCTCTTACTTCCATCCATCTTTCCTTTCAACTATCCATCTGTCTTTTCCTTCCTTCCTTCCTTCCTTCCATCTTTCATTCCTTCTCCATATCCATCCATCCATCCATCCATCCATCCATCCATCCATCCATCCATCCATCCATCCATCCATCTTCCCTCCCTCCCTCTCTCCCTCTGATGTGATTGTCTGGTCCCTACATCACTGGTTTGGTCCATCTATCTGGCTCAGACTCCCCCAGCAGCCGCGATGATCCGATCCTGTTCCCATGGCCCTGGTGGGCATGCTGGCATCCCACACCAGGCAGAGGAATGTGGGTGTGTGTGTTCACCATGGCACCGTAATTAGCTCTCCGTGGTTAATTCAGCTTCGTTATCTAAATTATGCAAATGCTGCGGTGCCTAATTGATTAGAACGCCCCCCTCTTTTCCATTGCAGGCCTGTCCAGAACCCTCTCGTTAATCCCCGAGACGCTCTGTAGCTCGTTAGTGTCGGTTCGGGGGGCGAAGGAGGGGTTGGACGGGGCATATAGCTCGTTAATACTTTGTGAAGCGTGTGCATGTGCGTGTTTGTGTGTGTGTGTGTGAGAGAGAGAGAGTATTATGAAGGAGGAGGGGGTAAATTCTCAACCTCGTTAGGGATGCTTAGATGCTTTTGATGTGCAATTTTATGGCATGAGAACGAGTGATGTCTCAAGTTGAGGATTTGGACTGGCCCCCTCTCCACCTGTTGGGCAGACTTTCCATGCCAAGATAAGACTCCAGAAGGTTCCTCCTCTTGTCCGAGAAAAGCCCGTCTGGGGGGAGCGGACAGATAGATGGGAATAGATTTGGGATTTGTTCTCTGCCAAGTTTTTGCTTGTGTGAATTATGGAGGAGAATCTCCCCTTCAGTTTTCATTATCCATTCTAGACAACATTACCCTCTGTTCAGCATTTGATCCTCTGTTCATATTTGAAAGTGAATAACAAGCGATTGCACACTGATAACTGTAGTAATTGATTAATAATTGCATAAATTTACTGATTAGAATTCCGATAACAGAATAGGACATATATGCATCATTGGTGTTCGACTACTGAGTGACAGAATTAGGGGAAAGAAATTGAGGAAAAAAAAACTTGTATCTGCCTTGTTCTCAATCAAGTGCTCAAACAATTATTACGATTATTCATCTTGTTGATTAAAAACAAAAAAAGAGAGAAGTTTGAATTGTCTATGAAGCAAAAATGCCAAACATTTGATGTCTTTATCTTGTCAATGTGAGCATTTCCTGCCTTTTTCTTGTTTGTTTGTTATCTTGTATTTTGTTTATCTTTTGTAGATTGAATTGAAATGATAAGTAGATCATCACAAAAATAATTTACAACTCTCTTGAGAAATGATTAATCATTGCATGTTTTAAGGCAAAAATGCCAATAATTCTCCGTTGTAGTTTCTTTAATATTAATATTGGCTTTTTTTAATTTTATGCATTCTTCCCCTAATGCGAAACAAATAGTCATTAGTTGCAGCCCTTTGATTGAATATCTTGTTGCTGTGTTGTTGCACTTTTCCCTGTGTGATGGTCTGATGGTAAACCGGGTGTGTTCTCGGTTTGTTAAGCAATCTCTGGACCCTCCTCGTCCTCCGGCGCTCGGCACAAACCCAGGCCAGACCGAGAGGCCGGCAAACAGATTGAAAGAGTGAGGGGAAAATATGTTGGGACATTCAGTGACGCTCTCACACACGCTCTCTCAAACACACCCTCTCATTGACGAGGCCCTGCTCTCTCCTCCTGCTCGCCTGCCAGTTGACATCCTCTCTATTAATTTGAGTCGCCGTTCTGCTTTCTCAGTCAACCCCCCCACCCCTCCATAAACCCCCTTCACCCATCTCACATCAATCCATAAAGGCAAGGAACCCCCACCACCCCCTCCTCCCTGCCTCCAGAAACTCTCCACACACTACTCCCAAACCTCTTGGTCATTGAGCCCCCCCCCCTTCTCTTTGGTCATTGAGCAGGGCCCATCAGCTCTTCCCCGGGCCCTTCAGAGTAGCGTCTCCCCTTTCTCCTGGGGTCCACGGGGTCTTTGTCCGTGCACCGGCTCACTGCTTTACAATGACTCTCCACTCTATTAAGGTGCGTTCTGCCTGTTAACGTCGCCAGGGGCAACCGGCCTCCCGCATGGCAGCTATGCAGCGTGGCATTGTGGGCCGCGGGCCCGAGCGGGGCAGTTGAACCCCCGGCACTCCTCACACTTGACACCGCAGGGGTAGTCACACAGGGGTCGTGGTGGGGGGGTAAACCAGAGAGAGCGGGGGGGGGGCACGGGGTGTAAAAAGACGTAAAACTGGGGGAGGAGGGCAAGAGGGGAGTTTGGGGAGGTGATAAATATTCAACAGCTCAGCTCCTCAGAAGGAGTTACTACCCTGCTACCCCTCCACCACCTCCTCCCCTCCTGTGTGTCCTCTCCATGCCAGAAAGCAGATGGAATGTGAGAGCTCAGGGAGGAGGCTCCAGTCTGGTTTTATCCAATTAGCAGGGTTGTCAAAATGAATTTATCCACGGAGGCAGGGGGACAATGGGACCGGCAGTGGCCCGGGAGAACAGGGGCCCCGGTGTCTTTACTTAGCACGCTCACAATGAACTTCTGTCAAGTGACTCTCTACCACAACGACATATAAGGCACTCACATACTCAAACTCACGATGCATGCCTGCACACCACCGCCGAAACCTTCTCCTTGTCCTCCCAGCGATACGTACACCGCAGACGTCGCACTTGAATGCGCCCCCAGACACCTGTGTTCAGAGCGGTTTCTTAAGTCTTTTGAGTTGGGTCCAAGTCAAGTCACAGGTTATTCAAAACAAGTCCAAGTCAAGTCTTAAGTCCTTGAGGGGAGGTGCAAGTCAGGATTTCACAAGCAAAATACAAGTCAAGTTGCTCTCAGGTCTTTGAATGCTGACCATTACAATGACACAGCCTTTGAGCATTTTCTTGTGTTGATAGTAGAGATGCCCCTACCCAACCTTTTTCTCACACAATACTGATTCTTACACCTCGACTCCGGGTATCTGAATACCGATCTAATACCACCGCTGTCTTTTTCCCAAATTTAAATCCTGTATTCCTCACTGCATGGAGGGGGGGGGGGGTGGCACTAAAAATGAAGTGGACAAACCGGAGTTAGTGAATACATATAACTTAAAGTGGAAAAACACTGTTTCAATTTTTTTCATTAAACAAGAGGCTAAAGTTCTCAAATGATAAATGATGCCTAAGTTGGCATTGAACGTCTCATCCGAGTCTTATCTTCAGGCAGTTCTTGGAAAACAGCAGCAGACGTTTGAGTTTCAACACACAGCCCCACCTGGTGTTGCCTTATGTTTTTTTTTTTTTGTTTTATTTTTTAATTATTATTCCAGCATTTTATCATTTTTTTTCTCTCTTGCCTTCTTGCTGTTAAGTCAAGTCTTCTGGGAGTCTCGCTGTAGTCAAGTCAATTCCTCACCATGATTGCAGAAATAGTTCTGCTCTCCAGTAATCATACTTCTGCACTGGAACTGGCAGATCTGAAAAGTTCACACAGTTCTCCTCAATGCACTGTCACTGAAGTATGTTTTAATACCACAAAGCTGCTCACGCTGAGTGTCTGCCACGCAGTGCTTTTCGTTACTGGTAAGAAACAACACACGCACACACACACACACACACACACACACACACACATTCTCCCGGTTCTTAATTTAGTGGAGCTGTCTGTGTGTATGCTCTGGTTTTTATCAGTCTCGCTGGTGTGTAGGAGGCTCCTCTCTCTCTCTCTTGTCTGTGACTTCTCTGGGAGGGGATGGATGGAAAAAGTTGGACGTAGATGTCAGGCCAGCTTTTCATCTTGTTGCAGGGTATCTGCTAAACAAACACAGGACCCAGCTGACTAATGAATCAGACAGACAGGCTCAGAGGAGTAAGGCTGTTTCTTGGGGAGTGATGATGTACGAGGGGCCTTCTCGTACTGCTTTTACAACAAAGCTCTATCTCTGTTTCTGTCTCTCTTCCTGTCTCACTGTCTCCACTTTTATTTTGAAGTCAAAGAGACAGAAATTGGACAGGTAAAAAGCCTCAAGCCTGTGGCAGCGTGTCCCGCTGTGCGTCCAGTTGGCAGACTCACTGGTGTGGTTTACGGTTAGTGACTCTCGCAGTTGGGACAGGTGCTTGATACAGATGTATGTGTCTTTTATGGGCAGCTGTCCCGGGTTGTGTCCATACAGCAACCGGCCACAGAAGCCACAGGCCTTCAGCTATGCTGGCTCCTGGTCCCACAGTAGCTTGCTGTTTGTTTACCAAGTCAGCCCACTACTGATGGGACACTCTGACTGGACCAGTGTGTAAATGCAACTGGACATGTATGTAGGGCTGCAACTAAGGATTATTTGCATCACTGGAAATGCCGAAACCAACAAATTTCCACATTCGAAAACAGCTATAATCAATGTTTATCTTATTATATTCACAATCAATCACCTGACTACTTGCATATGAAAGGGTCACTCACGCCACCATTCCCCTCAGCTCTGTTTTAGCATCTTAAAGCTCATTGTTTTTGTTTTCGGGCCCACAACGTATATAAGTTTGATTCAGTCTCATAGTTCTCATCAGCTTCGTTTTCAGCCACAGCGAGCAACAAAAAAAGCTCTAAAAATCCACCGTACACTGCCTGCCCAGCGCTAAACGACTAGCTGGCGAAGGTAGTGGAGCTTTTGGCAGCCAAATAGTGAGAAATCCTTTTCAGGAGTTGGTGGAGATCAAAACGGAGCTAAAAGAAGAGGGAATATTGGACCGAGCCTCCAAATTAATGCTAATGTTGCTCCCTATATGCTGGATGTGTAAATAGGTAACCTCTGCTAATAAGTTAGCCATATCAAGTCATTCTTGTTTCTGCTGCCCCCTGGTGGTAAAGAAATCATGTTATGATTTAAATAAAGCGACTGTCGATTCATCACCTAACTGACTAATTGTTACAGCTATTCTGGAGAGTGGCCCCGCTGTTGGTGGCGTTAAAATTAGTCAAAGATTGTTTACACGCATTCATAATATGAAATTAAAATCTAGCAGGGTAATGTGAGGCCTTGTGTGTCAGTTGGCATAGTTAACGGCTGCTTTTCCATCAGCATGCTGCTTTGCTCATTTTCAGTAAATGTGCCAGGCAGCTAAACTGCTGCCATTAGATGATGAAGGTGCGCTGTAAGAGTTTCCATTCTCTTACTGTCCTGCTTTGGTCCCTCGTGTGTTTTGTGCGAGTGTGTGTAGTCCCTAGTCCCTGGCCTTCATTAATCATTGCCTTGCCATAATAAGATCAGGACAAATATGTATGAGAAAGTCGTGCGCTGCTTCCATTTTTACTGTAGCGACGCAGGTCTGTTTATGCCCTTGAGTGTGTGCATGTTTAGCGACATGTATGTATATGAGAGAGAGAGAGAGGGAGAGAGAGGGAGAAAGAGAGGTTCAGTTTTGCAGGACCACCCTCCTCATTCTGACGGGAAGTTGTTAGTTTAACCTGACAGGAAAGAATTCGGGAAACTTGGCAGCAAGCGACAAGGGAGAGAGGAAAGCTCCCCTCTCTGCATTAACTGTTAATAGACTGACCATAACCGTGGTCTTCTCCATTTCCCTCCCGATGCATACTGCACTGAAGTATAAAGGAGCTCACCTCCCCTCCATCCCACACACATGCACGCTGCTGTGATACCCCCCCCACCCCCCACCCCCTCCCGTCCTGTCTCTCATTAGTTGTTCTTTGTCCCGACTCTTGAATGCAGCCTGTGTATTTCCCCTCCTCCCTCCTCCTGGACCATCTACCTGTATCGGTTACACCTGAGCGGGGAGGTGGAGGGGTCGGGTTACGGCCCGCAGAATGAGGGCGCCCCTTTGATGAATGGAGGGCTGGATGGGTGCGGGTACAGGCGGAGGAGATGGGGTCAGCGGTGAGATGGGGGCTGACAGAAAAGAAAAGCTTTATTTGTGTCTGGAGTTTGGCTGCTGAGGGTGCTGCTGAGGGTGCTGCTGAGGGTGCTGCTGAGGGTGCTGCAGAGTGCGCCGCCTCACCTGGGTTGTGTTTCTTTAATGGCTGCCCGTTTGTGTATGTGTGTATACAAATAACATAGAGGTAGAGAGAACGGGTTATGTATGAATTCAAGATTGAATGTTTAAATGGATGATGCATGTTTCTGTGTTGAACTGTGGTGATTGTGTTTTCTGTGCAGTTCTGTGTGTGTGTGCGTGTGTGTGTGTGTGTGTGTTTGTTTCAGGTTTAAGCTGTTTGTTCAGAGTGAAACAGGTCTGTAAATGCCTCCCTAACCTTCTCCTGTGTGTGTGTGTTTGTGTGTGTTTCAGGGGGGTAGTGTATGGAAGATGTCTGGAAAGCGAGACTGGACTCCGTGGATGAAAAAGAGAAGGGCTCCAGTGTTGTGTGCTCTGGGTGCAGTACTACTCTGCTGCCTGCAGAGTGGCGCCTCCGTCTCCGGTGAGTACACAAAATTAGATGTTGAAAAGCATAATCTGCATTAAAAAGCATAAGTGTCCATTAATGTGCACTCATGGTACACACCACAGGCCCTATGTGTGCTCTTTGTGCTCAGAATGCCTTTACATTAGTCTTTCCAAACACCTGGTGCAGGATAAGTCCTGCCAGGGACAAAATATTCTGGCTCACAGGGAGGGAGGTGTTTTATGTGCCTGGCAGCTGCAACAGCAGTTTGATTGAGATGAATCTGAAGACGTAGGTAGTTTACATGAACTGTTCCAACCACCGTGGGTGAACTGAAAAAGAAAAAGAAACATTGTATGATTTGCCCATTAATTGATTAATCAGTTGAAAGAAATTTGGTGACTGTTTTGACGATCAATCAGGGTTTTTCCAGGTTCTGAAAAGTGAGAATTTCCTGCTTTTCTAGGTTTTACATCGTCATAAATTTAATGTTCTTGAATTTTTTTTTTTTATTATATATCATAGTTTTTTTTATAAACACTGGTCGGGCAAAACAAGACGATTAATGATCATCGTGTGCTCTAGGATATTATGATGGGCATGATTTTATTTACAGTTAATCAGCAGATTAATAGACAATGAAAACAGTTGAAGTAAAGACGAAGTAAAAACAGTAACATTTTGAATCTGCTCCTAAACTGCTTTGTAAAAATCTTTTCCTCAGATGAGGTTCCGGCCTTCACTGAAGAACCCATGTCCGTGGTGCAGAAGCTGGGGGGCAGCGTGAACCTCCGCTGCAGCGCCCGACCTGCCTCGGCCAACATCAGCTGGCGCCTCAACGGCCAGGAGTTGGTGGACGGAGACCTGGGTGTGGTGCTGGGGCCCAGTAGCCTGTTCATTCCCACACTCTCCAACCTGACGCTGGGGAGATACCAGTGTGTGGCCGGCACCGGCGCTGGAGCCCTGGCCAGTGTGCCTGCTAACGTCACCGCTGCCAGTGAGTAGCCACCCACACGAAGCTGCGACAAAATAAACACAAACACACAGGCCCCTGTTGGCCCCTTTTTTGGTTTGTCGGAGTATCCGAAGAACGCCTTATGACTTAATTTTCTTGTAGTAGAACAGAAACAGTGAAGGGGTGGTATTTGTTTGCTTAGAATCCTCACCAATACAACGCTGTAAACCTTGTAGTTTTCCACTGCCTCTGGCAGGTCTGAGTCCGATGCTTACAAAGGCAGGGCTCCAGTTTTGGTGGGAAACTGTTGCACATCGATTAGTGATAGAACTGGACAGTATTTATTCAGTGTGGTTAGAGAACAGCTGCTATCTTATTGATCTAATGGAGCTAAAGTGAGTTATTCACCATGCTGACATTTTTAGTGCTTTGCTGGTCCGAGTGTGTGGTGTTATATTTGATACGCATCATGGGACTGAGAAGGGGGGCCTGAGGCTGTGTAACGTGAGCCGGAGGAATGGAAGGGACCCAGGGGCCGGGGGCCAGGGCCAGTCAGAGCAGAGAGAGGGGACCAGAACTCAGCCTGGGGGGCCCCCTACCTCCACTGGCCCCTCTTCTCCCCACAACACCACATTCCTCTCCACAGGGCGCGACAGCAGGGCTCGCCAGAAATTATGGCCCCGTAATTGGGTAGAGGACTGAGGGAAGATAAGGGTGTGTGTGTGTGTGTGTGTGAGTGAGTGAGTGAGGGGATGGACGGAGGATATGGGTGTATGCCTGACTAAAACACAGCATTGTGTAAAAAACAGAGAACTGTTAACTGTATTGTTTTACATGTAGAGATGTGATGCATGAGGCTGCCATAGCTGCATAAACCGGAGGTGTTTCAGGCCAGTCGAGACAAGATCCCTCCACAAGATGAGACGTGATGTCACATTCTCTGTCTCCCTCGAGCCCTCCGCAACCTTACACACACTCACATTTCTCTTCCTTCACACATTTTTCACTCCTCACCCTGTCACTTTCTCTCCCACCTTCCCTCCTTTCATTATCTTTCACTTTCCCTCCTCTTTTGTCATCTTCACCTCGTGTTATTATTTTCCTTCTCTCTTCTGCAGAGTGATACTTTGTCAAGCTGTGATTATATGAGAGAGTGTTTCGCACATGTACAAAAGCATTTAAAGTTATTGATAGCTCCAATAGTGGATGAATCGTGTTGAGATAACCACATGTGGAGCCAGACTGGTCGCCCCCCCCCCAAAAAACTTCTCTAATTTAATAACGGTCTCTCCTCGGCCACCCCTAAACCGCCTAAGGAATTGCTCCACGGGGATTGTGTACGTGCCTGCCTTCCCATGTGAGCCCTCTCAGTTGTGTGCACATGTTTTTTGTGATCAGGATAGGTTGATTCCAGACCCTCCGCGCCATCCCACTCTGAAGAGTCTGTGCTTTTCTGGCATAAGTTAAAAGGCTCCTTGCTTGAATTCTTGTGCAGACAATCGCCCTCCCTCTTTTAGCTGCAGAAAACAGAAGACATGTATCTGCACAACGCCAACGAACAACACATTGCACAAACATGTTATAATTCAGATACACGCACGCGGGCCTCCGACTGCTACACATAAAGATGATGAATGCGCTGTGTCTCTAGAAGTATTTAAGTCTGCCTTGCCAAACAGCCCTGGTGCGGGAGGTCTGCTTCACTTTATGAATACCATCAATCCTCCGTCCCTGTAGGATACACACACACACACACACACACACACACGCAAGCACGCACTCATGTGTACACTCACGTACATGCATGCACACCTGAGAGGCACACATGCGGGGTTGTTCCTGTAAAGAATGCGGGGCAGTGGAGTGGGAGAGAGGTAGAGGTTGGGTGGGGGGTTAAAAGGTGTAACTGGAGGAATTTGGTAGAAGTAGGAAGGAGGGATGGGTAGATATGAAAGGGGGAGACAGAGTGGCTGTAAAAACAGCACCTTGATTGATTTAGCAAATGGAGCGCCACACGGTCTCTTGAAGCCCCCCCCCCCCCCCCCCCCAACACACACATATACCACTTAGCTTGACATGTCCTGGCTGGGATTCTCATTTTTCAGAATAAGAGCTGAAACTGAGTCAAAGATGGAGTTGTGTGTGTGTGTGTGTGTGTGTGTGTGTGTGTGTGTAGACCCTGATATCCCCTTTTTCTGCCATTAACCCCCCCCCCCCCCCCCCCCCCCCCAACCCTCCACAGACACGGGGACAGATCCAGCATGCATGGTGAATAAATCAGTTGCCTGCAGTGAAGATGTTTGTTTAGTGCTTTGAGTAAATCACTGTGATGTCCCTATCAGTAGATACCCTGGCCTTAACTAAACTTTGCTTATCGAATTACAGCTGTATACAAAGGCTCATCAGCTGACTGTATATATACCAGCAGCTTGGTCTTTTTGCCAGAGAGCGTGTGGCTGGTCCAAGAAAAACACACCAGTTATAGCACCTCTGGAAAGAATGGAGAAAGGCTGTGTTTGTTAAGAATAAATCAGCAAGGCTGGTAGATGTTTAATTACGTTCCTGGAGAGGTTTTATTTATCTTTCATTTCACTGCTGGACTCCTGCATGACAAATTTCTCCAGTTGTTACTTTCTTTTTCCCCCTCCTGTACTGCTCCCTCTCTTTTTTTTTTTTCTTTTCTCAGTCTCATTTTAGTTTCCTTCTACTTCAAATCTATAAAATGCTAGCATATCCCCCGCTAAGATTTTTATGGGTTTTTGTCTTTTTCCTTCAGCCTCTTAAGAGCAGAGTTTTGCCGTTTCCTCCCCAAAACCCAAACTGGATATCTTTCTTTGAAACTCTATAGGATGGACACCTCTAACCTTTGACCTTATGGCCAGGCCTCTGAGCCGCTCAGGCGGGGGTTTAGGAGGTCAGAGGTCGGCTGAGTGTCTGTGCTGTGCAGACTGTGTGTCTGTGGGACACAGTTGCAGCACATGGCCCCAGTAATCGCACTCCTCCATTTCCCAAAGAATCTGAACGGCCCCGGTCCAAGTATAATGTCGGACAGGATTAACGACACCCACTCGAATGTTACAGACACCACCTTTAGGCTTTGGAGTCCAAAGAGACTGAGGAATGAGTAAAACAGAAAAATTGGCCGGTGTGTCTTTTTTTTAAAAATAAATTTTCTTTGGTCTTTTTAGTGGGATCATGTTAAGACAAGCAATGGGAAATACATTACTAAATGGAGGAAGAAGAGGTTTTACTTTCAAAGAGAGAGCTCCTAAGAGAAGTTGTGGGAACCTGGTTATGATACAATGGGGACAGGCTGACGTGAGGGACACTTGATATGGAAACAACACAGTTATTACAGAGTTTATTATTGCTCAGATCAATGCGGGTTTTCTTCTCCTACAGCCGAGGACTGACTGTATACACAGTTCAGTTAGATGTGATCTACACGGTGTTGTCACCTGCCTCACTTCAGCATTTCCTGTCATCCGGCTCCCAGTCAGTAATTTTCCTTTCACCCTGTTCTCCTGCACCTCCCTGCATCACCTCCATTCACCTGGTCGCACAGCTGGCCCTGATTACACAAACCCCAGCCTTCCAGTCTTCTCCCCATGCGACACTCTCCAGCGTTTCTTGGAATGATTCCCTGATGCCGAACCCGTTTGTCCCCAACTCTCCAGGTCTACCACGAGGATTTCTCACTGTTTTTTTTTTTTTTTGGATTAACCTGTCAGCTCCAGTTTCTGCCTTAGTAGAAATAAAAGCCCCTACAAACTGTTTTTCTGTTGTACTGTGTGCTGTATTTGGGTCCCACACTCGCCCCGTTACAAGTGTATTAGGATGATGGAAGAACGCTGAACTGACTTTTTTTTTTTCTCCCTTGCCTGTGTGTTGTGTTTTTTTTTGTTTTTTTTTTTACAGAGTTGCGGGACTTCGAGCCCGACGACCAGCAGGAGATCGAGGTGGATGAAGGCAACACGGCAGTTATTGAATGTCACCTCCCGGAAAGCCAGCCCAAGGCTCAGGTCCGCTACAGTGTCAAACAGGAGTGGCTGGAGACATCTAAAGGTTACTGAGATGCTTCATTTCATTAGGATCTCTCTCTCCCTCTCTCTCTCTCTCTCTCCCTCTCCCCCTACTTCCCTGTTGATTCCCATACTATCTTCATAATTTACCGGAATGCTATAATCCTGTTATCAGACCCATTATAAAACCAGTGATAAGGGTATTATCTCAAATGTTGAAACATGGGAATGCAGTTGTTTATTTTTCAAACTATTTACTTCTAAGTTGCCTGGAAGAGAAGAAAAGCTCCGGTGGTTTGTGTCTGGTATGCTGATGATGCCTGGGAGCTCTAGGTACTGATGTCTGCAGCTTATCTGTGAGGAAATGAATCCCACTTTCATGAGCATTCACCAACTTTTCCTGGTCAGACTCTAGACTGCCACCTTGTGGCCTCTGCTGATGGTGCAGACATGCGCTGGAATGGCACATAGGACTCATGTTACATGTGTTTCAGAATAAGATTTTTCTGTGGTTCCTCTTTGTCTTAGTCGTGTCCCTGTATTTTGACACGTATATATTTCCTCCTATATTCCTGCCTCAGGATTTAAACTTGTACATATTGCAGTAAGCTGCAGTGTTGTTGTCTAGCCGACTGTCCTCTGTGAACCATTTGCACCGAACCAAATTTGCTCTCCAGTGTGATTTTAAAAACTTAATTTATGTTTTGCTGTACAGCTGTGACACGTGCATTTTACAATTTTGTATTGTGGAAAGATTGAAACAGATCACACACACTAGGAGAAGATCTACTCTAACGTGCATTTTTAATATTGCACATGAGCCATTTTAGCTCAACCTAAAGAGTATGTTCCCCTGCATTTTACTTCATTTAACAAAGAAACCTTTCAGTTGGGGTTTCCTGATGGCTGAATGGTAAAAGGTGCACGGCTCACAACTCCCTATGTCCCTGGCTTTATTCTGGCCTGGGACCTTAACTGCACGTCATATCTCTCTCCCCTTGTTTCCTGTCTGCCTCTGAATCTCTGTCTTCAACCTACGAAAAGCCGTAACTGTCCTGAGAAGCCATATTTTGCCACAAGTGATTCATTTATAAGTTTGTCAAACCCACACTTGACATGTTTTTTTTTTGTTTTGTTTTTTTTTCCCTGCAGGGAACTACCTCATCATGCCGTCAGGGAACTTGCAGATAGTCAACGCCACGCGGGACGACGAGGGGCCGTACAAGTGTGCTGCCTACAACCCCGTCACTCAGGAGGTCAAAACATCCACCTCTGCCGATCGCCTGCGCATACGCCGTGAGTCACCATCTCATCACACTGATGTTGAGACAGAAAAGCAAGTTTTCTTATTATTGGCATAACTTGCTCCAATTAAAAAAAAACAAAAAAAACATGTGGAACAAGAAGTCAAGGGTCATTCTGAAAAATTCACTGCTCATTTAACAAGAACCTACATCAGAAAACATTAAAGGCATTGTTAGAGAGCTTGTAACTTTTACTGTAGGAATATGTGGTGCACATGTGTCTCACACGTGCCAGTTTGTGAGACTTTTATCATCTGATCTTGCCAGGACGCATTTAGTCACAGGTGATGACGTGCACAATTCATGCTGTTGCATCTTCAAAGGCAAAGATGGAAGTGGTTAAGTTCTTTGTATTGTAGATGTAATCTCAGCCACAACAGGTGTACAAGCAGTTAGAAGAAACAGACAGGCGGGAAAAGTTTTTATTTTTATATATTTTTTTTTAATTCATGTCCTGACTGTCTCCATTTTTATTTTTTCCCCAGGCTCCACGTCGGAAGCGGCTCGTATCATTTACCCGCCGGCGTCCCGGTCCATCATGGTGACCAAAGGCCAGCGGTTGGTGTTGGAGTGCGTTGCCAGCGGCATCCCTACTCCGCAGGTGACGTGGGCAAAAGATGGGCAGGACCTGCGTTTCCATAACAACACACGCTTTCTGCTCAGCAACCTGCTGATTGATGCGGTGGGCGAGGGCGACTCGGGGACATACATTTGTCGGGCGGACAACGGTATCGGCTCAGCCAGCTCTGCGACGGTGCTCTATGACGTACAAGTGTTTGGTGAGTGAAGTAGAGTTGTTTTTAGTGTTGTTGTGTATCTGCTCGTGTTGGTGAACTGTCCATGGTTTTTTTTTTTTTTTTTTTTTTTCAAATAAATTTTGTAAACTAATTTCTGATGCACGTTCCTGTAACGGCTTTTCCTGGTGATAGGAGACTCTGCCAGGATTCTTTCATGGGTAAAGTTTTGACTGTGTTATGGATTTCATGATTAGACTGACTCCTGTTTGGCGGACAGAAGACGGGGCTCTGTATGTGTGTGCGCGCTCGTGTGTATGCGTGTGTGTATGCGTGTGTGTGTGTGTGTTGTGTGGTGTGTGAGAGAAGCGTGTAAGCCTGGCCGGTGTTGTGTTAGAAAGCGTCGGTGGAGACAGAGCCCTCTATTCTGTAGCAGAACTTGATTGACTGTGTCTAGGTTATGGATGACTGTTTTTACAGTGATTTTCTGTCTGTGTGTATGTGTGTATATGTTTTTGTGTGTGTGTGTGTGTGTGTGTGTGTGTGTGTGTGTTGTGGGCTTGTTTCTCTGCAGCTGGCTCTAATTAAAGTCGAGAGCTGCTGTAGCTGTAATGAGCTCTGTCTTTCCCTGATTCATAAGCAGCCAACCATCAACTAGCTGGCTCGGCCCGCCTGGCTCTGCATAGCCCCTTCCTTTGTCATATAGCCTGTACTTACACATGCGCATGGTTATGATTTCAGTCAGACACACTTTCTCTTACGCATGTGACATTGTTAGAGCTGAAATTAGTTAATTGACAACTATTATGATTGTCAGTGATTGTTTAAGTCATTTAACAAGCAAAAATAGCAAACATTCATCTGTTTCAGCTTTAGATGTGAGGATTTTCTGTTGTTATAATTGTAAATTGAATATTTTGGGGTTGTAGACCTAGTTAGACGAAACAAATAATTTGAAGATATAAACTCAGGCCCAGCCTCTGCAGCCTGTTTCTGTCTCTGACTCCCACTTCTCCGCTGTCTCCTTCAGAGCCTCCTCAGGTGACGGTGGAGCTGCAGCAGCAGGAGGTCGTGTATGGAGAGACTGTTCGCTTTACATGTCAGACCCGCGGTAAGCCCACTCCGTCGGTGATGTGGCTCCACAACGCCCGGCCCCTTGCCCTGTCTCCTCGCCATCGCCTCACCTCCCGGCTGCTGCGTGTCTCCAACGTGGGCCCCCAGGACGACGGGCTGTACCAGTGCATGGCTGAGAACGGGGTCGGCAGCTCACAGGCCTCCGCTCGCCTCATCACAGTATCAACTGGTAAGTCGTGTAGTTTTGTAATTTGTCAGAGATTTTAATTTGGATTTTTATTTTACAGCTTTTACATGTAATTAATTCTGTCTCTTATAGGGATTTCACCCAGGGGGAAGTTGCCCTCGATCTATCGGCCACTCAGCCCAGACAAGGTGCTAAGAGAGCAGCCCCCTGTGAGGCCTGGGGCTGCAGGCGCCATGTTGCCTCTGGATTGCTCTGAGCTACCAGGACAGATCCTTCCCGCGGAAGCCCCCATCATCCTCAGCCAGCCACGCACAGGCAAGGCTGACTATTACGAACTCACCTGGAGGCCGCGGCATGAGCGAGGAGTCCCTGTTCTGGAGTACATGATCAAATACAGAAAGGTACTGCAGGGAACTTACTCTCAGACTCAATTAAATGATGTATTAGCTGCTTCATATTCAAACTGCACATTTTCTGTGTCAGTAACTGAGTCCTCTGTCTCTCTCTCTCTCTCTCCCTGTCAGGTGGGAGACCCTCTAGCAGAGTGGACCTCCAGCAGTATCGCAGGCTCTCTCCATAAGCTGACCCTGACTAATCTGCGGCCAGACAGCCTGTATGAGGTGGAGATGGCTGCCAAGAACTGTGCAGGTTTGGGACAGCCTGCTATGATGACCTTCAGGACCGGCAAAGGTACGACACTGTCAGATCAGTCATAGAGTACAAGAATGTCCGTAGCAACCATGTTGGTTCCCCACAGTTTGATATTTGTGTTTTTTTGGGGGTTTTTTGTTTGTTTTTTTTCCTACCTTGGCAGTGTATATATTGAAAGCTTGAATATAGCTTATTCCTCTGTGCCACAAAAATCCATAGTTGACTNGCCATGTTGATTCCCCACAGTTTGATATTTGTGTTTTTTGGGGGGGTTTTTTGTTTGTTTTTTTTCCTACCTTGGCAGTGTATATATTGAAAGCTTGAATATAGCTTATTCCTCTGTGCCACAAAAATCCATAGTTGACTAAAGGGCACTGTAGTTTATTTGTAGTTTACATACACCATCCTGCAGCTGTAAAAACTCATTAGTGCTCTAAATGTGTATTAATCCGCAGCTAAAAATAGTCCCCAACAAATGTGCTATTAACTCCTGTTAAAGTGAGGTTTAAACTACAGTGTCCAGCTCTTTTTTGAAAATATGTAAGGCTTTTTTCAAACTGAAGGGATATACTCACAAGTCATTCTTAAAGATTTACGTCTTGTGTAGGAACAATTGGGCTTGAGGCTGAGAGCCACAATGCTCATGGCAATTGTTGACAAAAACAAAACTACAGAATATCACCAGTGTTATCCTTTTTTAAACATTGCTCAGAATACTTTTTCTTCCTCTGACGTCACTGTTGATGTTCCTCTGCCTGCAGGTCGTGGTCGTGGTTTAGGTGGTCAAAATGATCCGCCGAAAACTCCAGCTGTTCCATCGCCAAGCCTTTCGCGTAAGTATCCGGTAGCTTCTCTGCTCCTGTGACAAATTCCCTCCTAATTAACAATACTAACAACATCCACTTCTGCTGTGATAACTATAAGTAGATATTGTTTTAGAGTAAGACTGTCAACCTCTAAACATTCTCCTTTTGACTAACATGGATATTTCTCAATTTCTCTTTCCTTTCTGTCACTGAAGGATGATCTCTCAGTAAGTTGAATGTGATGTGTTTTTGCCTTCACTGTTGTAATTACAGAATGTCTGTGAGTTTATGTCTGTTGTTGTTGTCTTCCGTCTGACACCACTTCTCCTCCTCTGCAGCTCCCGAGGCTCCTGACAAGCCCACAGTCTCCACGGCAACGGAAACGTCGGCATACGTGACTTGGATTCCTCGTGGTAACCGCGGCTTCCCCATCCAGTCATTTCGGGTGGAGTACAAGAAGGTGAAGAAGGCTGGAGAGGACTGGGTGACGGCAGTGGAAAACATCCCCCCGTCGCGGCTCTCTGTGGAGATCACGGGCCTGGAGAAAGGTCGGCCATCTTCACCCACACTTAAAACATTGTTGTTGTTCACAGCAGTTTATTCTGACTTGTTGGGGGTGGGGGGGTGGGGGAGGGGGGAGTATGATATTGTACTATATAATTACAAGGATGATGTCCTGTGTAATTACATTCCCACGGCCCGTAAATTCATCAGTATAATGAGTGTTGTTACAGTCATTTCAGTAATTGCTGCCATCAATCAAAACCATAATTGATTTGCAATCAACATCACATTTGCTCTGAAAAAAGAAAACACAAAGTAATGTGAAAACAAACATCATTAGTCAGCACACAAAACAGAGCTTCGTTCAGTGCCGCTTGTGGCCCCCAGAGACAGATTAGTAACGGTTGTCCCGTCTCCCTGTAGGTACGTCTTATAAGTTTCGTGTGGTGGCGGTGAATGTGATCGGTTCCAGTCCTCCCAGTGCCCCTTCGAAGGCTTACACTGTGGTGGGTGGGAGAACCCACGAACGCCCTGTTGATGGACCTTATATCACCTACAATGAAGCCATCAATGAGACTACCATTATTCTCAAATGGACGGTGAGTTACTAGAAGAAGGAAAAAAAAAAAGAAAAAAGGAAGAAGAAGTTTGTTCGTGTCTACTAATAATCAGGACAGATTCAACTTTTTGGTGGCTTAAAGTTCATGGTGAATGTAACATGATTTATTTCCCTCTCGACAGTACACTCCTGTAAACAACACGCCCATCTATGGTTTCTACATCTACTACCGGCCGACAGACAGCGATAATGACAGTGATTATAAGAAGGATGTGGTGGAGGGAGACAGATACTGGCACTCAATCACTGACCTGCAGCCGGAGACCGCATATGACATCAAGATGCAGAGCTTCAACGAGAAGGGAGAGAGCGAATTTGGCAATGTAGTGATCCTTGAAACGAAAGGTGAGGTCATTTTTTTTTGGGGAGCAGATTTAGCAGATTTAGATGTTTCTGGAGGCAGCAAAGTGGGACTAACTCCGAGGATCTCAGTGTCTACTCTTTTTTTGCAAGCCTGAGCTGTTTTAACAGATTTTTTTTTTTTCTTCCCACTTTTCGTTTCCTCAGCTCGTCCTAATCACCAGCGGCCCGCTCCGTCACAGACCCCAGATCCGGGGACTGGACTCCCCACTGGACTGGTGCCGCGGCCCGGCGACCTCCCCTACCTCATAGTCGGTATAGTCCTGGGAGCCTTCGTCTTCATCATTGTCGCCTTCATCCCCTTCTGCCTCTGGAGGGCTTGGGCCAAACAGAGTGAGTGTTCCTCACATTTCTTCAAGTCTCTGCAGGAATTAAGTCTTCGCCTCGACGTGCGTGTCATTCTCCTTTTTTTTTTTTTTTTGTGCTTATTTCAGAGCAAACGTCCGACTTGTGTTTCCCTGCTGTGGCCACGCCCGTGTCGTCATGCCAGTACACCATGGTTCCCCTTCAGGGACTTGCGCTGGTTGGCCACTGCCCGCTGGACGCACACATGACTGCTCCACATGGCGTCTATCCCGCTAATGGAGAATACACTCCAAACGGCAAATCTCACCACCCGACACACTGCCTGCCGGGGCTGCAGCAGGTATGACGTTTATTCAAGCCGCTACAGGTTGTTAACAAGCTATCATCGTTAAGAAAGTCCTTTTTTTTTGTTTTTGTTTTTTTTAATAATAGTATTGATTATAGGATCTATATGCTCTTGTGCTTTGCAGGATGAAGTGGATTGTGATATGGAGTGTGACAGTTTGCTGCCAGAGACGGTGTCAAATGGACAACTGCCTGTCTACCACTACTCCACATGGTTTGTTTACATACAAAACTCATATACTGTATAATGTAATGAACCGGAGAGAAAAGATCAAATACTTTCTGAAATAATTGAATGAGGATGTAAAGAAACAAATACTCAAGGTAGAAGAAACAGGAAATCGGCCAAATCTTCAGTCTTTCTTTTTTAGATTTTGTTGATCTGCATTTAGTTGATTTCATCAGGCCATTGTCTGCTCATTGGTGATGGTTCACTATTCTTACATTTTATAAACCGATAAGACGGTAATCATAAATTGAAAGCCCTAATATAAATGTTTTTTTTTTTCTCTTCTCTTCCTTAGTGGTCCAGATCATCACGAACAGACTTGCTGTTCTCCGGATGACTCCACTCTTCGGCTCCTCAACTCTTCGCATCACCACCTCAGCTCACAGGAGCTGGGCGGTGACGGCATCTTCTGTGGTGGCGGTACAATGGAGGAGGACATCACTCAAAGTATGTGGGGTTTCTTTCCTTTTAATTATTTAAAAAAATAAATAAATAAAAAAGAGTTGAAAAGTTGCTTTTCTTATATACTGTATGATCATGTATTACAGACATTTAGATTCCAAAGATCTAGGTCTTAATGATGAAGAGTTTGGCTTTAGATATAAATAAATAAATACACTTCCTGATGAAGTCCAGGTTTAAAGATGTGATGAGATGTAGGTTGACATCCTGACTGAAGTAGAAGATTGTTTTGGCCAATATGTGTTTTTAAACCTTGTTTTCTGACCAGATCTCTTTACCTCTTTTTCTTTCTGCAGAGCGGACATCTTTCCCTCTTTTATCTCTCGAAGACGAAGGGATTTTCACCACATCCTCGTCAGCAGCCACAACACCGCAATCCCAAGATACGATACAGGAAGTGAACATCCTCCCAAATGAAGCGTCCCCTGAGGACGAAGGGAGAGACAACACAACAGATGCATAAGAGACTGGTAAACAGAAGAAAATAAGAGAAAATATTTATTTTTGTATCACAGATATTTATATATTTATGCTTTTGTACATAAGTGTCTGATTATACTGTATATAAGGTTATTTTCATATTGAAAGAAAGACTCTTTATTCATACAACCCCCTCTCACTATGTCATGGACAAAGGGAGTACCATGTTGTGATGCTGAGTTCTGTCTGCATTTCCCGAGGAGGGAAATAGGTTTGAGACGTTATTCCTCATGTGAAGACGATCAGGGGCTTCCTTTCAGTTCAGCACTTCATGTCTAGACCCTCCTCACGTCATTCCTTTTGTAGACCTCCATCTTAAATGTTTGGACCTTAGGTACTTAGCTTTACGTACGACAGAAACAAAGGGACCATTCGAAACCAGTCTGATGCTGTAATTATGAGGTGCTTTTTCGCTGTTGCTTTATCACGTTTCAGAGATACAACTGTCCGTCTGTCATTTTGTATAGCAGTAACACAAATGTATTATGCATTGTTCATCATTAACAAACTATTAACAAGTGTATGCAACATAAATCATTCTGTTTCAGTAGTGTACAAGAGATTATATATTGTATAGTTATTTATTTTTTTTTGATTTTATGCTATTTTTTTAAATCACTGAATGGGAGAGATTCTGGAAAATGTCTTTTAACTCAGTCATTGATAAGCTGAACTTTATACTGCAACCACTTCTGTTTACTCATTTGCTGGTTACCAAATGACAGCCAGGTGAGGGCGCTGTGACAGGTGTGTCAGTATTATTCTTCCCTCACAGGTCGGTGCATAAGTATTAGTCTTTTTCCAGAGACATCTGCAATCAAAATGAAGGAGATCCTGAATCCACACTCCCCTTTTCAAGTATAGCCGTTTTGTGGTTGCACATGCTGGAGCACAATTGCATGTAAATAAAAGCTTATGAAATTGATCTGTGTGTTTGGTGCATCTTTTCAGTATTGTAAGTTCAGTTACGTGTGGGAACTTAAAGGGATAGTAAGGGTTTTTGACATGGGGTAGTGTGAGGTAGTCATATATAGTTGGTACATTACCTACAGTAGATTATGATGAGCAGGGTCCAGGTTAGGAAAGCCGACACATAGCTCTGCCACGAGAATAAATGTGTTTTAGACACTTATCTTCCCGTGACAGTACTTACCTTAGGCACTACATTTTTTTTTCCCCGACCGCTTTACTACCGTATCCCTGCGCGCAATTACGCCGCTTTTTGATTTACTCAGATGACCTGCAGCTGCGGCTGTTTGGGGAAAAAAAAATGTAGTGCCACAGTAAGGTGCTGTTGCCACGGGGAGCTCAACCGCATGAAGCCTACGTTTAAACAGATGTTGAACGGTTTTAAGTGTCAAACACGATTTTTTTTAACCACAGCGACACAGCTCTGCCACCTTACCGGGGCCCCGGTCTGCTTTCCTAACTGGGACCGCGCTCATCATAATCTACTGTAGGTAATTTACCGACTTTTTATGATTACCTCACACTACCCCACGTCAAAAAAAAAAAAAAAAAACTTCGATCCCTTTAGGTCTACACATAGCTCTGTATATATCCTCAACACTATGTTCAGCAGCTGTGACATGTGGGCTGGTATTGTTTCTCTTGTGTGTGTCGTGGTAAAAGTGGAGAGGAGTTGGAGTTTGCAGCATCCTGGGGCAGAAAAAAAGTTAGTTATTGAGTTGAAGTGCCTCCTAGTGGAGCATGAGTATAATAGCAAAAGCACACAATCCCCCAGTTGGCAGGAAATACAAAGGTCTTCTTATAAACTTTATTAATCAATTTTGTATTTACAAATACATACATAATCTAACAATTCTGATATGAAACATTGGTATTTACAAAATAGCTCTTGGAAAAAAAAAAAAAACGATTCTGTACAATACAACCTGATATAAGTTAGTAAATTACATTGGTAGGTAACTGTGCAGAAGGTTTCTTTAGGACCCAGAATACACTGAATTCAAGTTCTAAACCTAAATTTGATTTTGTTTTGCTACCAAACAGTCGGTTTAACCAACACTTCAAACAAAGAACTTTAAAGGACCACATTTCCATGCCCCCATAAAATTGAAATGATTTTTGAAATATTACAAATTATAACCGATATCATACATATGCCAAAGGGAACATATTTGAAATTGTGTAAACATGTAGACAACAAAACTCACCACCAGATGGGTGTGATGTGTCATATCAACCTACAAACTGTTCATCTGGTGCTTCACCACCACTTTCTGAACTGAACATTTAAAAGAACAACACTTTCAAACAGAAAACTACACTTCACTCCTGAGCACCAGGTCATCAATATGCAGCAGGAGCTCTCCTCACACAGCCGAGCTGCCGTCGTGGCCCAAAATGTGGCTGATGTTGTGGGCAGGGCGATTGGGCTGCTTGCCCGAGTCGGCAGACGAGGTGTTGGAGAGAGACAGCAGGGGAGACATAGGCATGGCTGAGCCGTCAGTGGGCATGCCAGTGGCAATCTCAGGGAACAGAGAGGTGAGGCTGAAGTTGGATATGTGAGGGGTGATTCCAGATGAGTTGGCAATGGGCATTGGGGGCATATCTGGGAGCAAGGGGAAGCTGGCCTGGCCAAAACCCACAGGGCGAGGTGGGGAAAGGATAGAGCCGAAGCGGTTGTTGAGTGGGGGAGCGCTGCCTTTGTCGGCACTTGGGCTGGTAAACATTTGGTTGGGAAAGTATTGGAGGGTGACATCGCTGGGAAGGCTGGGGTGGGCTGCAGGAGAGTAAGAAGGATAGAAGGAGGGTAAAGTATTCTGGGGCTCCACAGGCAGAAGGGAGGGTGTACGCGAGGTGTTGGGCTGGCTGACTGGAGGGATGAATGTGGAGTTCGCATTGATGGGAGGTGGAGGATTCATCCCCCCCTCAGGAATAAAGGGGAAACCAAAGTTCTGTGTTATGTGTTGGTCGGGAACCAGGTTGTTTTCGCTAGGAACCTGGCCACTATCTGCCATAAAGCGAACGATAGTGCTGCGCCGCGCCTCTCCTCCAGACTGTGGTCGGCTCAGCAGCACCCCTCCTCCAGAGGGCAGGGGTAGGTGGCCCTCAGGCTCAAAGGGATTGCTTGGTCTCAGAGCTCCTGATCGAGGCCGGTCACCAGGTCTCAGCTTGGTGGGCTGAGTGTCCCGGGTGATGTGGCGAGAGTGCTGGCTGACAGCAGTGAGTGTTCGGGAGGGGGCCGAGGACCGGCCTGGCTCAGAGCTGCTGTGCGGGGTTGGAGGGTGGGGGAGACCTGCTCGCACACCTGGGCCTCCATGCATATTACTGCTGACCTGAGAAATATGGCCCTTATTGCCCTCTCCAAGCCGCATGGCTGGAGCCTTCTGCGTCTGGGGCACACTGGGGCTGGAGGCCTTGGCCTGTATGTCTCCTGAAGAGCTTCCAGGCACACAGCTGTACTCCATGCTGACTGGGGGACAGCACTGAACTGCTCGCTGGTGGTTGCTCTGCTCTGGAAGGTGGGGGGAAAGGAGGCTTTGCATGAAACTCTGGTGACAGCCTTCCTGCTCCCGGGACAACGCAGGTCCAACCTGTACTCCTTGTGAGCCAGGATGAGCGCCACTGTAGCCGCCACGGTTTCTGCCATCTGCTGGAGGGCCTACATTCATCCTGAACCCTCCCTGCTGCTGCCCCTGAGGGCCCCTCTGAGATGGAGGCACTGACTTAGGTGCCATGTCACTCCCACGAGACACCTGAGCCTCAAAACCACTGAGTTGATGTGCTCCTCCTCCTCCAACCATGGCTTTGAAGGGAGGACACTCTGTGACCCGCTGAACATCAGCGGACCCTGGATGATCTGAAGGCAGGCGGGTCTGTGGGTTGTGTGCAATGTTGGCCTTCCCTCGTGATGTGTCCAGGTAACCACGGAGGTCTTGCTGCTCCTGTGTGGCACCGTGGCCAGGCTGAAGGTGAAGAGCCATACGTTGCTGTTGTTCACCGCTAGTGGTGCTCTTACCGATGAGCGCCTCGGCAGAGTAATTGGAAACACGGTGGCGTTCCTGGCGTGACGGAGTGCAAGCCAGGTCAGATGACCGGGACACAGGATTGCTTGGAGGAGAGATGAGCTGCTGCTCCAGTGTCCGAGAGCTCATCATCCTCTGCATAGCGTTATGGTCCTGACCAGGCTGAGGGAGAGAAAATATAAATATCTTGAGTCTGTGCTTTTAGCTGGGTTTTCGTAAAACAATGATTGCGATAAAGCCGGGTATTATGTAAAAAAAATCATGCAACTGTGAGTCATCTACACCCCTCCAAAAGCATAAATTAAACACTCTTTCGTGGCGGTTCCCAGATAGAGATAGACACTGCTTTAAAATACTGACAGCTAGGGAAAAAATTAATTATTGTGTTTGACTTGAACTTGTGGAGTTAATGTGCAATATGCAAGGGAAACACTCTTATCAGCCACAGCCTGAAATAGGAAGTGATTATTTTTGTTGTTATGAAATCAAATATATAAATAATTAAAAATAGTCCTCACAAGTTATATGTATCAAATATTTACTATTTGGATGTACCTGGGCACAAAAATAAACAAAGCTTGTTATTGTTGTTAGGCTGTGAACAGCCAACATCTGATATGATTTGAATGGTAAATGAAAAGTAATTGATTATCAAATTTGTAATTGCTGATTTCTCTATTGATTAGTTGGTTCCACTATTACTTGTTTCTCAAATGTCTCAACTAAAAATGCCAATAAAGATACGAAGACTAAATACTACAGGAGACAATATACTTTTTCCAATCTTAATACATCATAGCAGCGTACTCTCCACCATGTGACACTACCAACCTTGAGGTGTTCCTGCTGAGCCAGGTGGTTGCTGTGGTGGGCCCTGGATCCTGCTGCCTGGGCTTCACAGCTCTTCTCCTGGTGTCTAAAGTGCTGTTGCTGCTGGATCTGCTGCTGTAGATGCTGCTGGTGTCTGGAGTGGGAGCTCTGCTGCTGCTGTAACTGCTGCTGCTGCTGCTGCTGCTGTTGGTGTTGTTGATGCTGCGTCTGGGGCTGCTGTTGGTGCGTCTGCTGTTGGTGCTGTTGGGGATGAGATTGTTGGTGTTGTGTTGGTTGTTGATGCGCTTGCGATTGTTGGTGTGACTGTTGCGGATGCTGCTGAGACTGCTGCTGTTGCGCGTGCTGTTGATGCTGTGTCTGCTGTTGTTGTTGATGTGAGTGCTGCTGTTGCTGCTGAACTCCAGACTTTTCCAGGTGATGCTGCTTCTGTTGCAGGCCAGCGGGTGAACCCGTCTGACTGCCTCTGACAAGTCCCCGCTTCTTCTGGACATGCTGCTGCTGCTCTTGTTGTTGCTGCTGCTGCTGAAGCGCCCTCTGGTGTAGTGAGTGACGCTGTGCAGGGTCAGGCTGTGTCAGATGATGTTGCAAATGATACAGATGGTGTCTCTGTTGCTCCTGCTGCTGCTGTTTCATGTAAAGGTTCCCTCCCAGATGCTGACCAGGCTGGGTTGCAGCATGCTGCGGATGACCCTGGGGCAGATGAAGCACCCCTGGCTGGTTCTGCTCAGGGGGCCCTTGAGGAGGGCAGTGACCATCTATGGGCCGAACTACTGGGCTCATGAAAGAGTTTGTGGAGAAGAGGGGCCCTCCGCTTTCTGAATTAATCCTCGTCATGACAGTGGAGGAGGTGGGCAGCAGCTGTCCCACCATCATCTGACTGTGATCTGGTGCTTTCACATCCATATGGCCAACAGTGCTCACTGATGGAGGACAAGGCTTGGGTCGTTTTCCAGTGTTTAGCATCACTGCCTCCTGGGCCTGCCGCTTGGAGATGATTTTCACTTGTCGTTCGCCCACACCAACTCCAGCCTGAGCCCTCATTAGAGCAGTCTTTAAGGGGGTGTACTCATTCGGCGGGGCTGCACCTGAGCAGGGTGAGAGGGCATTGCTTGAGGGTTGTGATATGTGTGCTGAGGTCCCCACGGGCGAGGGAACTGAGCCCTGTTGGCCAGCCAGACTGGGAGAGCCGGGGTAGGGCTGCTGGCTGGAACTGGGTCTTATCAGGTTATTGACACTGAGGCTAGCCACCGTGCCACTCTGGGATGAGCTCTGAGACTGGACCTGGGGGAGGGACTGAGACTGGGAGTATGATATGTTCTGTGGATGTCTGCTTCCATTGGGCCCACTGACAGACCCCTCCCCAACTTGTCCTCTGACAGACACCTGGACAGCAGGTTTAACCGTTACTGTATCCATGGGCTTCGCCACTTTAGTCTGCTGTCCAGTTGAGCCCCTTTCTTTACTAGCAGACACTGGTGAGGTTTTTGGGGGCTCCCATGTGGCTGTGGTAGGGTTTGTTGAAGCAGTGTTGTCCCCAGAGCAGCCTCCACTCCTCCTCCCAGGGCTGTCCTGTTCTAGCATGGCCAAGGCCAACATCTCTGCCTGCTCAGATGTGAATGTAAATGTTCCAAAGGAGCCAGATGACGCACTAATACTGTGGCCTTGAGGAAGCATGGAAGCCACAGAGAAGCCTCTGCCTCCCCCAGCCCCTGTAGACATGGGAGAATCTGTCTGCCTGCTGGATGTCATAGGGTGCTCCAAAGTTTGATCGTCAAGGTTAGTGTACACCTGCTGAGATAGGCCAAAGTCCTTTCTAGAGGGAGTGTCAGAGGTGGCTGCCACCAAGTTCCCTTTCTCTGCTGCTATGGAGTGTCTCTCTTCCTGACTCTCTCTATCTCGTCTAGGGGCCTGGGGTGGTTTGACTTCCGTGGGATGGCAGGGGGAGGGGTTTGACATGTTTATGTCAGTCTGCTGTGTTGGAGCTCTACTGGTGCTGACTCTTTTCCTAAATTCTGAACTTGCTGAAGGGGCTGCAACAGAGCTGTGCGCTGCAGAAAACGGTGCAGGCGATGAGAGCGGCACAGTTGTGGACACAGAGGATGAAGTGGTGGACTGAGACTGAGGTTTATTACAGGGCAGAGGAGCTTGGGTGTTAGATCCCTGGGGACGACATACGGAAGTTGCTTGGGAGGCCTGATTTAAAGATATTGGTGCAGTTGTTGTGATGCTGCTGGTACAGACTGGAGTCAAACATGCGGTACAAACAGCGGTGGAAGTGTATCCAATCTCAGTGGCACCTGTACAACTGACCACAGATCTACTCTGTCTAGAAACAGCAGTGGTGGCAGCTGACTTACTCTGTGTTGTGCTAGTTGTTGTACTGGTGGTCGGCTGTTTAACCTCTGAAACTGACACTTTGGTTACAGTTGAGTTGTTGCTAGGAACTACAGCTGGTTTACTGTCAGTGACCAGAGCTGCACTAATTGATGGCTTAGCCGATGTGGCATTGATAGTTGTTACTGTAGCTGCCATACCACTAGTGTTAGTATGACTGAATACAGCATCACTCTGAGATGCACTGACAGAACTTTTGCTCTGTGAATGAGCTTGACTAAATATAGTTGTCTCACTAGATGAACTACAGACAACAATTTTCTTTGTGTTTGGTGTAGAGGTGACATTTCCTGTAGCTACACTGCTATCTGTAACTGTCACAGCTGTGGTACAAGTGGAGGGAATGTCTGTGATTTTTACAGGTGAGCACTGTAAAACTTGAGATACTGTAACTTGAACTGTCTGACTCTCTTCTGCAGGAGCCATGGGCTTAGCTGACACAGCAACAGCAGGCTGCCCCTGACTGAGCACTTTTTTCTTGACAGGTTTAGTCCTTTTAGCTGTTGCCCTCTTTATATTCAGAGTTGTGCGAAGCCGCTTTCCTGAAGGCTTAGAGGCATTAACCACCAGCCCTGATGTCACTGGGTTCAAGCAAGGGACCTGTAGCTGTCGGACAGGTAGAGCAAGTGTGGTTCCAGAGACAGGCGCTGGAGCAGGAGGCTGCTGCTGCTGGACGACTGATAACGGAGCAGCTGGAGCCTGACCATTGTTTTGGCTAGAAATTGTAAGTGGAAGGCCCTGAGAGATGCTCTGGTTGAGATTGCTGAGGGCCCCTAAACTGTTGAGGGCCACATTAGTAGTTGGTTCCTCAGTGGTGGTGGGCTGGACCAGCTGGAGTGTACTCTGGCCACCCTGGGAGCTCGCTTTGTCAGAGGTCTTCATGGGCTGCAAGGCAAACACCTGGCCATTCACAGTGATAGTTTGTGGGGTTGGAGGAACTGGTGGAGAGGAGGATGCCTGTGTAACATGCAGGGGATGGTTCATTTGAGGTTGAACAGGGCGTGGAAGGATGTGCACCAGCTGTTTCCCCCCTACACTCTGTAGAGAAGTGGCAGACGTTGAACTGCTGGTTGTTGATATTTGAGTAGACACAGCAGGTACTGCAGAGGGCACAGCAGCAGACAACATGCCAACCTGAGGATTCTGAGGGGCAGGTGCAGCCTGATTGGGTGCCTGGATGATTACAATATGCTGACAAGGGGTCTGATTGGTTATTTCCTCTCTTACAACTGATTGAGTCGGGCAAGAACTTGCCTGTTGCAGGATGACCACACTTGGGTTGTTAGTGTTCTGTGATGCAGTTACACCTGAGGCTGTTGCTCCGGTTGGGTTGACCTGCAGCACCTGCATGGTCTGAAGAAGGGGCAGCATGGTGGCCTGTTGCTGGGGCACCAGGGCTGGCTGAGGGAGGGGCTGAGGCTGAGGGATGAGGGCAGTTGGAGGATTGGGCAGCAATGACGCCGGTTGAAGTACAGCAGGCTGGGGTTGCGACGCGACGGCAGGGTGGGCTACCACAGCCGGCTGGGGGAGAACAGCACACTGAGGTTGAGGGGCTAGGACAGGCTGAGGCTGTGCCTGGTTCAGAATAGCGGGCCGTAGCTGGGGTGGTCTCTGAAAGGGCTGCGCTTGAATGTGGGCTGTAAGAGGCGCCTGCTGTACAGGGACATTTGGTTGCATCTGTATTTGAATGGGCTGAACAGATGGTTTGTTGCCCATTGGACACAGAGTCACCTGCTGGACAGCCTGGGTGGTGTTGCTCACCTCTGGGGTGGGGAGACTCTGGCAGACTGGCTGGACCGTGTTACCTGCCATCTGCAGAGTTGTCCAGGTAGTCTGTGTGCTGCCTGCCGCCCCTGCCCTAAGAAGGGCTTGGCTGTTAGGGATAGCAGTATAACTTACAGTTCTGATGGCAGTGTCCTGTGCGACCCATGAGCAAACTTCTGAAGCTTTTGCTCTGGTTACAGTTTGGGAAAAAGTGGTTAGAGTGGACACAGGCAGAGCAGGACTTTCAGTGACGAGCTGTGAGGCTGAAGTGGCTGCTATTGTGAGGGTCTGAGCTGCAGCGGGAGGTGGAGGTTGCTGAGGCAGGGCTGTGGTGGCTGTAGGGATCTGGAGGGTGATGTAAGAGACAGAGGGTGGCAGAGTGGGGGCTGCAGACGGTGTCTCGACCACACACTGCTCTACCACTCTCAGGCCTGGCGTTGACTGGGTGGGTGTGACAGCCGACCCAGGGAGAAGTGCAGGGGTGGAAGAAGATGTATTAACTTGCAGAAGGGCTCCATTAACTCTTAACCTGCCACTAACCTCAGACTGTGGCTGAAGAATTAATGTTTCTGCAGGCTGTTTCCCTGGGCTAGCGTCCTTCCCTGCCGGGCACATCACATTTCCATTGGAATAGACGATAATGCCCTTTGGGAGCTGGTGAGTTGGGGTCACCTTTGCCACCTTGGCACAGCGCTGTTTGCCCTTCCAGTTGATAGTGGGGTCCTCTAGAAGGTTAATGTCATGGGCTTTGAGGAGTTCGATGTAGTGAGCACTCTCCTTCCTGAGCTCCTCCAACTGACGCCGCAGCCGACGGATCTCCTCCGCTGCACAGAGACCAGGCAAACATAATCAAGCACATGTACTGTATAATCATACTTTTATAACTTGAAGTATAATTAAGCTATGAGAAACTCAAAAACTAGGCGTGAGATGTACAATTGTTAATCTTCACCTTGGACTTTATCTCCTCCCTCCAGAAGCATTGTATCATTTTGTTTCTTCAGTTCAGTGATGTAGCGAAAAGCCTGGTCCAAGATCATGTTCTTACTCTAAAGATAAGGGGATGAAGATTTGATGTTAAAAACATGCCATGTATACAGGCACGAATTTGACCTTAACATGTTACTGATGAGGGCAAACATTAATGTCAGCTTGTATCTTACCTGTTTAAGAGCCTGGGAACAGGGCAGAAGATTGCCAATGCGGTTAATCCCAGCATTAATCTTCTCTTTTCTGTGTCTCTCAACTAAACAAAGAAGAGAATAGACTTTGATATAAAGTCCTGTTGAAAATGATCTCCACCTATGGAAATACACCTAAACCTAGCAGCAAGATTAGAACAGAAGCACGCACAGGAGATATTATTTTACCTGCATTATGAGATTCTTTGTTTTTCTTCTTTCTGCAAAAGAATAACATGAGTCCACATTTTTATTACATTCTATTACTTCTGCGTGTACTGATAATTTGGTTAACAGACATGGCAAACATCCCTACTTGGGTTTACGACCGGGTGTCTGAGTTTCAGTCATCTCTGGCATCCTGTCCGAACAGTTGCCTGTACGATAAGGTACCAGTCAACACATTTAACAGCTGGACCTTAAACCCCTTCCGTGCCCGTCCTGCAATGAAAACATAAAGCATCCGGACAGAGTATGAATTATAAATAAGCATGATGACACCAGCCAACTGTGGAACACCAAGGAAAAATCATTTAGTTGCAATTAGCCAGCAGTCATGGTGTCATACGATTAGATACAGCAGAAGATACGAGACAGTCAAAAAAACCTTGTTAAGATTAAGACTAAGAACTACTAGATGCTAACAAGCTGTTGTAGATTAACCTAGCTTTACAGCTAACCCAAACTCATTTACCTGCATATTAAAGAATAATCAGAATCTGCTTAACGAATTGAAACAGTTCTGGTGAATGAGTTCTGGTTTACGTTGTCGACAGTACGCGATATCTAGAAAATTATCCCGCTACTTAACCATCAAGAAACTAGCAACCTGAGCAATTATCTATTCAGTTGTTAGCTAGAAGGCTAATGCCTAGCTTAGCTTACCGTTAACGACATAATTATTAAGCAAATTAATGGTGAATTTCTTCGCGTCCCTGCTGATAAAACGCTGCTAATGGAGGGTGGTTTCCACTAACCTCTAGCCTCGGCATTTTGGAGACTGTCTGTCTCTGCGAGAACTTTGAGTTTAGATGCTAACTGTTAGCTAGCAAGGCATTCCACTCAACTCATCTCTCAAAACAATCTAGGTACACCTAAACTTGAGCAGACAGGGGAGGGCTCTGGAGGAGGTGACAGCCAATAGCATTCCAGATGTGGGAGGTTTCAGCCAATCACGACGTGTAAAAGGGCATCCAGGGATGGGTTTACAGGGAATGCACCCAGACATTTATGCTGTCCATATTTCTTTGCAGTAAATATTTTTAAACGGTTTTCCAACCATATTTCTGTTTATTTAGCAAATAATTTACTATGGCATGAACAAGAATAAGACAATCAGAAACACATATACTGCAAATAGTAATTCCTTTATTTAGACGTTAAAAAGTCTTACAATATAGAGCTCCAGAAAAGATAAAATTCTTCAAAGAAAGGAAAAACATGCTTATACTACAGTGGAGAGGACACAACTCTCCTTGCATGCAGAGGGGTCAGAGCTTCCTCTGGGTAATACACTGTTTAAGAGACCATACCAAAAACTTCCAAACTATCAGTTGAGCCTCAAAACCTAATTAAGATGTCTGTAACAACAGAATCGGACTGAGGCAGGAAGTTTGAGAAGACCATTTCTCCAAGGTGGCTACATAAGGTGCCAAAGGTATTAAAGGTAATATGTCTCAAAACACTTCCATGCATTTAGAGACACACATCCTCACACACCTTCATTATACCACTGAAAATAATGCCCAAATCCAATCCCAAACAGCCAATCTGTTATGTGGACACCCCTAACAAGACGTTGTAGAGTGCCCTTCTAAGAAACACATTCAATACGAAGATATTTAGTTTGTTTCTCTCATTCCTCAATGTTTTCACTCTTAGTAGTAAGCCCAGGAGAACCTCTGAACCATTTGCCTTCTCAATGTAAAAAATAAAAATAACAGAAACAGTTGAAGGGGAATTAAATTAACAGGCTGGAAAATAAAGTTATTCAGAAATTATGAGTGGTGACCACGTCGTCTCACCACCTCAAAACCGTTCAGCCTTCCTTGCGCCGTACCGAGGGAATACATATCTGCTTTTCCCCTCTGGACATGACATATCATCAAACTGGTCAGACTCATTTCCCATGAATCCCAGGGTTCAGGTGGTGAGGGAGTGGAGTTGTGACTGTTCCACGTCCAAACTCAAAGCATCACTCCCAGCTGACCAGCTGGGATTTTGTGTGTCAGTGATGGTCTTTCAAACACTTTTACCGCTTCAAACAAACTGTTTTCTTTTGCTCAACAGTATAGATATGTCCCCATTAGCTTTAATAACCGCATAAAAACAACTCAAACACAAACAGTATGATTTGCAAACACCACACCCTCCCCCTCCACCATGTCTAAAACTGTCTGAAGTTGGCAACGTTGTCAATAGGAACACTTCTGGATACTGAGCTTTTTTGTCATTTTCAATTATCTGTATGAGGGAAGGGGAGCAATAAAATATGCAAAAATCAAAGGGGACCCCTTTGCAAAATAAATGCAGCAATTTTTGTACTTTAAATTTGTTTTCTCTTTTTAGCGTCCTTTGAAGAAAGTGTTGAATGTGTCGACCCTGGGGCATTTGTCACAGTTCTGTTTCTGTGGAGGCAGGCACATCTGTGCTCTTTCCATGATGTGCTCCTACTCTGCCTTCTGAAGCTCTCCGGTGGGGGGTGCACATGGGCTGCGCAGGCTCTTCTGCAACACATGGGCATCTGCGGGCTCTATCCTCTTGTAGTAATTCTTTTTTGTTTCGATGATCTCAAAGCCAAACTTCTGGTAAAAGTCAATGGCTGACTCATTGCTGATCTGCACATGACTGTGGGTAGGGGAAAAAGGATTTAAGTTAGTGGTCAAACAGAGGACTTTGTCAAAAAGTAACAGTTAACAACAGAATATATTGATTTATGCTTACAATTAATCTACCCTGAAAATATGTGTCAACTGCAGCTGTAGTTTATACAAAAATCAATAAAATCTCCTCATATGCTTTCTGCAAAAAACTCACAGGTAAATGTTGTCAAAAGTGCCATCCTTCTCACAGATGTTTAGCACATGATTCAGCATCTTTGTACCTGACAGAGACACAAAGGCAAAGTTTGAAAAACAAAACACAAGATCACAAAGTGCACTTTAGCGTTTTCTAGAGATTCAGAGCTCCTTACCAATTCCAAGTCTACGGTAGGGTGCTAGACAGCCGAGTGTCATAATGTACAGTCTCTTCTGGTTCTGAGAGTGGTCCACTCTGCAGCACACAGCACCCACTGCAATGTCATTGAAGTATGCTGCAAAAGAAAGAAGTGGTAACACTGAAACACCACCAACAGACAGGGAATCCCTCATGTCTTACAACCTAAACAGCAATAACTTCTAGTAGATTCATGCAATCTTTAAAAAGGATTTATTTGAAGTTATGTGAGTTAGTCAGTCTTACCTAGCTTTGCAAGCTCTCCCACTTCCAGTACATCTTTGTAAAACTTGTCGTTGTAGCTCACAGGGAAGATGACCTGGTTCAGGCGTTTCAGCTGCTTAATGTTGTGGGGCGTAACATCCCCCAGCTCGATCCGGCTACTGGAACAAGAGCAAAACGGTCAAATAGCTGACAACGGGTACACCAATATGTTCAGGATTATTTGCCTCAAAATGCATTAAAGAGCAATTGTACAGGAGTGAAAATGACAATAGGATGCCACAGGATCTTGATAACTTAGTAGTACTCTGAATCTTTTTTTTCCTCAAACTTTCCCAAACTAGCAACTATTTTGATAACTGATTAATCTTTTAGGTAATGTTCTTGCTAAACTACGGAACATTACTGAGTTGTGTCTTCTGAATTGTAAGGATTTGAAGCTTTTCTTTGACTTCTGCAATAGTGAACTTAAAATCTTTGGATTTTGGATTGTTGGTAAGACAAAATAAGCTATCTGTAGATGTTGGGCTTCAGGAACCTGTGATGAGTATCTTTCACCAATTTCAATTAGTCACAAAAAATGACATATGCCAGATAAATTGATGATTAAATTGCTCATTAGTGCAGCCATAATTAATCCCCTGAGTATGGTCACGTGACAGGCAATCCAGAGTAGGTGGAAGGTGTGCCACTTCACAGATGGCAATCCACAGCAAAGTGGGATGGATACTGGACCTGCTAAAAATCAAGAGTTACATATTCTATTTTAAAGAACTTTGATTTGTGTCTTGTTGATCCAAACACGACAGTCCAGTTTGCCTGGTTGAGGGGTTCACTGTGGTATTTTTAGGACGAATACACATCCAAAAACAGTTGTTGGTCACGTGTGTTGTTCATCGAGATGTACAGAGCCAGCATCCGTCCACGCTTCAGACGGTAAAGTCTGTGAAATCCTATCTGAACAATTAACACAGTACAGCGTTAATCGTCCTCGTGTCATCTGAGAATCGACACCTTTGCCAAAAATGTGTAAGCCAAAACGTGAGGCATCATTGCTAGTGCGTTACTTTGACAGATCAAGTTACACACAGCAAGCTGCCACAAACTCTGAAGTTGGTCTAACGTTTGCTGACACAGTTGACCAACATACACTACCTGCTCAGCAAATTCTCTTATAACTTAGTTAACTGACTTGGCTACGTTCTCTTAGCCGAAATTTAACCGAGCTGCTGTCGATTTTGACGCAAGCACACAAATTATCTGAGATCCAGGATCTGTCTGTTTAGCTTAGCTACATTGGGTTTACTGACTCAGCTTCCCAGTAACAGCTTGCTAGCTAGCTTTGCTTAGTCGCGACCGAAACGAAACGACTAGCGGCTTAACTTAACGAGAATATCCGTGACAAAACCGTTTCGGTAACGGTGCTGTCGTTTGTATTTTTTGTCCTACACCAAAATAAAAGTAGCTTAGCAAGCTAGCTAGCTAGCCTCGCCGTCTCCTCCCCGCCTCCCTTGTAGAAAAAAATAGACATGAAAAACTTTACTCGTGCTAAGCTACTTATTCGTGACCCAAAAGCTTACACTCACCCTTTCATTGTAAACAGGTATTATCCCTTATTTTCGATGAGGCTGAACTTTACCGATGTTTGGGGTAAAAAGGAGAAATTTTGACAGAGTTAGGGTCAGGGATGCCTCCCGTTTTACCCTCCACATGTAGCTAGTTGCGATGGTTGCAGTTAGCTTAGCCGCCGTACTCCCTCCACGACTGTGTGGAGACTGTCAACCCTGACCCCCGCATGCGCACAAGCACTGCTGCGTATTTCTGTGAGACTTTTATGACCTGAGTTTAGTCTTTCAGGTTGCAAAGCGTCAACGGTCCCCAGTAAAATCACTTGATCAAATGAGTTCCCCTGGGCCACATTTTATATTTTGACACAGTCTCCCTACAAGACCACAAGATGGAAGAGCTGTCTGAGTTGTATTTTCAGTGCTGACAACTTTGCTATCAATCAAATTATATAGACCCACATTATATGTAGTAAACCTGAAGCTTTTGGGTCCCCTGGGGGTCTGGATGCCTATCTAGTTGCCCACTTTGTACAGTTAGTAATTCAGTTATGGGTTAGTTATTTTTGGTTGCATTACACAGTATTAAATTGACCATATAAAATATTTGGGTTTGTGTTATACAATATGTGTTAGTCTTCAAATTTGAGACGACTGATTTTAAGTTCCTGTTTGGGACTAAGATCTGCCAAGCATAGCGAATGAGGCAGGATATTGATGAGGTGTAGCCTGGGAGTCCTTACTTAGGGTAAACTCTTTTCTTTTCTCTTTTTATATGATTATATATGTTCTTATGTTAAAACTGCAACATTTTTGTAAGAGTGTAGTTTTATGGAATGTAATTTGCCTTGCCTGCAAATGCTTTTTAACACACACACAAACAAAATTAAAATAATAAACCAAGCCCTACATATATAACTAGAGACCACCATAAAGAGGTATCTGTTTATGAAATTCTTAGATATAAAACATTTATTTCCGTTAACATTCACATTTAGATTATATTTTAAGAGAGGGACACTTTCATGGAGTAAAAAATTAATCGCAGCAATATGTGATAACACCTCCATTTTGGCTCAAAAGTTACTGCAAAGATATTCACCGCATGAGAGATAGATACATTGCCTAGTCGGTCCTTTATCTTGTCTGTCTTATACATGTAATGTAAGGTGTACAGAAATGACCTATAATTATGATAATATATATTTATATTTGATAATTGTTATAGCCTGCCAGCATGGCAACATGAACCAGGGGTAAAATGTAGGTGTTTGTCTCTGTTATATATGTTGTAATGTTAAGTTGACTAAATGCAAAATAATTATACAATAATATAGTATGAATTGAAACATAAAACCTATTGCAACAGCCCTTCTATATTTCAGGGTGTCAAGATTAGGAAAAAATGCAGGGGTCACTTGCATAGGCTGTGAGGTATATATTACTCAGTATAGGGGAATGTATAATTTATACAAATTCACAGTCACAAACATCTACAGTCTTCTATATTTCAGCACATGATGCTTAGAGTTTCCTAGACATCCTAGAAGGCTGTTTTATATATTTTTTGGATCTCATGGCCTTCATCACCATACTTTTATTAACTGTCTCATAAAATTTTATAGTAAACATTACTTGAAGTTTTGTAGATTTTAGATTGTAAAGTTAAAATAATAAGAAATAGCGCTTGATAAACAGTGCACTATGGGACATGAACGTTTAAATTAATTAAAAAATATTGTCCCTGAATGTCCCAAAACGCATTTTGGTCCAGTATTGGCCTTTCCTCTGTTGAACCCATTATAATGCTTGCTGTAGACGAATACTGATTTAGAGTGATCGATCGCCATTGTTCATCACTTGAAAATCTTTGCGGTAGTCCCGGGGCGGATCCAAAATGGCGGCGGCTGCAGGGGCCCAGCAGTAAAACCGAGCGACGAGTGAATGAAGTCAGCTGATCTCAGTCTGCTGTCACGCATCGCAGCACCCATCGTTTCTCTCTCGAGTCAAGACGGTAAACCACCACTTCACAACCATACGGCAAGTATTGTATTTTACTTCACCCGTGCTGAGCTATCTCGATATTATTAACTAACATTTGCTTTGTTGTATCTTGATAATGAAATCATTTAGTTTTCCCCCTGCGCCAAAACGGTAGAGCCAGCAGTTTTCATCCAGGCCGAGAGACCAGTCTTGCTATCGTTTTCATAATACCGAATAACCTACGGTGCTAGCTAACATTTTTTCACTGTTAAAACGAACTGGGAGTGAGTGGAGGTTACAGACGTGTTCATTTATGATTTATCGGCCTGATTTTAGACTCTCCTTGTTGTGTCAGTAAAGCTAACTAAGGAACAATTTCGAGGAAAGGTGTCAAACAGAATATCCTGCATTGGGACCAGTTTTTAAGCAATGACACAGAGCCTTGCTCACCATATACTAAATACAGGCTACCAGGTCATACCTATGTCATTGAATCTCTATTATTGAAGCGTATTTATTGCATTAAAGACAATAAAGTTTAGCAGAGTTTCATACCTGCATAAAAGAAGTCTGCAATTAACGTCACTGTGTCAAGATGTTTTGCGTGGTCATCTCACTTACATGAAACATTTCTGAGCCCATTCTTGCGCAGACATCAGGTATCTACATGCAGATGTCTCTTCTTAGTGTTAACCCCACTGTCCCTTTGCTCAGATATTCAATAATGAGACAAATCCTGTCTTCAGTTCTAAGTTGCAGTTAATACACGTACAGCCCTCTTGCCCCTGTCTGGTTACCAATCTATATTGCCCTTCTTTAACTTTGAATTTGACATTTATTGACACTAGAAGATCATTCCAACCTTTTTCTTTACTATCCATCACACATTAGCAAAACAAAGGTAAGGTCAATGGTATAATAATGAAGGATAAAGTTATCTTTAGTAAACCCCCTTGTCCATTTTCTGTGGAGGATAGTAGTCGACGGGGGGTGGTGAGTTTCTCCAGTGTTTCCACACAGTCACAATTTGTACTTCCCAGTTTTGCACCATGCTAGTTTTCCACTTCCTTAAAGAGACTCACACAGTAAGGCCAGTCGGTCATGTGCCAGGATCATATGATCAAGTCTGTCTGTAAGTCCTTTGCGATAACTCTTTTATCTGGAAGTTATGGACCTATGTTGTAATGCTGTAGCTAGGGTTATTACATGGGAATTTGACTTTAGCTGCATGTAAAGATATTTGTCACAAATCATGTCACAAAAGGCATTTTTAAAGGTTTGCTAGTAGGATTGATAGGGTTTGTATTAATCAAGAGGGAAGAGAGCTGCCTGTGATCTTAAATGAATCATTAGAACAATAGGCCTTATCTTCCCATTGTATGCTGATCTTTGGAGGCTCTTTAAAAACATGAGGTACACAGTGAGGTATTCAAGCATACCTGTAAATACTCAAGGTGTGCTAGTTTGTTGTTGTGTTGAAACACACACACAATTACAAATAGAAAGCAATCAAATTTAGTCAGTTTTTGGTCTTTTTAAAAAGAAAAAAAGAAAATGAAAAATGTACCAGAGACTAGATTTGAGCCTTTTTAGGTGTACTTCTTGTAATTACTGCATTGACCTGTTGGTGGAGCTGCTGTATTCCTGCACAGATGGGCTAAGCAGCCTCGCGTAAACAGGAAGATCTGTGCATCAGTGGGAAGGACAAGAAAAGGGCATAGAAACAGTGTATGTGCGATACCATTGTCAGATAGAGAATGAGAAATGAGGGAGGTACAAACTGAGTAATATGAGTGTGCTGGCTCCATCTCCTGTGGCTGATGCATACAGTGTATTGCAGATGAAGCTGCTCTTTCGTGTGTTAACAGCATCTGCAGTGTGCTCCCTGTGGGGATGGCTTCATGTCACGACTGATGACAGCTTGTATTTGTGTTGCTCCTGCATGTTGCCGAATTGAGCTAAGATGAGAATATCATGTGATATATGGTAAAAATGAAAGGAAAAATAAGATGGGGGGGTGTAACTCTCTGTATTTAAAAGTAGCATAGATATGCTGTCTGTACATATGTGAAGGGGAAACATGCTGCACTGTGTGGGATTCCCCTCTAATGTTAGTCTGACACATCACACTGACTGACTGTAGTGCTGGACCTGTGTGCGGCCAGCAAAAAAGAAGGGGGGATTTACCGTGGTTACAGAAGGAGGGGTTTTTACAAATACATATTTAATATTAAATCGATTTTTATTTTTTATTTTTTATTTTTTATTTTTCATTTTTTATTTTTTCCTATTTCACATTCAGAAAGTTATATCACTCATCATATCACTCAAGTATAGGTTGAATAGTTTTCCTAGCACTGGCGCCACTTCACATGAAATGAACTGTTTACAGCGGCAATCAAAGCACTCTGAACCACAGTTGCATTGTGGCTACTCATAAAAGCCTAACTTATTAAAATGTAGATGCAGATGTCGTGTTGTTGGAAGCAGCAGGGGAGCGGATGGCCTCGCCTGCATTCCCCTGGTTAATTTCCTCCTTTCTCTATCGCCTAATGTCTCCCTCACCTGATTCCTCTCTGCTCTCCACACAGTTAGACTAATAAACCCGTGAAGATGGACATGTCCAAGCTGCCTAAGATCAGGGACGAGGAGCGAGAGAGCCAGTTTGGATATGTTCATGGAGTCTCCGGGCCAGGTTGGTCACCACAAACACACACATGGACTCTGTCACCTTTATCACTTTATCACTCTTCTTCCTCCACATTTCATTTGTAACATTATGATAAAAGTCCAAAATGTTCAGCAGGTGAGGCCTGAACATTTGCTGTTGTTTGGTGGTGTTTGTGAGAAGTAGAAACTAACCAATCAACATTTTTTTTAAGGAAGAAATGACATGAAACTTTGCATCCCTTCATGGTCAAAAATTATTCAATTTTTAGTCATAGCTGTTTTTCCAAAAACAAAGTTCACATCTGTCTAACATATATTAGTTTCAATACTTTTGGTCTCATGATTATACCTTGTTTGTGTTTCTAGTGGTGACAGCTACGGCCATGGCGGGAGCAGCCATGTATGAGCTGGTCCGTGTCGGCCACAGTGAGCTGGTGGGAGAGATCATCAGGCTGGAGGGAGACATGGCCACCATCCAGGTCTACGAGGAGACATGTATCCTTACTGTCGAGCGATGTCCGTCCATTCGTGTGGCCGTTAGTACGTGTGCTTTTGTTTTGAAGCAACAGCTGGACTCAGTGAGGGGCCAGATATGACACAAGAGAAAGCAACGCAGGATATAATGGAAGCCAAATGTGTTTGTGTAGTGTTAAAACTGTTTTCAACAATACTGAACTGAACTGTTTCAGAGGCTACAACAATAATTCATGTCATTGAGAGCAGACTAAATATTTGAAACGCCTCCCACTGTTATGCAGTACAAGTCCACAGCACATACATCCCCCCAAGCTGGCCTTAAAGTTGAATAAACAACTTCGTAAAACAGTTTAATCAAAACCAAGCATTGTATTATATTATAAACACAGTCTTTTTCTTTGACAATCTGCCTGTCTGATCCTTTTTACTGTTGTATTAGACTGAATTAATTAGTAGCTGCTGAGCTGAGCGTACACTATTGTTTTTGTATTAATCTCATGCAGAAGTTTATATTAGAAACTGTTCTGGACTCTCACCAAAACTTACTTGTATTTTCCTGAGCGTGAGCACAGCTGGTGTGTCTGTAGGAGACCCTGTGCTGCGGACGGGGAAGCCTCTCTCCGTCGAGCTGGGTCCAGGAATCATGGGGTCCATCTTTGATGGTATCCAGCGACCCCTGAAGGACATCAATGACATCACACAAAGTATCTACATCCCCAGAGGCGTTAACATCGGAGCCCTCAACCGAGACCTCAAGTGGGAGTTTTCGCCCAGCAAGAGCCTGCGGGTATGTGTCTGTGCAGACTTTTTCTTGACCTGTTAGAATCGGGAGGTGAATTAACTTGACAGTATGTCCATTCTCCTTTCCTGTTGTTAGGTTGGCAGTCACATCACAGGAGGAGACATCTACGGGATGGTATATGAGAACTCCCTCATCAGGCACAAGATCATGCTGCCCCCCAAAAACAGAGGCACCGTGACCTACGTGGCTCCTCCTGGAAACTACGACGTCAACGTGAGTATGACTCACCTCCAGCAGCAGCTCTGCTTTCAAAGTGACTTGTTAGATGTTGCCTTGTGTTAAAGGGCGTGTATGTGTGTGCGCGCCTGTGTCAGGATGTGGTGATGGAGCTGGAGTTTGAGGGGGTGAAGGAGAAGTTCACCATGGTGCAGGTGTGGCCCGTCAGACAAGTGCGGCCTGTCACAGAGAAGCTTCCCGCCAATCACCCGCTGCTGACTGGACAGAGAGTGCTGGACGCCCTTTTCCCGTGAGTCCCACGTCCACCTTTTAATCTTTTAATCTTTTCACTTGCGGCTTTTTATGACTCATTTTTCCCCTCTTCTCTTTTCGAAGATGTGTGCAGGGAGGAACAACAGCCATCCCAGGAGCCTTTGGTTGTGGTAAGACTGTCATCTCCCAGTCCCTGTCCAAGTACTCCAACAGCGATGTCATCATCTACGTAGGCTGCGGGGAGCGAGGTAACGAGATGTCAGAAGTACTGCGAGACTTCCCCGAGGTGGGTAGACATGCCGCTTGCCTTTTATACTGATGATAGTGACTTTCAGGGTAACTGACATTGTCGTCTGGCCAACAGCTGACCATGGAGGTGGATGGGAAGACGGAGAGCATCATGAAGAGAACAGCGCTGGTGGCCAACACCTCCAACATGCCTGTAGCTGCCAGAGAAGCCTCCATCTACACAGGTAACCGTCAAGAAGTGTGAAATACACTTTAAGCATACTCAGAGGGTCATCTTTATCCAATCACGGAACAATGAAGTGCTAAAAGAATACAATAAAAAATAATCAATAGCGTGAGTTAACGGATGACTCATTCACTCTCATTCTGATTGCTTCTTAGCTCACATGAACAGTGTGTACTCACTGGGTTTGTTTTGGCAGGAATCACACTGTCTGAGTACTTCAGAGACATGGGATACAATGTGAGCATGATGGCCGACTCTACCTCCCGTTGGGCCGAGGCCCTCAGGGAGATTTCTGGCCGTCTGGCGGAGATGCCTGCTGGTAAGTTCGGGGTCTCCCGGAGATAGCAAAGTGTAATAAAGGTTAATGGCATATTGGTGCTTCTGAGCTGAATTTCTAGCACAGGGTGATGAAAGATAGTTAAAGGTTGGGCATCAGACTCAAACTTCACACTGGATTACAGGAAATGAGTTTTGTATAAATACTTCTAGTGATCATTTTCTGTGGCAGTGACTCGCACAACAAACCAAAACACTCTCCCTTCGACTTCTCATATCAATGTCAGAAAAAACAACGCATTTAGTGGATTACAGGAAGATCCTGTTAACTGAAGATGATGCTTACAACTTAAACCTTTTAGCTGAACCGTCAAATGGCACGAGGTTGTATAATCTGCTCCTCAAGGTATAGCTGAAAGGATTAGACCAATACTTGATTAGTTGATTGATTAATCAAAAGTTAATCTGCAACAATTAATTGTTTAGGTATGCTATATGCAGGTTTTCTCAGTGTATTTTTTGACTACAGATTAATCTTTAGTGAAAATAATAATTACTCAGCTCTCCTTCCAGCTGGGTGATAAATGCACTGCAATGAACCTCCGTATTGAAAGGCACAATGCTGCGTGTCTGAGGTTAACGCGGCAATTTCATTTAATAGTCAGGATCATCGCACAAGTGTAAATCCTATCGTGAGCATTTGAATTTGCGGTGAAATATGAAGCCCATCCATCAGCTGAATGCACCACCAGGTTCCTCTACGTTTCAATTTTTAATGCTTGAATTTCCCCCATCAAGTGGAGCTAGTTTTTGGTAGAGAAAAACCAGTACGGCGGTGCAGTGTTCAATTGTCTTACATCTAGAAAGCAGAAGGGCTGTGAACTGTGTATACAGACGTGGTATATATATATTTTTTGTACCTGCCCACAGACAGTGGTTATCCTGCTTACCTGGGCGCTCGTCTCGCCTCCTTCTACGAGCGTGCTGGCAGGGTGAAGTGCCTGGGCAACCCTGAGAGAGAGGGCAGCGTCAGCATTGTTGGAGCGTGAGTACAGCTTCACGTCACTAGAGGGAGACATTACTCTGCGCATGTTTTGTGGACTGTAACTGGCGGGCCTACAACCTAAAATAAATGAATAATGTTTTGGTATTTTTTGGGGGTTTTTTTTTCAGTGTGTCACCTCCTGGTGGTGACTTCTCTGACCCCGTTACTTCAGCCACACTTGGTATTGTACAGGTAAATGATCAAACTCTGCCACTCTAATGAAGTAGATCAGTTTTGTTGGTTGTTGGTAGTTATGACCCCATGTTTTCTTCTCTCAGGTGTTCTGGGGTCTGGATAAGAAGCTGGCTCAGAGGAAGCACTTCCCTTCTGTGAACTGGCTGATCAGCTACAGCAAATACACCCGTGCGCTGGATGAGTATTACGACAAGCACTTCCCTGAATTTGTGCCGCTGCGTACCAAGGCCAAGGAGATCCTGCAGGAGGAGGAGGACCTGGCTGAGATCGTGCAGCTTGTTGGAAAGGTAATTCAGCTTAAAGTCGGTGGCAGTGTTGTCATCACTGTTTTGCATCAATGATTGGATAATGTTGTAAAGCAGCTGGTGGCTTGATTATCACTCTTTAACAGGCATCACTGGCAGAATCAGATAAAATCACCCTGGAAGTGGCCAAACTGATCAAGGACGACTTCCTGCAGCAGAACGGTTACACTCCTTACGACAGGTAACATTGTACCACGTGTAGCACAAACTCACTTACTGTTCATCCCACTCTCAAATTGATGTAGAAATAAAAGTTAAACACGACTATTGAGTATTTTTGTCACTATAAATCTGATTAGTCCTAAATAGACATAATGGATTAAAACATTTGACAGAACTGCTGATTTAATCTCGTGATCACTGATAACGATAACTGACTTCTTGCATATCTCTTCAGGTTCTGTCCCTTCTATAAGACAGTGGGCATTCTCTCCAACATGATTTCTTTCTACGACATGGCCCGGCACGCGGTGGAGACCACAGCTCAGAGCGACAACAAGATCACCTGGGCCATGATCAGGGAGCACATGGGAGAAATCCTCTATAGGATCAGCTCAATGAAATTCAAGGTATGTCCTCTGCCTTATGTGTTAATTTAGTGGCGCTCACCCTAATATGTCTGTTTGGTTTTTTTTCTCTTATGTTTAATATACAATCGTTGTGAAGTCCTAAGACTCGAAAGAAAAAGGAAATTCTTTATTTTATTTGAAGCATTCATCTCTGCAGGAGTCACAGAGTAAAAAGGCTGAGAACAACGGATTAATTATTAGCTAAACTGGACATTTTTATTGACTTTTGCCTTATCTTCGTATTATAATCTTGTTTTATAATATACATTAAGTCTGTTTATACATTAGAGAACGAGTTACTGTATGGACTGTATCTGTGAGGGAGTGACTTAAGGGTTGAAACAATCATACTAAATAGGTGGGAAGTTAATTTTACCGTGCAATGCTTTAATTATTTATGGAAATAACCCCCACCCATCAGATTTTCTTTTTCCATTTTTACTTTATTTAAATAGGTAGAAATCTCTCTAGGGGGCTACATAGAAACATTATTACAAGAATAAGCACAAATAACATAAACAGGCTCGGATGACTCATGTCACATGCTGCAAAGGAGCATAAGATGCAAAATGCAATAGTTTCCACAGCAGAAAAATAAAGTTAAATTCAAACAAACCAAAACTAATCAGCTCTGACTATTTCAAATGATTCTGCACATCATTCCAGGAGGAAACAACAGTGTATTTTTTTGTCCATCTCCTTCCTAAAGTGAAGAACTGATATCTGTGGAACACAGTGAGAATGCAGGCCGTAGTTTAAGCACCATAGATCAGGCACATAGTCCGCTGTTCCCGTTCTAAGCATGTATCTCTGTGTCCGCACAGGACCCAGTGAAGGACGGCGAGGCTAAGATCAAGGCCGAGTACGCTCAGCTGGTGGAGGACATGCAGAACGCCTTCCGTACGCTGGAGGAATAGAGCTCCCACCTCTCACAACCTTTCCAGTTTTCATCTCGGACCCCTCCACCGCAGAATCACATTCCACCTGCTCGTATTCTCTAAACCCGTGTGCTCCCCCTGTGCTCCCTTTGTGGGTGATTGTGTGTGTGAGTGTGTGCGTGTGTGTGTGCAATTTCATGTGGAGGGAAAAGAGAAAGATGTACTGTATTCATAATTATTTGTTGCCTCATATCGGCTTACTCTGGATCCTCTGCATGGTCATTGATTGTGTGTGTGTGTGTGTGTGTGTGTGTGTGTGTGTGTGTGTGTGTGTGTGTGTGTGTGTGGATTTAATGCGTGTATGAAAGGGGGATCTCTTCACCCCGTTTCTTCCTTTCTCTGTTTACATGATTTCTGTGTGTGTAGCCGTGTTGCTCTTCCTGAAGAGGATTGTTCGGTTGATGTATTGTAATTCATAGACCCATCTGTACAGAAGAGTATTGAATATAAATTTAATAAGATCAGTCTATTTATTGCCAGCATTTTGACGTAAAGGCTTTGTTGTTCTCTCTTTTTTTTGTTTTTATGGTTGTGTTTCATGCTGTGCTGTGTTGTGTAATTTGCCGTGTGAATGTGTAAGAGTCAGACTCTGGCCTTCTGCTGTCCAATACTTTCATCATGTTACTCCAAAAGAATTAAAACATGGGGAAAAAGAATAATGTGTGTGTGTGTGTGTGTGTGTGTGTGTGTTTGCCTGTTTGACCTCTAAGTTTCTAACCATGCTGTCGAACTGGTCTCTCTGCATAACACACATACTGTAGAGTCTCCTGCACCCTGCCTGTACGGTTCTTTACAAAAATAGATTTAACTACTTTAATTAGTTGTTTGTTTGTTTTTTTTAGATCTCAGCTTATTTTAGTGTTTGCAATTCATGACTTAATGTGTCTTTAAATACATTTTGCAATTGTTAATAAAAACGGATTCCATGAAAAGAAAACACATCACACACAGGTGAGTTTGCTCACCTGTGAATGCTTGGAATGAAAAGTACATGCCTATAATTAGAGTCAAGCCTCCTGTGCGTCTCGTGAATTAATAAAGGGAGAGGTCATTTTGTCCTTAACTTGATTCACGAAAACCAATGAGCGTCAACAATGAGGTGACAACTCCCCTGAGGTATGTCCCATGGATGAGATGCAGCTGCAGCACACATCACCCATCAACAGAGCTCCAGAGCTGCGTGGGACAAACAGCGTCTACTTGTTTGCTTAATTTAAAATATATATATAAAAAATTGAAATCTCGGTGGCACATTGAGAACAGAAATCCTGGGTCCGCTCCGTGCCAGGTAAGTGACTGAGAGCAGCAGCTTTGAGTCAGACAAACCCGCATGTTGACACATGCTGAAGCCACAGCACACCGTGTGCGAGTATGGCGCTGTGCGTGAGAAGTATTTAGCTTCACGAGTGACAGCTTTTACACATGTGATAGTAATCTTTTATTATCTTGATTTCGTTTGACAAGATTGAACATTTATATTTATATCAGTCTTTTCAATCTAACAGCGAACCGACCGAGAGATTAAGGCGTCACTGTTGTTTTAAGCGAAGCTAATACAATTTCTTACAAAGTGTTTTCACTCCGTGGCGCAAACATGTTCTTTTTTTTTTTTTTGCGATGCTTTTCTGTTTCACAACTTATCGCGGGTGTCTGTACTGGTAGTCATGAGTGCATGAAAGGTTTCTGTTCACTGGCATGACTGAGCTCCTTCAGTAATCCTCCCAGTCAAACCAGTTCTGGTGCAGTGATAATGACTTTCCTCCTGTGGTGCTGCTGGATTTCCCTGTTAGATGACATTCAAGGCCGAGGTTTCAGATCATGGTCTTAAAGTTCAACTCTCAACAGACCCAGCTTCTGCATGTGAAGCCACGTGGGAACTGTTTATCTGCAGCAAAGTTGAAATGATGCCTTTTTCCTTAATGTAATAAAAAAAAATTATTATTATTATTATTATTTTTTAAAATCTGAGCAGAGCAGCAGAGCAGATGGACCAGGTATCCAACCAGTCAGGCGTGGGCAGTGGTGACGTTACAGATGAGACAACATCCCTGGCTGATGAGAGGTTGAGCTCTGATGAAGGAGAGGTAAAGCACCGCACTGACCCAGTTCACATGAAGCCACTGCCGCTTCATGAAATCAAGCATTTTGCTTGTATATCACATTTTATATTGGATCTTAAATACAATTCACTCAAACCATGCAGTCCCAGTGGAGCTAATAATGAACTACGAAATGGAAAAACCTTTGACTGCCCTCTTGTGGCTCAGCTTTATTTCACCGTGTTTAACCTCCTACAAGTTGGATTGCGGTTTCCTCTCTGATGCAAAGCCCACAAGGCTACTAATGCCGTTTATCATGCGCACAGACTTCTTAATACTTTGTCAAACGTGCTCTTTTTATTCTCTCTGCCCCGACATTACACACATTTATCATTTTTGTTTGTGTTCCCTGCGCAAAGACAGAACAAATACTCCTGAGGCGTTTGAACTTGACAAATGCTGCATTCATGTACCTGTGTCGGTAATGTTCACCTCTCCTCCACCACCAGAGCTCTGATCCTCAGGGACAGTGTCTAGCAGCGCCTCAGACTCCTCTGGTCACCTACAAACAGAGGTGGGACGAGGTTAAGAAGCTGTTCAAAGAGCTGCCGGAGTCGGAGAGACTCATAGTGGGTGAGTTGTGAAGGCCAGGAATTAGTTTGATCAGTTCAGATGCTGATATTCTAATATGCCATAAAAATACAATCTGTAATACTCTGATGTTCCCAATGTTTATAACATTTTCCTACGCTTTGTGACAAAATCCCATATATTCTCATATACCTACATCCGTCAGTGTTTCATCGGTGATAAAANCTTAAATTTCCCCCTTTTTAATATATATTTAAAGAACATTTTCCTACGCTTTGTGACAAAATCCCATATATTGTCATATACCTACATCCGTCAGTGTTTCATCGGTGATAAAAGTAAAATATTCAAGTCGAAGCTCCGTGTTTTTATGGGTTCACTGTTGCATTAAATGGAAAATGGGCGATGTGATCTTGTTACACAAAACACCCTGTGACGCAGCTGCTGTCTCTGGAAACCGAAAAGGTTTTGGCACGAGCTTGAAGAGCGTGAAGAGTAATAATCTTCTCAGTGAAGCAATAACCAGCTGCTCGACACCAGTTGCAATAATGGACCTGTGGGGTTGAAAAGATTCAAAAGGAAAAATAAAATTCACTTAATGCCGGTGTTTTGAGGTAATGGAAATTGATATCATCTTAATGGGAAGTTAATACTCCTTTAGCATCATTGCTCGCCTTTTCACATGAAAAGCCACAAATAAAATTAGTAGGTAATTTCTACATTTAGATTTCAGCTGTAGATAGTTTGAGCTCCAGGACTCGCACAGTTTAGAAGAAAAAATCTGTCATCAGAAGTGGAAAGTAACATTTGCTAAAGTACTTTACTTATAAACAGTATTGAGGTACTTGCACTGGAGTATTTAATTTTACATATGATGCATTGCTGAGTGCACAGAATCCGCTTGTTGAGTAATTGTAGTCCTTATTCTGCAGTATCTACTAGGGTGACCTGTTTAATAAATATAGTATGTCACAGAACACCGCAGGCGCTCTCATTTGTATGGATGCTGCCCTGTACATTTTTCCTCAGACTACCCATGTGCCCTCCAGCGGGACATCCTCCTTCAGGGACGCCTCTACCTCTCAGAGAACTGGCTCTGTTTCTACAGCAATGTGTTTTGGGGAACGAAGGTAATAAGACAGTGGGAGGAGGAGGAGGAAGAGGTGCACAGTTAAGGAGCACACTGTCTACTCATCAATGTAACATGTGGAAATGACAACAAAATACGGAAATATCGAACTTCAGCTGATCGTGCATTCCTCCTCCTTAATATATATGAATTTCAATAAGAATAAAATGATTTAAAAAGCGTTTTGACAGGTTTTTACTTCCAATTCCAGATATATATCTTATTTAAAGGAAAAATCCACCTTAAAACACCATGTTAAAACAGTATTACCTTGTATAAATCGTGAGTTTTTGAGCTCCCTTTTTGAATCTGTAATTTCTTTGACACAAATATCCAGCCAAGAATTAGAGAGGGTGACGCTGATGAAATGTCTTTTCCAAAAGAAACGGTGAGACCCTTTTTTTTTTTTTTTTTTTTTTTTTTTAAAATCCAACAGTTCGCAACCATGTGCAACAGATTACAGGACATTACACACAGACAGACTGCCGAGATACAAAAGGAAAAATAACACGGAGGATTCACTAATTGCTACACTTGTGGCAGCATCAGTCAGCCATGTGCCAACAACAGAGGCTGGTTAACTCATTGCTGTGAGCACTGCAGTCCACAGCTCCTCTTGGGAGTTGCTAAGTCATTACAAGATCACCAAAATAACTCATTAGCGTGGGAGGATTTATCTGACAGTGTAATGGTATCTAAAGGTGGATTTTTTTTTTTTTCTTTTTATGGCAGTCTTTGATTAGCATGTGTGCACTAACTGCTGTAACCTTTACCTCTTTTTATTTATTTATTTATTTATTTATAGATCACACTGAAGCTGAGAGACATCGTGACTATGACCAGAGAGAAAACAGCTCGGCTGATTCCCAATGCCATCCAGATCAGCATGAGCACAGAGAAGGTGTGTATTGTGATAGCAAAAGAGCAGTCCATCAGATCTTATCTCCCGTCTGATCAACATATCGTTGAATTACTATTTATCTCCCTTTTTGTGTTCACCCTCAGTTCTTCTTCACCTCCTTCTCTGCGAGGGAGAAAAGCTACCGAAGTGTTTTCCACATGTGGCAAAACACACTGTTGAACCAGGTAAAAAAAAAGCCCTGCTCCACTTCACTCATCAGTACAATGTCCATAGGTCCAATAATAATCCCTTCTTCATACCTTATTCACATGTGTAAAGAACAACGCTCTCCACAAGACCAGCTGTCCTTTCATACCACACATCTGACAGCAGTAATCTAGTGATTTTTATGAAGCAGACTTTGAGTTATCCAGCACCTTAACTGAACTGTGACTAAATGCCTCCCAGAGCAACAGCAGGTCTGCGACTTTACCCCGTTTTGCAGCACTTATCTGATCGGTCCAGAGTACAAAACTCGCTGCCCTGACCACAGTCTGTCTTCCTTTTTGAGGTTATCAGTGCCGCTCTGCACAGAGAGGCATGATTTGCTCATGGCTCCAACAGACACATGTTTTTTTTATTTATTGCTCAATATACTGATGTACTGCGTTTGGAATAATTTACCTAGGTGTGTCAGGGATTCAGTTCAAAATAAAACCCACTAGAGCTCAGCTTAGCCACCTTTTACCCCAATCTCTGTGCTGCAAAAGTAAATAGATAAGGAAGAATAAACCACGGTAAGAGTACTTTGAAAATGGAAGTGTGTTCAACACAAGTCCAAATGTCCTAAAATATTATTCACACGTGAGATGCAGTACGCCAGTTGCAGCTTAAGTTGAACCACTTGCTTGAACCAGGTTTGAAATGTCTTACTCCTCATAGGGAGGTGAAATGTCAGATTGGATGTAAAAAGCACTGAAAGATGTTGAAGAATGAGAAGTGAAATCAGGCCGAACCGAAGAGTAAGAGATGAAAACAGCGAAAAGTCTCAGCCGAGGAGTCAGACCTGAAAGCAGCTGTCATTTAAAGTGTGAGATATGAAATGGGAGATAAGCTGTGCCAGAGGTAGTTTGAAGTCTGTGCGCCACTTATAGCTGATGTGTAAGTCGTAAAACGCTGAGTGTAGTCGAAATAACATTTGGAAGAATAAAAACCGAAAGCCAGGTGAACTTTAAAGAGTAATAGAGTAAAAGCACTTGAGATGTACGATGAACTGTAGATGATGAAAGCAACTGAAATTTCAGGTGAGGTAGTTGGGAGTGTGTTAACCTCTGTGACATATAGTGTACATTGCATTTCATGAGGCTGCTTCACAATAAAAGCCCCTCTGTGTTTTGCCATAGGATTATAGAATGTAAACGTATTGCATGAATCCTGAATACCATACCAAACACAGTATAAAAAATGGGATTTGATGTTGATGTTGAAAACCTTGAAGTTAACTTTTTAATAAAGTGTCAGCTGATGTGTAGAGGCTTAAGAGTCAGACAGTGCAGTGCAACTCTTTGCATTGTAGGAGTAAATGGATAGTATATAAATAAACAGAAAATATTAACTTTATATAGAAGCAGTATTTACACATCAAAGAATGTTTTAAGAGGACACGCCGAACAGCAGTGCCTTTATTTTCTGTCGATACTGATGATGACGAGAAACGACTGGCCTTCATTGCTTCTTTTAATTTGATCTCTATAGCTGCCTACAGTAGACACCTCGTATAGACAGGCACTATGGCAGCCTTCCCACAGGGCTGAGGGTCTGCTGGGATCCGGAGCACAAACACTTGTATAAAAACATCTCCGCGTAAAGTTCATTGACCTCTCCAGGTGTGGCTTTAAGGGCTGATTTGCATTGACGGCCTGCCCTCCAAACGCACGGAGCGCACTTGACGCTCGGCTTGTGTCGGTAGTAGCTACTGAATCTGTCAGCTGAAGCACAACAAAACGCAGGAGCTCCTCCGGGCGTCTGGGCCGCCGGTGAACCGGACTTTCGACAGACGGAAACGAGCTTTTATTTACCTTTTTTTTTTTTTTCTTTTCTTTTTTTTTATGTCGGTGTAAATCTGTGCGACGCGTCTCTACGCCCCCGAACTCGCTAAAATCCAGGACTTCCTGAATGTGAGGGAGCGCGGTGCGTCCAGGTTACAGATCAACTGTGTGACAGCCACTTAGAGCTCGCAGCTGTGGGGAAATGTCCAAGTAAGTGAAGCCTGTGTAAATGGATCTCACACGTTTTCTCGGCTTTAGATGAGCTCTGACACCATTCGCGGTTCCATATGGTGATAAAAAAAAACGTCTTAATTATCCGTCTGAATGAACACGCCTATAATAACACTGACCGTCTTTATCACGACTTGGAGCAGCTTTGCTTGTTTTTGGTGATCTTGTCAAAACTGACGGTACTGGATATTTCCTCTGAACACCTGTGTCCGTAGCTGTATTTATTTCATTGTAAGCTATATATTTTTTTTCAGAGATGGATTATTTTTGGTGATGGTTCTAATACTGAGCCGCTCTTGTCTGGTGAGGGTTAACAGAAAAATGTAAGATAGTATCTGAGCGGTTCAGAGAGACAATAAGGTTTGTAGGTTGGATGTCAGGCAGGGAGGTAAGACTGATTATACTGTGTGGAGGTGTCCAGGTTACATGAAGCCACAACATTTTTTTTTTTTTGTCTTGTTTTGTGTTGACATTACAGTTTGTGTATCTGCCAAAGCAGAGTTCTTATTGGGAAAGAGGAAGAGATCTCTACACGGGCTGATTTCCAAACAAGTTATTCCATTTCCAAACCCTGTTGTGAACTCTCCTCAACCCCCAACCCCCACCCCCCCCCACACTTTCAGGGACTCTGACCTGCTTGGAGTTTTTGCAGATGGTTAAACAGCATTATGGGCATGACCTGGGCCTGAACCATGAAGACATGGAGAGCTTACAGATATCAACAGAATCAAGCATGCACACCAGGTGAGCACACTCGCACCCACCTGCTCTCCCATAGTCGCACAGAACAATGCGTGGGTGGGGGATATAATTTAACAGCACCCTGTTTGTTCGCCTGCAGCCCGGCTGTGAGGCCTGGTGGTGATGATGGTCTAGGGAAGCTGGAGCGGACCCCCTCCCTTCGCCTGCCTGTGGTGGAGCATGGGCCTTTAGAGTCCTCCACGCCTGTTGGGGAAGACCTGCCCTCCCCTCTCGGCTCACAGAGCTCGGCCAATGCGGTATTTAAAATAATAATTTTATAATTTCACTGTGCGTTTTGTGTATATCTAAATGTTTTTCCCCAGCTCATTTTTTTTTTTCTTCTTCTTCTTCATATCTCCCTCTAGGATAATTCTCGCAACACCCCGTCAATGCGGCGCAGTCCTGTCCCGTCGCTGGACCGCGCCGCTTCGGAACGGGTTTCCAAGCGCTCCTCGCTTTTTCTTGACCTCAACGCCAATGAGAACGGCGTTTCCGAGCAGAGCGGTTCAGACAGCATGGAAGAAGGTTGGAATAAAAAAACAAAAAAAACAAAAAAACAAAAAAAAAACAACCCAGGCACTGGAGGATGGTTGAGCGCATGTATTTTGTATTTTAAGACTCTCCCCTTCCTCTGTCCTTTTGGGTTTATCAGTGGAGGAGCAAATGGGACAGTCCCAGATGCAGGGTCGACTCTATTTAAACAGAGTCTTCCACGTCAGCGCCGGCAAAATGTTCGAGCTGCTCTTCAGCGACTCCAGCTTCATCCGCAGGTTTATGAACGTCAGGAAGATAACCAGTAAGACCCATTCTTTTATTCTCCTGTTCCCAAAACTTATTTCCCCGCCAGTTCCAGATAATCAAACCTGTCATTTGTGGCCCTTTTGTGTTTTTTTGTTTTTGTTTTTTGTTTTAGATGCCAGCTTTAATGCCTGGCAAAAGGATGCCTCCGGAAACAGGAAGCGGAGTCTGAACTACACAATAACCATCAGCAACCCTCTGATTGGCAAGTTCTCCACCGCTACAGAGAACCAGGTGTGTTTACATCAGCGGGAGTTGGGGTGTGTGCGCTTGAATGGATGAATAAACATGTTCCTGTGTGAATTATGGCTCGCCGTTTATTTTCTTCTCCATTTACCTTTTTCAGACGCTGTACAAAGAGTCCAGGGAGGGTCAGTATTACCACGTGGAGTCTGAGGTGTACACTCATGACGTTCCCTATCACGATTACTTCTACACTCAAAACCGATACTACATCATAAGTAGCTCGAAGCGGAAATGTCGACTAAGGTAAGGTATTAGTCAGTTTATCTGTTGACTTTTATATTTTCTAAATCCCTGACATTTAAAGCTTCTGTTGTGCTGTTAGGGTCTACACTGATGTGAAGTACAAGAAGCAGCCATGGGGACTGGTCAAGTCCTTTATCACTAAAAACTCCTGGAGCGGCATACAGGATTATTTCAGACAGCTGGGTGAGTAGAAAGCCCTGTTCGCACGCCGTGGAGAGCACTTCCCCGTCTACTTTCCTTAGCCCATGGTTCATTTTATCTCTGATCTGATATGAACTGTTTCCTCCAGCACACGTCAGGCTCTGCCGCAGTGAATCATATTACAGCTGCGTTTGCTGTAAAATGGGCGTTGTTGCCTGCTTCAGACTGAAATCAATTTTAAGTGCATGGCGTACTGAGCCTTTATCAATTAAATACATTTTTGAAAGGGTTGACCCACCCGTTGAGCAAATGGCGTTTAGGAACGTTGATTCCTTTTTTTTGATCTTGAAACCACGTGGTGTTTTTATTGTGTTAACGCCTGATTCTGTCCCATTTTTGCGTTTTATCTCTTTGTGGCCGTGTGATGATGCGAAACAGAAACAGAACTGCTGGAGGAGGAAGCAGAGATGAACCAAGGAGGCGGTGATTCTGGGAAGATGGGTGGACTTCGGAGGAGGAGGCGGACTTACAGCCGGACTCTGCCAGAGCACATGAAACCCAACAAGCAGTATGGGCAAGACCCAGAACAACACAGGGATGGCACCTTGGGTACATGACATCTTTAATTACCACTTTGAATGAACATTTCAACAATTTGGGAAATATGCTTATTTGCTTTCTTGACAAGACTTGGATGAGAAGATTAATGCCAGTCTCACATCTCTCTATTAAATATGAAGCTACAGCCAGGAGATGGTTAGGACAGCTCAGCGTAGCTTAGCATAAAGACTGGAAGCAGGGGGAAACAGTTAGGGTTAAGATATAACATGTTAGCGAGCTTCCTTCTGTTTCCAGTCTTTATGCTAAGCTACGCTAATTCACACCGGGCTACATCTTCAAGAGGTATCACTCCTCTCATGTAACTCGACAAAAACGCCTATACTTTCTAACTAAAATGTTTAACTATACCTTTTTTAGGGCTGCTTAGCTGAGATTTGAACACTTTCAGTTGTGATGTCTCCAGTGCAAATGGTATTTAGTGAAGCCAAAATAGTTTTTTCTGCAAATTTCAGTTTCGCAAATATGTGACTGCAGTAAACTATGAACACTCAAGACCTTCAGCACAGTCAAAATGTCTGAAAATGTTCAAAAGGAGACTGTGGTGTAGGAAACGTTCACTTGTTCTGCACATGTAACAGCTGCTGCTACGACAGGAAGGAATGCTCAAAGGCTTGAAAGCAAAGGTGTATAGTGGAGACTACATGTGAGACAGCAGCTACTCCTGTAACGGCTGAAGATCAGAGGCATCGATCGCAGGAGATATACATCGCCGTCTTAACCAGTCAAACTCTTTGACACACCCAGAAAACGGCAACATTTATATCTCAAGCTGTTGCAAAATCTTGAATACGACTGGGAGGAAATGGCTTGTAACCAGAAAAATGTTGCAAACTAGTGCAAAACTTTCTCATATTAACTGCAACTCTGGGTTTGTTTTCAAATAGCCAGCATTGAAGGAAAAAATGTGTCATTTATTGATCTGTCCTAATGTATTTCAGGCCCCATGGAAATGAAAGGCCCGCACAGATGGAACACCACCACGATAGTACTTGGGATGAGTCTGATGTAAGTTAAAAATCTGAAAACATAAACAATATGGTTTGTATTGTATATGATAAATGGAAATTGTGCTTGTATTTTCAAAACAACTGAGAACTGTCGACCGCTGCGATGCAAAATCTAACATGGATGTTGTCCAAAATGACAAACTGCCTTGGGTGGATAAAAGTCATTATGTCTAAAGGTTGTGTGGTAATTTCTCGTTGCTTTTCTCTGTCTCTTGCAGTTTGCTGATTCTGACCATGCTGAATCTGGGCCTGTTTTTCAAGTTGTGGGCCATGGAGGATGTAGCCCACCGCATGTACCTGAGCACGAAGCATCGGCTGAGGGAGAGGAGCGAGGCCAGGTCAGACAACCGTCTTCTACTGCTACTTTTGATCGACAGTAATTATACTGGTAGTTGGCATGATTGCTCAGAAAGCAGAAGTCCTTGTGTGGGTGGAGAGGGGGAAGGGGTTAGTCTTCCTCCATATTTTTGTGTGTGGTGTTTAAGCAGCCCACATGCAAGAGAGCTTTTGTTCCAATGACTCACTGTGTTAAAACTGCCTGTTTATCAGCCTCAGTAAATGTGGTTATGTAAGTGACATAATCTTGCATCAGCGCTCCTCTGCTCTCCTCCTCTTACATTTCCTTCACTTTATTTCTGCTTCTGTTTTTTTTTCTTTTTTTCTTTTCCTCCTTTTTATGTAGCAAAAGTAAATATCTTATATTGCACATCAGAATAATTGCCCTCTCTTTTTTTTGTATGTTGTTTGACAGTTTGGTCCCTGAATATGGTCCCAGACAGGGACCTGGGTTCAAGACCAGAGAGGAGATGCTCCTACTGAAAACTGTACTGCAGGACTCCATCAACCTATTAGAAAAGGTAGGTCTGTCTGATTTTAAGGGAATGTACTACATCATTAAAAAGTCTGGCTGTAGCCATGATTGTACACTTAATTAATGCACTTCATCATGGCACATATTATCTCGTTGTGTGTATGTGCTTGTTTATTTAAATCTGTTGCCTTATGATTAAGCTTCTGTACTTGTAATTGTTAAAGTTATATCACAAATTTGAGATTTTTTATGAGTGGAATTTGGAGAAAGCCATGGAAAAAAGACGAGATCCAGATGGATCTGACAGCAGGGTGCCGTCTACCTATGAAATATTCAGAGGTCAGCCGTTAAATGTGTAATGCTGAGTCTTTTCACGGTCAGAATTCTAAAAGTTTTATAGTACGCTCCTGTCTTGAGTGGCTCATCGTTTGTTATTAAATGTTTTCTGCATTCAGAGAATGCAGACACACAGGGGTAGACCAGTGTGAACATTAATGCAAGTAGGAAGCAGGAAGACATCGGTGATTTCTAAATTGGAGTTGTTATCCTTATGATTTCAGTCCTGTGTAATTTGGCAACACCGCTGCTTTGTCAGAATTATAACAGTACATAGTTGGACGATCTAAATCCAGCTCAGGAATAGCAGACTCCACCACTTGCAATCAAAACTACTATATAGAAAGATAAATACTGCATGTAAATACACTGAATGATTATTTCAGGAAAAAATGCTGAACATACATTGTATCAAGTGATGTTTGGTTTCATGAAAACTTTAAGGATTACAACTTTAAACCAGGAAGGGTTAAATGAGAAGCCACTGGATTTTAATTGTAGGGACAATTGGAAATAGTTTATTAAGGATGGATGTGTTGCAGTCAGCTGCAGATTAACATAGAAATGAGTTCAGTTCCGTAAAGGTGATGATTTGGAAGAGCTTTGGGTGTATTGTGTTGAATAATGAGGCTGAAAGAGAACATTAGTTGTACTCATTCTCCCTCAGAGAAAGCAGAGACATGCAGCTGTTACTGTTCTATTTAACCAGCAGGAGTCCATCATATAAATGTCTACTTGTCTAGGTGTTCTAGCTGCTGAGTCAGTTCTTCTTTTCCTCACAGCTCCGCAGTTCTCTCATGGTGCTGCAACAAAACTTTGCTATGGCCAACCGAACGGCAGCGCCGCAGTGATGCTGCACACCTGGCGACTACACGACGCCTCGCTTCGGCCCTATAGCGCAAAGAAAGAACCGTAGCACTCAATTTCCTCTGAGGAAGTCTCTGGTATCCAGTGATGTTGCCATGTAGACATCCCCAGACCCCCTGACATGCCATGTGTAGCCAGGGGTTACACATCCCAAAGCCTTTGGTGGGGCAGCAGGTGCCAGGATGTTTTTAAAGCTGCGGACCGACTTGCTGGGAGGACAGAGTTACATCAGAGTCGGCCGCAGACGCAGCAGTGGGTTTAGATTTCTGTAGGGTGCTATTGTCAGTTCCCATTGCTGCTTTGTTTGCACTCTCTTCCTTAAACAGTGGCATTGGATTTGAGAAAACTCTTTCCTCATGTGCCTTACTATATTCTGATGAACCTTGTGCCACATCAGGTGAACTACTGTAAATAGTTCTTGCTTCTGTTTTATCCTCGGGAAGTGAATCAATATTATTTAAGAACAATTTCCTCTATTTGAATTTTGCACATTTTTAATTTTTGCACATGTGCCTTATAGATTAGGCTGTGTTTTAGTTATCCTTTTTAGATTTTTATCTTTTCCAATAAAAAAACTGTAGAATCAGTAACTCAAATTTATTAAGGTTTGTCTTCTCTTTTGTAATCATGGTCATTTTTTTTTTCTATATGTTAACTGCAATGTACATTAGATTGCAAATAGAAAAATAACCATTGAATTTTAAAAATACTGTATATGAGCCAAATCCGGTGTACAGAAAATACTGCTGATTGTGTGTCACATATTTAATGCATATTTTATTCACTAACTTATAGCCACGTTCTGGACCAATTTGAAGGGAGCGCTATGTAAACTATGCAGTACAAACAATGATGACATGCCTAATTTATCCCTATCTTCTGTACATGCGTAATCACACTTGTTTGTATTGTTCTATTTTTCTTCTTCCTCTTTCTATTCACTGCTCGTAGGGTCAGTGGGACAATCTCAGGTTATCTCGGTACTGTGCATTCACTCTGTAAACACCAGACACATTTTACACTGTGATCTCAAAACTGACATGAACACTAGTCATTTTCTTTCTTTCCTTATTCTTAATCACTTGTTGGTGACACACAACTACGGTTAAGCCTTGTTCGATGTTTACAGTGTTGCCATCACCCTTGTCTGAGTGGATAACTTTGTTCAGCATTTCTTACTGAAAATCACTTCTTTAAGACACCACTTGTTTAAATTTGGTTGCTGCTTTGTACATTTTAGCCATATTGCAATGTACTGTTTTAATAAACAAAGTTCTTGCCAGAATCCTTGTCCTGAAAACATTTCTGTTTTGATTAATCGGGCTAGAAAATGTCAAATATTTTTATAATAGTTTACCAGAGCAGCTGACATATTTTAGTGTGTTTTTGTTTCTCAACCAACCCAAAAGGATTCCATTTATTATAATAGAAGACCAAGAAAATTAGTAAATGTTAATATTGTGGAAGCTGTAACCAATTTTAGGTATTTTTACTTAGTTACTTAAATGATGAATTAGAATTGTTGCAGATTAATTATCTGTTGATTAATTACATTTAATTTATATATATATATATATATATATATATATCTTTCCAAAAACATTGACAGCAAAGTTGCACAATGCACTGAATTGCATGGGTTTAGTCCAGTCTGATATATTTCAGTGTAATAACTCCAGAGAGAAGCTGCAGGCTGAAACCTAGTCTGCACGAGGACAGATGTTGATGTCTGGTTTCATAGATTTGGGAAGTAACTGTTCATGATTCATGATAACATTGCTCTTTTTCTGAAAGGACTAAAAACAGTATTTTTCAAAATGCAATTTTTAATGTTGGTAGGAGCTGCATACACACTGTATGCTGCTATAGGAAACACAGGCTGAAGACTAAATGGGAGTAAAGCCAAATGTGTGCTTTGTTCCTTTGTCACATGTGAAACACAACACTGTTGAGACTTAAATTATTAAACCAGAACCCTGTCCCAATATCTTCCTAGAGGGATTATATATCTCTTTTGTGGAAATTATGGTATGGCTAATATCCAGTGATGGAAACTGAGTTCATTTACAAGTACTGCACTGAAGCAGTTTAGAGGTACTTGCACTTTACTTGAGTATTATGCTTCTACTTCTACACACACACACACACACACGCACGCATTGAAAAAACATTGGATAAGCTCCACTAAAGAGACACTTTCTCTCTAAACTTAGGAAGTACTTTTACTTTTTATACCTTCACTACAGTTAATATAATTGTAATAGTAATAGTTAGATAATATCAAATATGCTATTAGTGGTCGTACATTCCTATATTTGTAGTTTTAATATAGTAAAGGTTTTGAATTCTTCCACATATCTAACTCTACCATGAACTCCAGTGCGGGTATGTTGTCCTGTAGGTGTGGGAGAAGAAATGAGTCTTGGGCGGGGAGAGTCGACCTCATGTGACGTCAGGAGTGAAACTGTCTGCTTAGTTTTGGGGGCAGCGGAGCCGCAGGACATCTCTCCCCACGTTAAAACCCGAACCCCGGCGCTTGAACCCAGCCGTGAACGGTTAACCACCGGCTGTTGTTGTTGTGGTGACTTCCACGGCACAGTGAGCGTGTAGCTCCGAGAAACACCGGATACGACAACCGTTACCGGGAGAGAGACTTCCGCTGAGAAGCCCGGCGGGGGAAAATCGTCTCAGTCGATATTTATTGGAAAGCGTCGGCATGTAGCTGCACGGTGTACAGGTATGTTAAAGCTAATTTGTTATGTGTCTTTGACGCTGTATTTAAGCATTTTTCGAGGCAGCGAGCCGCTCCCGTGAGACAGCGACGTGTTGACAGGTATAAATTGAAATCTGGATTAACTGGCTGTTATGAGAAGAGCAGCGTCCAGTGTCTAAAACGAACAGTGACGTAGGGAAAGCACAAATGTATGAGCAAGACTTTACTTTCAGTGTGAAAAGCATCAAAGTACATGCTTGAACTGTAATCTGTCAACCCAATCCAGGAAGCCCTCAACTAACCTGTTCTGATACACCCAACAAGGTTTTGAGCCACAGTGGCTCCAGAAACTGATGTAGCTTACTTTGTTTTCTCAGTGTCAGATTCAAATGCAGGAAGTATTCTCCTTGTTGCCTGTTAACAGAAGTTGTCAACTCAGCAAAATACATTTTATTTTTATTTTTTTTCAGATAGAAATAACTGTTATGAAGCTTTTTGTTCTTTTTTAAAATAGTAGGTGCCGTTGACCCCCTCACCCACCCCTTTTAAAAATTCATAATTTAATCCTAGTAGAGTTTTTTTTTTAGCCTGATAATCTCTCTCTCTCTCTCTCTCTCTCTCTCTCTCTCTCTCACACACACTCACACACACACAATTATTATTATTATTCAATGTAAGATGTTTACATTAGCCCATTTGTTTGGGAGGGGGTGACTTAATGTGCTTGTGGTTCATGTTTTTTCTTATCCATATATATATATATATATATATATATATTTTTTTTTAATAAATACTTAACTTCATTACCTTTTTATAAAAGGTAACTGCATATCAACAAGTAGGGTGGATGGAGCATCATGAATTTGGGGCTTGGCTGCCTCAGGGCCTGGACAGCTCCACTTCCTCAAGGGGGAAATTCCCAAGTTTATCAAGGTACTTTACCGGATTATGTCCGAGTGGCTGTTCACCTGCTGACGCTCAGTAGAATCTGGCCGATGCAGCAGGACAATGACCCTAAACATCAAAGTAAATCTACTACAGAACTTCAGGCAAAGAAAACCCATCTTGTGAAGTGGCCCAGTCCCGACCATAGACCTGAATCCAGCAGAGATGCTGTGGAATGACATGAAGAGATCCGCTCACACCAGACATCCCGGGAATATGTCTGAGCTGAAGCAGTTCTGCAGGAGGAATGGTCCAAAATTCCTCCTGAACATTGTGCAGGTCTGACCAGCACTTGTTTGAGGTTATTGCTGCCAAAGGAGGTTCAGTTAATGGGTGTGTTCAATAAAGACACGAAAGATCATAACTGTTTGTGTAATATTAGCTTCAGCTCATTATTTGTCCTCACTTTTGCCGGGCTCCGCCCCACAGCCAGGGCACACGAATTCCGGTCTGGTGACAACTTCTGTCACCTTGTGATAGGGACTCAGGTTTCTGAGGCTCCCTTCTTCAGAACCTGACAGAGTTTAAAAATTGAACAAATAAAAAAGGTAAAATAATTTCACCATATGAGCAAAACTTTTAACCCATTAACTTCTTTTTAAGAACAAATGTCAACGATACAGCTGATATTTTAAATGTCGCAGCAGGGAGAACACAAGTGTGATCAGTAACACTCATTCTACATTGCATTAAATAACAGGCCCTGGTTCATTTAATATTATTAGTAATAACTATGTTTTCCTTGCAATTATAAGTTAAAACATCTGCTGTGATAGAGGACTATTTTTGTTTTCATGTACAGCCCAGGATAAAAATACTGTGAATTTTTAAGTTTGGTTAAAGTTGTATAGCTTAAACTGGACAACATAAGCTGCTCTATGTTGTACTGCATGTATGTAAACAGGCCTGAATGAAGCAGTTTCAGTATCTGAGTTGGATTTTTACTGTTTTCTGACATTTTTTTATAAACTTCTAATTAATCAATTAATAGCCTAAAACAAATAACCAACAGATCCATCATTAGTTATTGGGTTAACTCTCTCTCCCTGTCGCAAGCGTCATCGAGGTCCTCGCAGTCGCAGCAGCAGGCTGCTACATGGCTGCGCTCTCGTGTCTGTTTCACATACTCCAGCAGCACAAGGTCTCCTCCTCCTCCTCCTCTTGCACCTTGTTGGCTCTCTTCTTCATGACGGACAGCCTGGCAACCTATCAGATGTTAAAAAAAAGTTTATCAGAACTATCATTTACTGAGCTTGTTTAGGGGTTTTGTTATATAATGAGAAAGACGGTTCAAAAACAGGAAAAGTGCAGATGGAGACGGAGGGAAAATACTAAACTAAAAGTCTCTAAAAGCTCACTTTGCTGAAATGACCTGTGTATACAGCAGCTTATGAGCTATTTGCATGCTTTTTAGATGGTGGAGTGGTTCCAAACACAGATTTCCACCATGCAATACCACAGTATGCACACGTGCAAGCAGACCGTGCTCATTTGGATCCTATCCAGTCCACCTCCTACCCTCACATCTCTGTCACACATCTGTCTCTGCTTTAATGATTTACAGTAAGTGAACGCTCTCACTCTCCTGCAGCTTGCGGGCTTGTTTCGACAGTGAGGCAGTGGCAACGTTTACAACAGTCGTAGGTCTCACAGGGCCTCCGTCACAGAAAGCAAGACTGACAATTCTCCGTTAACCACAAAGTGGGGTTAATCCTTCAGCTCAATTAAACCTCTCTGGGGGAGGATCTGGCTCTGATGAGGAGGCCTGAATGAGCCTCTTATTAGCAACAAATCAAAGCATGATATGTTTTTAATACTAGTCAGCCACTCATCAAATTAATAAGGTAAAAAGGCCGTACAGTGGCAAATAAAAGTAAGTGAACTCTTTGGAATTACCTGGTTTTTCTGCATTAAGTGGTCATAAAATGGGATCTGATCATCTATGTTCTAAGTGTAGAAATATG